>NC_066622.1:122288833-122624745 GCF_025201925.1 Gopherus flavomarginatus | reverse complement strand
AGGTTGGTACAGCCTCCCGCCTAATCTGCCCTACCACCGGAGGCATAATCTCTCTGTGAGCTCTTCCTGGGAGAGCACAGGACTAACCTGTCCCTGTGCAGATTCTGCCATAATTCTGTAACAGTAACCATGGCAGTCAGTGGATAGTGACCCCTATCATTATCTCATTAACTTTTGTAACCCCGACCTCTGATATGTGACCGGAGCCAAGAAACATAGTGCAATACCCCTGTTGAATGACAGGATTCAGTGTTTTGCCGTATTGTGGTAGCCATGGGGTGAGGCAGTATCTTTTGCTGGATGAACTTCTGTTGGCGGCAGGTACAAGCTTTCAATCTACACAGAGCTCTTCTTCAATCTACCCCTCAATTGCCCATATCTTTTAAAGTGGCCGCCTACAACATGCATTACCCCTGATGCTTAACAATCCATCCCAATTTGTATTTAGCTCAGATGCTCTGATTTCCTTCCCCAGACCTGTGAAGCTCAAAAGCTTATACCTTCCACCAACAGAACTTGGTCCAAAAACTATATTATTTCACCTGCCTTATCTCTCTCATAATGCACTATCTGTCAGTGCTGCAGTTACTGTTACACATCCATATCCCCCCCGCCTCCATAAATGGCACAATTTGGTCCATAGGTAGCTACATTTACATGCACACTTTGTGCCTAATTCTGGTCCTGTTTAAGTCAGTGGGCGCTTTGGTGTTATCCTAAATGGGACCAGATGGGATTTTTTTAGGGCTCTCAAGAGATTTAAAAAAATTGCAATTAATTGTGCTGTTAAACAAGAATAGAATACTAGTTATTTAAATATTATTGGATGTTTTCCACATTTTCAATATATTTTAAAATGTAGAAACATCCAAAATATTTATTAAATTTCAATTGGTATTTGATTGTTTAACATTACAATTAAATCTGCAATTTTTCATGATTAATTTTTTGAGTTAATTGCGTGAGTTAACTGCGATTAGTCGACAGCCCTAGATTTTTTTGTATTCTTTTTCCATTACAGCCTTCCTTTACCCTCTTATTAAATACTGCAGAAATACCCTGCCATTTTAGCACTTCAGAAGTTGGTACTCTAGGGGTCTGCTTAATTGGAGACTATGTAATCCAGTCACCTCTTTTCACAAAAAGAGACAGTGTTGCCAGCTCTGACCATGTTATTGCAAGTCTCTTGATATTGGTTATTTCCTAAAGCTCCAGTTCCAGAGCATATGAGAATCTCAGCTTTCCATTAAAAAAAAAAAAGTAAGTTTCTAGACCTCTTGGCTGCAGAGAAAAGCTTGTAAATATGAACCTTAAATGCTCAAAACCCAGAAGCCATCATATTATTTTAAACCAATTCAATGATTTGGGCACGGCGTGGGGGCTCAGACATGATTTTTGAATGCCTAGATTGGCAATAATAAGAGAATAAATTCAAGCAAACACCTCAGGAGGCTTATATGTACATTCATTGCATTAATTCTTGAATTGCTAGTGAAAGTGTATTGAAACCAGAAAACAATCTTAATACAGGCACTCAGTCACCAAAATGGTTTCCTTTTTCTGTTTTAAAGATTTGGGAATCATATGTAGAATGATTAGCTGACATTTAAAAACCAGAGTGAATTCAAGATTCAGAGTTCCAGCTATAGGTCCCATCCTGGCAGCTCAGCCAAATGTGGGATGTCACTCTTCAAACTGTCAGAGAGACCAGCCAAACAAGAAGCTCATCAGACCCAAGCAGAGAAAAAAGTTTTGCATGATGTGAAAAAAATAAAAATAAAAAATATATCCCATCTGATGCTAACAAATTATTCAAAATGTTATCCAGTCATCTTAGCATCAGGTCTGAAATACTTAAGACTCCGATATTGGAATCCCAAAAAGGACAAGGTAGATAAACTGACTGTCAGATACTTTGCTTTCCATAAATCTTTTCTGATAAGACCTTAAAAACACATGGCCTATTTGTCATCTATAGGAACATTAGTGAGCATATGACATCTTTAAAAATACAAAGAGAGTTTTGCCCTTATGTCTTTGGCCAGAGTTTCTCCTGATATCCCCAGTGGCTGGTTATTTCTTAACTTCCACCCTCCACACCAGAGAGTGCTGCATTTTAGGGATAGTCTATATATTTAGTTTGGAAAGTGCTTTGAATGAAATGTACCTATAAATGTATGACATTATTATGATTTTAAAAGCGACACATGGCAAAACTAACCTCACATACATTAGATATGAAAAATGTTTGAATCTTAATGTTTATATCTGTCAGACTATGAGCAGCACTCTCACTACAGCTCAATCACATGTAGAGATATATTTTCCTTTCAATACATTTGGTACTGTTCAATGTCTTAAGGCGCAAACTGTTGGATATCTTTCTATGGAAGTTAATATACTGTAATGATACATAGATATGGAAACATTTGGGGGGCTTATTTGCCTGTGGTCTTTTAGCTGGGGGAAGAGCAATATGACTGGTTTTTAGTTTTCTTTCAGTTTTCAATTTACAAGGCTCAGGAGGGTGCACTTACTTGGGAACTGTTGCTGCTGCTGTTACATATAGCACAGCTGCAGCACCTTTAGATTTCATTATTGCTATAGGAGCTCTTCTGACCTCTTATTATTGCACATTGACATCTCATTTGGGCCCAGAGATTGAGTGTGCATGAATGGCTGAGTTAACCTTTCCCATGTGCTACCATGTAGTTTCCTCTTGCTATTGGTAAAATGCACAGCCTCCCAGGAGGCAGCCTTTTATTCATCCATCACAATATAACACCAACGATTATGTTCTTATTTGTATTATTGTCATGCCACAGAGGCGTCATTGTGGACTAGGACCCAATCGTGCTAGTTATATAAATACAGAAGAAAATACCAGTTGCTGCCCCAAAGAGTGATCTTCCTTCCTTCCCAATACATGCTGGGGGTAGGCTGTGAAAGGGAAAGAGACCTCTGAGGGGTGTGAGGATAGCTCATTTTCCATGCTGATTCAATTCTTGGTGTTGTCATAGTTCAGGGCAACTGCACTTGTATTTCCCCTTGTGGTCCGGCGTGGGCACCCACACTCAGGCGTCTTGCTTCTCAGCCGTTACCCCTCTCAGACAGAGACACATAGCTCTTTCCCTCCGGACTGGCGTATTTCCAGGCTGCACAGCTACCTGCCTACTAGGGTTGCCAACTTTCTAATTGCACAAAACTGAACACCCTAGACACACCCCTTCCCCGAGGCCCCACCCCCTCCCCTTACCCTAGCCCCCCCCCACTACTTTCCCCCTCCCTCAGTGGCTTCTTCTCTCCCACCGTCAATCAATTTAACTGGGCTGGTGTGGGAACGGGGAGGGCTCTAACTGGAGGTGCAGGCTCTGGGGTGGGGTTGGAGTGAGGGGTTTTGGGTGCAGGAAGGGGCTACAGGCTGGGGCGATGGGGCCAAGGGATTCAGTGTGCAGGAGAGGGCTCTGGACTGGGTCAGAGACTTGAGGTGTGGGAGAGGATGGGGGCTTATACTAGGGATGCGGGCTCTGGGGTGGGGCTGGAGCTGAGGAGTTTGGGGTGCAGGAGGGGCTCTAGGCTGAGGGGTGGGGCCAAGGGATTCAGAGTGCGGGAGGGGGCTGTGGGTTGAGGCAGAAGGTTGCAATGCAGGAGTGGGTATGGGCTTTGGGGTGGAGGTGTGGGCCCTAGGGTGGGGCCAGGGATGAGGGGTTCAGGGTATAGGAGAGGGCTCTGGGGTGGGCCGGGGATTGGGATGCAGCAAGGGCTGAAGGCTACAGCTGGGAGTGGAGACTGTGGGATGGGCCCGGGGATAAGGGGTTTGTGGTGCAGGAGAGGGCTGCGGGTGTGGGAGGGGTTCAGGGCTGGGGCAGGGCTTGGGGCTCGGGGTTAGGGCACGGGCTTACCTTGGGCAGCACCCGGTCAGTGGTGCAGCGGGGCTAAGGCAGGCTCCCTACCTGTCCTGGAACTGTGCTGCCTCCCGGAAGCGGCCAGCAAGTCTGGCTCCTAGGTGAGGAGTAGGGGGGCAGAAGAGGGCAGGGGGGCAGTTCCTGGCCAATGGGTGTTTAGAGCCAGTGCTTGGGGCAGGGACAGTGCACAGAGCCCGTGTCCCGCCCTCCCTCGCCTCCCCCACCCCCGGGCCTAGGAGCCAGACCTTCTGGCTGCTTCTGGGGCTCAGCACAGTGCCAGGACAGGTAGGGACTAGCCTGTCTGAGACCCACAACACTGCCAACTGGGATTTTAACAGCCCAGGCGGTGCTGACCAGAGCCGCCAGGGTCCCTTTTTGACCAGGCATTCTGGTCAAAAGCCAGACACCTGGAAACCCTACTGCCTAAACTGTGAATTTCCCAGCAAACTCAGACTGCCTAAGCAGGCCTGCTTCGCCTTCTCCTCAGAGGCTATAAACAGCGTTACTGCTCACACTTGTAAGTTACCACATAGCCCTTTCTAAGCAAAAAAAACATTCATTCTTAGGCCTGGTCTACACTACGAGTTTAGGTCAAATTTAGCAGCGTTAAATCGAATTGTCCCTGCACCCGTCCACACAACTAGGCCATTTTTGTTGACATAAAGGGCTCTTAAAATCGATTTCTGTACTCCTCCCCAACAAGGAGATTAGTGCTGAAATCAACATTGCCTGTTCAAATTAGGATTAGTGTGGATGCAATTTGACGGTATTGGCCTCCAGGAGCTAGCCCACAGTGCACCATTGTGACTGCTCTGGACAGCAATCTGAACTCGGATGCACTGGCCAGGTAGACAGGAAAAGCCCTGCAAACTTTTGAATTTCATTTCCTGTTTTCCCAGAGTGGAGAGCTCATCAGCACAAGTGACTACGCAGAGCTCATCAGCATAGGTGACCATGCAGTCCCAGAATCGAAAAAGAGCTCCAGCATGGACCGTACAGGAAGTACTGGATCTGATCGCTGTATGGGGAGATGAATCTGTGCTATCAGAACTCTGTTGCAAAAGACAGAATGCCAAAACATTTGAAAAAATCTCCAAGGCCATGATTGACAGAGACCACAACAGGGACTCAATACAGTGCCGCGTGAAACTTAAGGAGCTGAGACAAGCGAACCAGAAACTCAAAGAATCAAACCGACGCTCTGGGACAGAGCCGCAGACATGCCACTTCTACGCTAAGCTGCAGGCAATTCTAGGGGGGGCCACCACCTCTACCCCACCCGTCTGTGGACTCCGATGATGGGGTACTCTCAGTTGCCATGCCCAAGGATTTTGCGGATGGGAAAGATGAGAAGGAGGTTGAGGAGAGCACACAGCACACTGTTCTTCCCGACAGCCAGGATCTTTTTCTCACCCTGACTGAAATACCCTCCCAAGACAGTATCCCGGACCATGAAGCTGTAGAAGGGACCTCTGGTGAGTGTACCTTTTAGATATAAAATATAGTTTAAAAGCAAGCATTTTTAAATGATTATTTTGCCCTGAGGACTTTGGATGCATTCGTGGCCAGTACAGCTGCTGGAAAAATCTGTTAACGTGTCGGGCTGGAGCGGAAATCCTCCAGGGACATCTCCATGAAGCTCTCCTGGAGGTACTCAATAAGCCTTTGCAGAAGGTTTCTGGGCAGAGCAGCCTTATTCCGTCCTCCTTTACCACGCCGTGCTAGTAGCAAGTAATCTGGTATCATTGCATGACAAAAGCCTGGCAGTGTATGGTCCCAGTGTTTGCTGGCATTCAGGCAACATCCATTCTTTATCTCACTGTGTTATCCTCAGGAGAGTGATATCATTCATAGTAACCTGGTAGAAATACAGGAATTTAATTAAGGAGACACTCATAGGTGACCATTCCTACTGGGCTGTTTTCCTGTGGCTGAAAAGAAATTCTCCCTGCAGTTAGCCAAGTGGGGGGTGGGGGAGAGGCAGGCCATTGGCACTGAGCTGTTTGTGTTTGGCTAGCAGGAATCTTCCCTGATACCAGCCACGTGGTGTGGTGGGGAGAGGGTTAAAGTAGCCATCCCAGAGAAAAGGATGGAGGGGTGTTAGTTTGGTTTCTGCTGCTGTAACAAGAAAACCGCAGCCCTAAATGGACAACTCAGTGGGCTTTGCTTGGTATGGGAAAGGCGGGTGCTGCTGTTATGCAGGTTGGAGAAACCGAAACACTATGGCTTACCATGGCCACCTGCAAGCCAAATTCTGTTGCCCGGCATGTTTGATCTCTAACACCAAAGCTGCAGGTACTTAATATAAGATGCAAAGAATGACCTTGTACCAAAATCACATGTGCTATGTAATGTGAACAGCGTTGTTCACCGTGAAAGAGTATGCCCATTGTTCTGTAAAAAGTGTCTTTTAAAATACTTCTCTCCCTTTTTTATCTCCTGCAGCTGCAAATGTTTCAGGCCTCCCCCTTCCATCCCAAAGGCTATCTCAGATAAGGCGGCGAAAAAAACGCACTTGCGATGAAATGTTCTCTGAGCTCATGCAGGCGTCCCATGCTGAAAGAGCTCAGCAGAAAGGGTGGAGCGACACAATAGCACAGGACAGGAAAGCAGCCAGTGAATGTGAGGAGAGGTGGCGGCATGAAGATCAGAGGAGGCAGGATACAATGCTGAGGCTACTGCGGGAACAAACAGACATGATCCGGCATCTGGTGGAGGTTCAGGAATGTCAGCTGGAGAGACTGCCGCTGCAGCCCGTGTTTAACTGCCCTCCCTGCTCCCCAAGTTCCATAGACGCCTCCTCACCCAGACGCCCAAGAACATGGGCGGGGTGTAGGCTGGACAGAAGGCTGTCATTCAACAGTGGACAGAAGGCTGTCATTCAACAAGTATTGAAATGGCCCTTTCTTTCCCTACTCCCACACCCCACCTGGGCTACCTTATGAGTTTTCTCCCCATTTTTATAATCAATTAATAAAGAATACATGGTTTTTAAACACTAGTGACTTCATTTCCAAGCTGTGATCGAAGTGAGGAGGGCAGTTGGCTTACAGGGAATTAGAGTCAACCAAGGGGGTGGGTTTTCATCAAGGAGAAACAAATAGAACTGTCACATGGTACCCTGGCCAGTCATGAAACTGGTTTTCAAAGCTTATCTGATGCGCAGCAGAGCACACCAGGAAGTGCTAATCGCCCTGGTGTCTGGCTGCGTGTAATCAGCGGCCAGGTGATTTGCCTCAACCTCATGCCCCACCATAAATGTCTCCTCCTTACTCTCACAGAGATTGTGGAGCTCACAGCAAATAACAATGAGGATATTGGTTTTGCTGAGGTCTGAGCAAATCAGTAAACTGGGCCAGCAACCCTTTGAATGTCCAAATGCACGTTCTACCACCATTCTGCACTTGCTCAGCCTATAGTTGAACAACTTCTTACTACTGTCCAGGGTGCCTGTGTACAGCTTCGTGAGCCAGGGCATCAAGGGATAGGCTGGGTCCCCAAGGATAACTATAGGCATTTCAACATCCCCAACAGTTATTTTCTGGTCTGGGAAGTAAATCCCTTGCTGCAGCCATTTAAACAGACCAGAGTTCCTGAAGATGCGAGCATCATGAACCCTTCCCGGCCATCCCATGCTGATGTTGGTGAAATGTCCTTTGTGATCCACCAGTGTTTGCAGCACCATTGAAAAGTACCCCTTGTGGTTTATGTACTGGCTGCCTTGGTGGTTCAGTCCCAAGATAGGGATATGGGTTCCATCTATCACCCCACCACAGTTAAGGAATCCCATTACAGCAAAGCCAGCTACTATGACCTGCACATTTCCCAGAGTCACTACCTTTGATAGCAGCAGTTCAGTGATTGCACTGTCTACTTGCATGACAGCAACCCCCACAGTAGATTTGCCCACTCCAAATTGATTCCCAACTATCGCAACTTGCTTGTGAACTGTGAGGGCTGCTCTCATCTTGGTATTCTTATGGTTCAGGGTTGGGGAAAGCAAGTCAAAGTTCCATGAAAGTGCCCTTCGCATGCGAAAGTTTCGGAGCCACTGGGAATCATCCCAGACCCACAACACTATGCGATCCTAGCAGTCTGGGCTTGTTTCCCGGGCCCAGAATCAGCGTTCCACGGCAGGAATCTGCCTCATTAACACCATGATGTCCACATTGCCAGGGCCTGCGCTTTGAGAGACGTCTGTGTCCATGTCCTCATCACTTTCGTTACCATGCTGCTGTCGCCTCCTCGCCTGGTTTTTCAGTTTCTTGTTCTGCATAAACTGCACAATAATGCACAAAGTGTTTACAATGCTCATAACTGTTGCGGTGAGCTGAACAGGCTCCATGCTTGACATGCTATGGTGTCTGCACAGAAAAAAGGCGCGAAATGATTGTCTGCAGTTGCTCTCATGGAGGGAGGGTTAACTGATGACTGTAGCTATCCCACAGTTCCCACAGTCTCCGCCAACCATTTGAATTCTGGGTTGAGCTCCCAATGCCTAATGGGTCAAAAACATTGTCGTGGGTGGTTCTGGGTACATATTGTCAGCCCTCACCCGCCCATGAAAGCAACAGGAAAAATCATTTCACGCCTTTTTTGACTGTCATCATATGTCTGCTGGATGCTGCTGTCAGACATGGTACTGCTGCGCTACACAGCAACATCCCCCTGTCTTGCCTTGCAGATGGCAGACGGTACAGTATGACTGGTAGCCATCTCCGTAGTCCTGTGGGTGCTCCTGGCTGGTCTCGGTGAGGTCGGTCGAGGGCGCCTGGACAAAAATGGGAATGACTTCAGGTCATTCTCTCTTTAAGTTTTGTGTAATGGAGATTCAGTCCTGCTTGGAATATCATGCCAGCTGGAGGCTTTTGCTTCAGATTGCTCTCCCAGTCGGCAGCACCATGCAGTCGCACCTACCCCAGCCTACCCCTTGCTCCCATGGATCATGAAGCCTGGACAGTAGTAAGGAGCAGTTCAGATATAGGCTGAGCAAGTGAAGAATGGTGGTTCACTCTACTTCCCTGTAAGCCAATCGCCCTCCCCTCCCCACTTTGATCTCTGCTTACAGAGACAATAAAGTCAGCGTTGTTTCAAATTCATGCTTTTATTTATTCATTTATTACTTCATCACATCCTGGGAGGGATGAGGGAAGAGGGAAGCAACAGGTGGGGTTGTTGTAGGGGCACCCCCTAGAATGGCATGCAGCTCATCATTTCTGCAGGATGTCTGGGGCTTTGACCCGGGGCAGCCATTTGCATCTGTGGTTCTTTAGTAGGCTTGCCTGATATTCTAGGCAGGACTGAATCTCCATTAGACAAAACTTAAAGAAGGGAATGACCTGGGGAGTCATTCCCATTTTTGTCCAGGTGCCCCCAACTGACCTCACCAAGATGGGCCAAGAGCACCCATGTCTGCCCAAGTGCTCCCGCCTGACCTCACTGAGGCCGGCCAAGAGCACCCATGACAGCAGCAGATGGTACAGTATGACTGGTAACCGTCTTTGCCAACTTGCAAAGGCAAGGAGCTGCTGCTGTGTAGCACTACAGTACTGCGTCTGTCAGCAGCACCCAGGAGACATACGGTGACAGTGAGCTGAGTGGACTCCATGCTTGCCATGGTATGTCGTCTGCACAGGTAACCTAGGAAAAAAGGCGAGAAATGATTTTTTTCCCGTTGCTTTCAGAGGGAGGGATGGGGAGGGGCTGATGACATGTACTCAGAACCACCCGTGACAATGTTTTTGCACCATCAGACAATGGGAGCGCAACGCAGAATTCCAGTGGGGGGGCAGAGACTGCGGGAACTGTAGGATAGCTACCCACAGTGCAATGCTCTGAAAGTTGACGCTAGCCTCAGTACTGTGGACGCACTCCGCTGACTTAATGTGCTTAGTGGGGACACACACAAACGACATCATCAAATCTCTTTCTAAAAATCGACTTCTATTAAATCGAACTAATTTCCTAGTGTAGACATACCCTTAGGGTAAAAAGCACTACAGAGAAAACACATTAAAAGCAATAAAGGAACCTACACCCATGGTACCAGAGATCACCCCAACTCCAACAATGGTTTTGGTCCATCAGACACCATGAAAGGGTTTTTCTGTGGTCACAAGTTCCTAACTGGTGTTAGCTCAGAACAAGCAGTCTCATGGATCTGAGAGTCTCTCTTTTATCCAGTCCGGGTCTTTGAAGACATGTTGAATAGGTAATCAGCCAGACAGTGGATTTCTCCTCAAGGCACAGCTTCAAAAGGATGAATCCAAAGGTGGGTTGTTTGCTTTCCCCAACTCCCAAGTATTTTCTAGGACGTCCACTTAACTTTGTTTGTCTAGCACTTTGTTTCAGGGAATTCTCTGAAGCTCATAACACTTCCCATGGTTTATATTAGCCATGTCTGCTCCTTAAAGATGTTACATACCATTCTACAATAATACAAGAACATTTGCATTCTTAATGCAATGAACTTCTAAAATACTTAAACTTAATCCAGGATATTGCAGGAAATTGCTATCTCTATCACAAATGTTGCTGCTGTCTGTCAAGTATAGAGACAGCTTTTGAGATATGGTCACTTGTCTTTTAGTAACAGGCCTGGATCATAAGCTTATTTCATGAAGTTCACTAACAATAATTAATTTTATTTCCTACTAGAGTTTGTTGAAAATTTTTCAATGGAACATTTTTCCATCAAAAAATTCAATTTAATAACAATTTAAATGTTTCTGGCAACATGTCAATTTCAGCAAAATTTTCATTGGGAAGAAGTTGAAATACTTCATTTCCAATGTCTTGTTTTGTTTTGGTAATGTCAAAATATTTTGTTTCAATAATGTCAAAATCTTTTATTTCAATAAGGTAAAAATGTTTTGATGCTATTGTTTCAGGTCATTTTGTTTAGACTTCTAATGTTAAAGTATTATGTTAATTTGTGTATATTATATTGTGTATATTTGTGTATATTATATTTTAATGTAAAAGTTTAAACAAAACAAATCAATGTTACTGAAACAAAATGTTTCAGTGGGTCTGAGCTGAATTTGTTTGGAATTTACATTCCATGGGAAATTTTGACATTTTGGCTTTTCGTTCCAATTTGGGAAGAAAATTCTGGTTTCCTACCAGCTCTAGTTCCTACCAACCTGAAAGAAATTAAACTTATAACCTACAGGGGAGAGGCTCCATAACCAGTTTTCTGAGTCATCCAGTTCCCCTCAAGTCACATCTGTATTATGACATATGATAGAATTACAAATAACAGAACATTCACTAACATTGCATAATTTAATGTAACACCATGTGATGCACAGAATGATGCAGAGGGTTTTAGTTCCATTAGAGTCAATGGACCTATGTATTCCTCATCAAATTAGAATAGGTAGTAATAGACTACTTTGAGCTAATGATAACGAAAGCAGGCATGGTGCAATCTTCCCCATGCAGTCTGCCAATGAACCTCAATGCTACCTCAAATGTTTTATGTGCACAGTGATCATAATTAAAATCAGTGTTTGCCACCACCGTCTTACAGTGAGTGCTAAGATATAGTGCCACAGTTTTCCTCCTATGTTAGACTAGGAAATCACTGAATTATGTCTGACAGTGTGTGGTAACTTGGCAAATGATATGTTTTTTATGGCTATCACTCTAGCTGCATTTTGACAGCCATACTTATTTAAGTAAGGCACCACTGTCATACAAGTAAAAGCAGCAAAGAATACTGTGGCACCTTATAGACTAACAGATGTTTTGGAGCATGAGCTTTCGTGGGTGAATACCCACTTCCTCAGATGCATGTAATGGAAATATCCAGGGCAGGTATATATATGTGTGCTAGCAAGCAAGCTAGAGATAACGAGGTCAGTTCAATCAGGGAGGATGAGGCCCTGTTCTAGCAGTTGAGGTGTGAAAACCAAGAGAGGAGAAACTGGTTCTGTAATTGGCAAGCTTGCTAGCACACATATATATACCTGCCCCTGGATATTTCCATTACATGCATCTAAGGAAGTGGGTATTCACCCACGAAAGCTCATGCTCCAAAACGTCTGTTAGTCTATAAGGTGCCACAGGATTCTTTGCTGCTTTTACAGATTCAGACTAACACGGCTACCCTCTGATACTTGTCATACAAGTGTGGCTGTATCAGGTGGCAAGATTACACATGGCCACCTCTACTTAAGCCCCTAATATGCATGCCCATGGCACAGCCTTTTGCAAGCAGTCCAATTCGATCCATCTCCAGCCTACTCACATGGCAAGATGAATACTCATCGCTGTGTAGCTGAAGACATGGATGAAATTAGCAGCGGGGGACCCTTAGTTGGAAGTACTTAAATCTGTCTAGTTTGTCTCTAGCTCCTCGTAGCATCATTTGGGAAACAAACATCAGGACCTGAAGCTGTAGTCCCTTCTAACAGATATAATCATTTTCAGCAATCATTTGACACAAAGGATTAATTTCTTTTGCTCCTGCAAAGCCAATTGTTAGGATATACAATTGAAAAGAACAGAAGCTCTGTGGTCTTGAAATTCTGAAGTCTATCTGAAGACAAACTAGCTGAGATCGAGGGTTCCATCAAGCATCATGATGAGAGGAAAATACTAGAGGTCTCTCTCAAGGCATACTGTGCGAGGGTGTAAATTGGATGCTAAGTGTTTTCTCTTAATAATACTCAACTTTTATATTGGGTTCTTTACTTACTAAACACTTGTAAGTCATTAAGTATTGAATCTTTCCAGCACCCTTGGGAAGCAGAGAACTATCATTACTCTATAATTTATCTTTAAAGTTCAAAAATTGACATATGGTCTCTGCTTTTAGGTGTCTAGGGCCTGATTTACAGAAATTCTCAGCAGTCCCTGCCCCCATGGAAGTCAGTGGGAAATATAGGTGTTCAGCACCTTTGAAAATCAGGCCACGGGTACCTGAAGGTGGACACACAAAAGGTGAGCTACCCAAGACTATAACTCACTATTGACCACACCACACCACACCTAGAATTGGGGGAACTTGCAGAGGGAAGGCAGCTGTCATTTATAGCCGGGGACGAGGTGAGTGGAAATGAGGTCAGAAATTGCTGCAAAAGGTGAACAGTGGTCAGCTTTGCGGGGCTGACTCACCCCCCACTGTCTGCAGTGCTGGTGCAACCATTTAGGCAAACTAGGCAGCTGCCTAGGGCGCCTAGTGGTTGAGGGCACCAGAAAGCCTGCTCAGGCAAGGAGGTGGAGTGGAGGTGAGCTAGGGCAGCCGCGGGGGTGGGGAGGGCCACAGGGAGGGCTGCCCGCAGTAACTGGGGGGGCTCACAGAGGAACCATTCCCCACGCCAGATCACCTCCACTCTGTCTCCTCCACTGAGCACACAGCCCCCGCTCTAAGTCTCCTCCAATCAGTGCCGCAAGCCTGGGAAGGGAAGAGAATTAGAGCAGAGCTGGCGTGCTCAGTGGAGGAGAGCTGGGGTGGGCTCCCCGGGTGGTGTTAGCTGCTGCAGTGGGCGGTGTTAGCTGTCGCAGAGGGGGGCGGGATTAGCTTCTGTGGTGGGGGCTCCCCGGGGAGGGTTGGCTGCTGCAGCAGTCGGTGTTAGCTGCCGCGGAGGGGGGCGGGGTTAGCTGCCGTGAGGGGGGGGCTCCCCAAGTGGGGGGGTGGGTTAGCTGCCACGGGGGGGCAGTGGGCCAAGTTAGTGGTGGAGGATGGCGCAAGGTGAAAATTTCGCCTAGGGTGCAAAACTTCCTTGCACTGGCCCTGTCTGTCTGAAGGCTATAAAGATGCAAGCCCTGGGTGTTGAAAGCCCCTTTTCCCACACAGCAGGATGGAAAATGAAGGGGGGCTGGTGGAAGCCCCAGGCACTGATTTGAATAAGCACGGATTTGCCTGCACTGTACAATTGATCTGTCGGGTAGTCCCAGACATCTATATAATAAAGTTTCTGCCTGATTAAAATCCATATCAAGTGTCTCCTATCCTTCTTTTGGATAACCAGACAGAGGAGAGTTGCTATCAGAATTCTGAAGTTCCTGGATTGCTGTGCAGCAATGAGACTACTAGAACACATTTCCCCCATTCCCTTAGAGAGAAAATATAACTTTAGGACATCTTGAAGATTAGAATATTTAAACTAAAGATGGGAGAACATGAATTCCATGTGAAGGGCAAGATGTGGTGATTGTACAATTACTCTCTAAAGAGGCCTGATGCATGGAGATGAGACTGTACCAAAGCTCTTAGAAACTCTGTGAAAGTCTGGATTCAAACTTTGCAGCTGGAATCTTTCTTCAGATTGGACCAAATGAAAACCCTGAATTAGAAAATGACTAAACTTTGGAAAAAGGCAGGTCTGATTTTTTGGCCTGGACCCATGACAGCTAAAATTATCCAATGAGAAGACAAGGCTCAGCACAGGGTGATGCTGCTTGAGAATAGCTTAATCATTCCAGGATAAGAATAAAGTTCTCTTGGTGTGGAGCAGAATCTTGCAAATACCTCCAAGCCCTGCTTGAAATGAAAATAGCCAATAATCTGTGATATTTTTGAAAGCAGTTCACCATGTTGCTTGAAAGTCCCAGCAGACACAACAGAATGTGTTTGTGGTTGATTGGTATTCAGTTTTGTGCTTCTGCGGAAGTATTGCAATGGATACAAGTTGCCTGCGAAAAAGAGAGTTCCCCCTGAGAGCTACGTAATGCTTTCCATTGCTATTGAATTCAGTGGGGCTTGGGCATGCTCAGCAACTCTCAGAATTGGACCCACTGTGAAGAGAGAGAAATAGCTCACCAGACCAGAGCAAACCTGCAATACCAGTTGCTTAGCAACTATTTAAAGCAATTTATAAAACCAATAACAGAGTCCATACAGAGCCATACTATTGCTTCCCTTATCAGATGCAGTACAATGCAGTCTTAAACATCAGAACATGGGAATTGCCACACAAAGCCAGACCAATAGTCCATCTAGTCCAGTACCCTGTCTTTGACATTACCAGAAGCAGATGCTTTCCACAAAGGTGCAAGAAACCTTATAGCAGACTATTATGGGCTAAGAATCCCAGCAGTTAGTGATTGGCTTATATTGTGAAGCATAGGTTTTCATGTCATCATCTTTTTTGAATCCGGTCTAATATAACTGTGTAAGGAAGTTTTATGATTATTTTAAAATCAACTTTTAGAAACAGATGACCAGATGACTTTTTAAGTTACTTAGCAGTATCTCTACTCTTCACCCAGTTCACTGTATTTTCCCTTAACCAGTGATCTGTCCTATGTGCCTGTCAGATAGTAAACACTGACATCTGTCATGCATTATGGATAAAGCAACGTGGTAGCAATCTGCTCAACAGCAGAAGTCTGTGCACTAGGCTTGACAGCATCATCCTCTAAGAGTAAGTTAGCCTGCAATACTTCGTCCAAATAATAAATAATAATAATCCATGCAGCTCTAATATGGTGCTTTTTGTCAGTAGAATTAAAAAGCACTTTACGAAGGAGATCAGTGTCATTATCTCCATCATTACAAATGGGGAAACTGAAGAACAGAGAGGCGACATGCTCAAGGTCACCCAGCAGACTAGTGACTGAGCTAGGATTAGAACCAAGCCTCTTGAGCTCTATCTGCTAGGCCACACTGTCACATCACACATAGCACCAACTGCAGAAGGCACAGGAGCTTCTAATGCCCTGCTCTAATGCTGAAGGGGCGATCAGCATTTCATTATATTATGCTTTGAATCCTTTGTTTTCCTTCAGTTTTGTGAGTCGGAGAAGTGTTACTTCGTGAACATTAAAAGAACAAGAAGATGGACAGAATAATATACATAAAATACATTTCATTTAATAAATCTCACCCAAATTTATTAAATATATATGCTAAAATGAAGACTTGTTTTTAAGCTTTACTAACTGCTCATAAACATTGTTAAGTAAGCTGATAGTAGGCATAGTTGACCTGGTCCTAACAAAATAAAAAGTGACTTGAACTTATACCCAAAATTCACACCAACATCAGACCTTATTTTAGGTGCGAAGATTTCTAGTTAGCTTATATAAAGAACAGGAGTACTTGTGGCACCTTAGAGACTAACACATTTATTTGAGCATAATAGGGTGACCAGACAGGGACCATCATGATATGTAGATGTTTGTCCTGATATTTCGTTCTGCCAACAGCACATGCCTTTTTTTTTTTTATTGCTCCTCTGGAGGACACCCACCTCCTCATGTGTTCTGATATTTTCTCCCTCTCATCTGGTCACCCTAGAGCATAAGCTTTCATGGGCGACAGCTCACTTCATCGGATGCATGCAGTGGAAAACACAGTAGGAAGATACATATATACACAGAGAACATGAAACAATGGGTGTTATCATACACACTCTAACGAGAGTGATCAGTTAAGGTGAGCTATTACCAGTAGGAGAGAAAAAACTTTTTGTGGTGGTAATCAAAATGGTCCATTTGCAGCAGTCGACAAGAAGGTGTGAGGAACAGGGGGGGCAGGGGAAATAAACATGGGGAAATAGTTTTACTTTGTGTAATGATTCATCCACTCCCAGTCTTTATTCAAGCCTAATTTAATGGTGTCCATTTTGCAAATTAATTCCAATTCAGCTACAAAAAGGTTTCTCTCTCCTGCTGGTAATAGCTCACCTTAACTGATCACTCTCATTAGAGTGCGTATGGTAACATCCATTGTTTCATGTTCTTTGTGTATAGGTATATCTTCCTACTGAATTTTCCACTCCATGCATCTGATGAAGTGGGCTGTAGCCCACGAAAGCTTATGCTCAAATAAATTTGTTAGTCTCTAAGGTGCCACAAGTACTCTTGTTCATTTTGCGGATACAGACTAACACTGCTGCTATTCTGAAACCTATCATTATAGTTAGCTTATGTTTGTCAGTATTTTTGTGTCCATGCACATCTCCATACCCAGTTTTGGGCAGAAGCAGGCATACCATGATAAAAGCTGCTCTTCCCATATTTCTGATCTGTATGGTGACAGGAAATACAGAAGTCTTATGAAAGTCAATTCTTACAAGATTTCTGCATGAAAATGGTTAATTCTGATAAACTTCAGTCACTTTGGTTTGGAGAAGCATCCAAACCAGTGACTAGCCAGAGCAGCAAAAATTGGATCCAGGTTTCATAACTTTCAGTGTCATTTGGATTTTGTGTTCCAGTTTTGCCAATTACTGAGTTAGGAACCATAGAAAAAATTTAGACACTGCCTGTCCCCAAAGTTTGTGAGCATTTGGAGACAGGGTTTGAGTTCATTGTACATTTTCCGTGCAAGGTTGGAAGAAACCCATTGATTTCACTGGGTGAAGTCTGAAAATGAAAGATGACAATTTCAATGTCAACGTTGTTAACTATTCCACTGCTGATCGTTGTAGCAAAAAAATCCAGCTCTTGTGCATATCATACAGTCCCTTACTGACTCCCACCCATCCCTATGTGTCAAAAGCCTGAACTGTCCCCAGCCCAGATGCCAAAACCTCCAGCTTCCCCCAGCAACTGCAGTGATGCAATGAGATGTTATCAATATAAAAATGTTTGATGTATTGAAAAGGGATAATATGGGGAGAGTATAAAATACACCCTATTTAATACAAAAATAAATATGGCATAGAAGAGATATGCTGATTGAGAGGAAGGTTAACTGTGTACTTAAAGTGCTGAAACTGGGCCTCCGGAGAAGTGGATTCAATTCCTAGTTCCGTCACAAATGCCCAGGGTGACAGTGCGCAAGTCACTTAATTTCTCTGTGCTTCAGTATCTGTATAATAACACTCCCTTTCTCCTGTTTTGTCTATTCACAGTATAATCTCAGAAGGCTGGGACTGTTTTACAATGTTTGTGTGTCTGGCACATTGGGGCTCTGATGTTATTTGAGACCTCAATTTGCTGATAAATTCTGATGAAAATCAATAATACACTCAATTGTTATGTTAAATTAATGATCTTAAATGAAGCTGCGGTGGAATTTGCAATCTGCCACAATATAGTGCTGCAGAATCCAGACACAAAATTCAGGCTAATTTTCTATAGAGGTGAGTTCTATAGAAATGAAATACAACTATATAAAATCTATTCTATGGACCTATAAAATATGATAGAGAATGACTTCTTTCCTTTAGCAGGGCTTTTTAAAACGCATCCTATAAGATTCTATAGAAAAGATATTGTTTTATATTATATTCTATCTGACTTATTTTCCATGAGGAATATCAAAGCATGGAGCGTAGGGAAAATTTTCTCCACTAGTCTAAAATTAAACACAGTTAGGTCAAGTACAATAGCAATTTTTGAAACATTTTAAGTTGGCTGCTTCGTTTATTGATTGATTTATTTCCAAATGTAACAAAGGTGAAGATCGTTATGGTGAAAATGACTACACAATTGCCTGTGGAAACAATCTCTTTTTGAGTCCCAGGAATACAGAGAGCAAGCACTCCTCGTGTCGTTTTTCTTCTTTGTTTACACTCCTGCAGTTTTAACACAGTCAGAAAGTTGTTTTTTTTTAAATGGAAAAACAGTTCCAGATCGAAGGGGTTTCAGAAAGAATCCTAGTTTTTAATATCTGCAAAAGGGTTTATTATAACAATACTAACAGATCCTAAACTGTAGCGGTTCTACTGGGACAAAGTAAAGGATAAACAACAAAGTTATAAAACTTGCTAGAATGTTCAGGCTCTACAAAGCTAAGAGTGGTAAATCTTAAGGCTGTTCTTGCAGTTACATTAGTAGTAAAACAGTAGAAAGTACAAAGTAGTAAACCAAACTAGTGAACCAAAGCATTCCCCCGGTTAGTGTTCAAAATAGTGGCAATTGCAGAGACAGATTTCGTGCCCTGCTTCACCATCATCAGTGACGACTGGTGAGTCTCCATATAAGAGGGGATTGTGGGCATGTTTAGGGCTGGGCAGGTAGGTCAAATCCACATGTCCTAAAATCAATGTGGAAGAGAAACAGTGGGTTATAGCCACTCCACCCTCTTCTCATTCCTGTCCCCAGATATCACTGGAACCTGACTGCCTGTCCTATCATGTTAGGGCTCAGGATTCCATTGCTCAGCCTTGTGACACTGGAACACCTCTTCCATTGGCAGCCTTTGATTCCAGCTTTTCTCTCTTTGCCATAATTTGATCAAGGGTATCTGAACCATGAGCTTTCATTTATATCTCTTAGAAATTCCTTTTTCCTTCCTTGATTTCTTTTAAAAGTGTGTCACATTAGCCTCCCTTTAAATTACAGGGACTTTCCGTTTTGAAAAGGAGGAGGTAACAGTCCCTCTTGCTGGGTATTTCATTTAATCTGCCAGCTGTTCTGGGTCTGTATGTTTGTAAATGATCTAACACCGTTTTGCCTGTTCTGCTGTTACCCACTTTAAGTAATTTTCGATTTTTTACTCCACACATGTGAAGCCTGCACAGTTTTCCCCTGATCAGTCTCTAACAACATGGGTCTACTCATGGAATAATGTGCTACTCCAAAGGGAAAGGAAGTGGTGGAATCTGGCCCTATATATGTATATGTATCGTTGTTTGGGATTGAGACTTGTATCACATAGTTCTTGGTTCATTTTCAGTCTTGACCTCTATGCTCTGATGCATATATCTTGCTTTACCATAGGCTTCCATCATGTTGTGTCTTCTCTCCTGGAGCACCAGCCCTGCTGAATTACTGCTATAGTGTACTGGATCCACAGTAAAACAGCTTGTAGAATCTAGCGGTTAAGTTTCTATTGAACTCAATGGATATTTGTCAGAACCTGTGCTGCAAAAATTCCCATAATGAATGCAAGTTCACAACCCTTTTCAGCTGACAGCATTTTATGTGTCTTTGACATCCTTTGCTTCTCCTTGATCCGGCTCTGTCTAGCCCTGGTCAGCCACATTTGCCATTTTCCAATGTTAATTTATGTACCAGTTCTAAAAGATATAGACACCTATTGAACTATGGGATCGCTAATTAATCTCTGCGAGTTTTTCTCTTTCCCTAGGCCTTTCTCACCCTTTTCAATTTTCCAATGCAATTTGCTTATCACTACAAGCACATTCTTAAGAAATTATCAGCAAAAAGGCTCATCAGAACATTTAATTCTCTCAGCTGTTTTATCTTTACAATTCAATTAAACACTGAGAGCCCAATATACTAACATAGTAGTAAAACTCAAGACTTCAGTAGAGCAGAAGTGAGCTTGTAAATAGCATATTTGAATGTACTGTCCACTTCCTGCTCTATTTTTGTGGATTCTTCCTTGTAAAGAAGGGCAACATCCTCCTCTCAGAGCTGTGCTCCGATAGAAATCAGAGACAGAAGTCCAGATCAGAGAGGAGAGTTTTGCTCTTTAAAATCTCTAAACATTTAAACACGGGGGCCTCCTGTTGTCGCTTCACCAAATCTGTTACATCAAATCGCCCCCACATAGTGATACTGCAAAACTAGTTTAAATCTGTGTTCTGAAAAGCCACAACCCCACATACAGCTCCTGTATGCAGACTACATCTGCCAAGAGCATTGGAAGCAGGGATGCCTGGCACCTCACTGGGTAAGAAGGTGTATGCACCACTATACCTCCAGACCCTCAATTCACTCCACCCCAGGGAGTCACTCATTGTGGAGGGCCTGCATAATAGGTTTTCTAAGTCGCAACTGGGACAGAATGAAAATTGCAGCATGGTAGCCCCCATGACCCACAGCTCTTATGGAATGCACATGGAAACAACAGCTAGCCAGAATTTGGCTCACTGTACTTTAATAAGACAATGATTTCTCTGGACTCCTATGTTATCCATTGAAAGCTGAAAGATTGCAAAGACAAGATGGCGGATCCTTTATCTTTTATAGCTGAATCCCAAACACCAAGATTTAGAGTTTGTTTTCTTTTAGTTAAACTCTTTTCAGGACTAAACTTCACACCGGTGTGAGATCACTGTGCAAATTGATTGTGCATAACATTTTTACTGAACTGAATACTTAACGAGACTTGAAAGCTGGAAGAAGGTCCTGTCCCTTGAGATTAGCAATTTGAAGGGATCTGTACATTTCCAGTCAGTATTAGCTGACTCGGTGCTCTGTTAGTCAGAACTGTAGCTCTTTAAGGATGTGACCTTGTGATTGGGAGACTATACACATCTGAAATAATATATCTTGGAGTCAGCATTAATATGGCGGTGACACATTTAAACTTAACTCGTTCATTCTCAAATACTTACAAGACCCTGACAATTCTCTCCTTATATGACAACATGTTTTTGAAGATGTTTTAATTAAACGTACGTTTTAATTAAACGTACAGAAAAATGTGAATATTAATGCGCAGTCAGTATTTGAATGAATTTGGTTATATTATGTGGGCTGCTTGATGGGAGATGATATACCTACAGCAAGCAAGCACACAGCCAAGAAAGGCAAGGCAGGTAGGCAGGCAGACAAAGCAAGCAGGCAGGAATTTCAGTTAGGAAGGATTATTTATTGTTGTTTATCTGGATAGCACCAACAGCATGCTAAATACTCTACAGACACTTAATATAAGTTTCCTGACCCAAAGAGTTTATGATCTAAGATACTGATGCTGTGAATGCAAGCACTCCCCTACTCCTGTGTAGACTCTGTGAGGGAATAAGGTTTAGTTGTGATATCCTTTTGTAGGATCAGGGCCTTCATAGACAACATGCAAATACAAGAAGAGGGAAAGCGATGCAAGGAAAAGCAGTGTGAATGAACAATGGATATTAGCCCAGTGGCTGAGAGAGAGACTGTGGAGGGACAGAAATCCTGCTCTCTTGGACAGTCGATTCTGCCCCGTGTAACTCTCTCAGGTGCTGTGCATGATTTTTGTGGAGGGGTGAAGTGAAGTTCCCCCTTAGAGAAAAATATCTGAAATGTATAGTCAGCAGCCCTCCATCACCTGTGAGAGACAATCCCATATGGTGATGGATGTCAGCATTTCTTATGAAAGCTTGGAAAGCTGGGTTAGATAAATCCTAGCATACAAGGAAATACTTCCGCTTAAATTACAATTTTTGTCTGAAAACTACTGTAATATATACTAGTAAAGTGTAGAAGAGTCTTCTTTTCAACATTTTTCTCCCAAGGAATCAACATGAAGGAATTGTCTCTCAGTCAGAATAGCGAAGCTAAAAGAATGAATGAGTTGCCATAGCAATCTTTTGTTCCGATAGGATTTCCTTCTGTTCACAGTGCCACTTGCCTTCCCTTTTTACAGCTAGAAGTACAGTTCCCAATCTTTGAAATTCCCCCCAGCACCCAAATGTCAAGTGAACTTTATGGATTTTACTGAGTTTCTCTGCCTTTCTGAAAGTCTGAATCAGGGAAGTTCTACAGGCATAGATGATAATTTCAGCCTCTCACCAAGCTGCCACTTTCACTCATTTTCAAAGCAATCCAAAAGGCTTCAGTTGTGCAACTCCTGCTGATGTTAAATGGAGTTTGTGCAACTTCATCTCTGCATGGGGCTTTGAAAAATGGAGGAATTATTGTTTTCAGTTGATACTACTCATCTTTAAAACTGCCTCTTGATTTTAAATGTATTCTTTGCAGTGAATGCAGCTGTGACTAATCTTTGCTATGCATTTGAATCTGGGGTGAATTGGCTTTGCCTGCCAAAGGGAAGGAGTAACAAAGAGAGAGGACCTTGAAAAATGAGAGAGAAGCCGAATCTTTAACTGAAAAGTTCCTTTCACTAACTGCTAGGTAATACACTGTATTAGCAGCAGTAGGAGTATTTTCCACATTATGTGCATACATGTCAAGGTGTGGGAAATGAGAAAGGAATTACAGTAGGTCCTGAAGTCAGAGGCAAAGAATACAGGAATGCATGGAGGCATTCGTATCTTAAATTTAATCAGAGTATTGTTTTTCCTCTGGGAAATTTTGACTTTTCATCAAAAAAATGAAAATAAAAAAATTTCTGCTGAAAACTGGCAGATTTTCCAGAAAACATCTATAAAAGGTGCTATAAACATCTCCATTTTACCCCTTTCCTGCGCAAACCTCTGGACTATGAACTTGTACTAATGGGAGAATTCTTACCAAGGGACTGAGAACCTGCCAATGATTTGGAAGCAACCAGAGACTTAACAAGCCAGCAGTTTATTCCATCACTGCTATAAACCTGATCCAAGAACTTTGCATTTATTGTATGTATCGGATTCCTTTAGCCAGTTTTAACTCTCACTTTTTCTTTCTTCCTTTCTTCTTATAAATAAACCTTTAGATACTAAAGGATTGGCATTTTTATTGGGTAAGATTTGAGTTATATATTGACCTGGGTACGTGGCTGGTCCTTTGGGATCAGAAGAACCCTTTTGTTTGATGAAATTGGTTTTAAAAAAACAATCTCTAAGTTTAGTGTTTTTGTTGGTGAAACAAGGACTGGAATGCCTAAGGACACTGCTTTTCTCACTTCTTGTTAGCCAGTGTGGTGAAACAGAAGTTTACTTTTGTTGCATGTTTGGTACGTCTTATGGAAGAATAACCACCATTTTGGGTGTGTCTCTGCCCTATTTCTCAGCATTTTGTCCTGAATTTTCAGTTGTGACCCACAGAGACACAGTGACAGAAAGACAGGGAGTTAAAATTTAAAAAAAAAATATGTATTGATGTATGTTGCAGTGATAATTGTCAATTACACCTAAGAGTCAGTGACAGTTCTAACTTGCTTACATTGTAAAAGGGAAATATTTTGCATTTCAACATATAGTGTTAAATTTATCCCATAATATGCATTTTCATCATCACTATTATTAATAATTTGCAATCATATAGCTGATTCTATCGAAAGATCTCAAATCAGCTTGCATTTTCCATTTTACAGCTGAGAAAACAGCCACAGAAGACCCACCTCTGAGCAACTGCTTAGTGCCTCCTGAGATAGGTTCAGCTCCCTCAAATCCCACTGAGGCTAAGGGCTGGTCTACACTGGGGATCGAGGTCAATGTAAGATACGCAACTTCAGCTATGAGAATAGCGTAGCTGATTTCAACTTATCTCCCGTCCTCATGGCGCAGGATCGATCCGCTTCCGCCTCTCACCCTGGTGGAGTTCCAGAGTTGACAGGGAGCACGGCGGGGACTGATTTATCATGTGTAGATGAGACACAATAAATTGATCCTTGATAAATCGATCGCTACCCGGTGGGTAGTGTGGATGTACCCTAAATAACCTGCCTGGGGTCAGACAGAAAGTTAATAGAATTGCTGGGGATAGAACCTAGATCTTTTGATTTGCAATCCTGTGTCTTAACCTTCATCAAGTGCCAAAAATAAAGTTATATTAACTGTATCATGGGAGAAGTTTGTCCCCCAAATGCATTCGGAAACCAAGAACGATTCTTTAATGTTTTAAATTTAATTTTTTTTATTTAATTAGCAAATGGAAAGAATTATCAGGATTCAGTATAAGCCTATGCAACTGTCACACATCATTAGAATACTTTCTCCCTTAGGGTAATTGTATGCAGCAACCACTGTCACTGCAATGCATTATCAATTAGCATATGCAATGTCCTAAAACAGCATAGTTGAATAGCCACTAGTTCATGAGTTATTGGAAAATATAGGATCATGGGATACAACATTATACAACAGATAACAGCTTTCAAGTATGTGAAAGGTCGTTACAAGGAGTAGGGAGAAAAATTGTTGTTCTTAATCTGAGGACAGGACAAGAAGCAATGGGCTTAAATTGCAGCAAGGGAGGTTTAGATTGGACATAAGAAAAACTTCCTAACTGGTTAAGCACTGGAATAAATTGCCTAGGGAGATTGTGGAGTTTCTATCATTAGAAATTTTTAAGACCAGGTTAGACAAAGAATGGTCTAGATAATACTTAGTCCTGCCATGTGCAAGGACTGGACTAGATGTCCTTTTGAGGTCCCTTCCAGTCCTATGATTCTATGATCACAAATGCATTATAAATTAGCATATGCAAATTATATTTTGGTTAAAAAAAAACCAGCTTGCTTAGTGAGCAGGGGCGGCTCTAGGTATTTTGCCGCCTCAAGCATGGCAGGCAAGCTGCCTTCGACGGCTTGCCTGCGGGAGGTCGCTGGTCCCGTGGATTCGGCGGAACACCTGCGGGAGGTTGCTGGTCCCGTGGATTCGGCGGAACACCTGCGGGAGGTTGCTGGTCCCGTGGATTCGGCGGCATGCCTGCGGGAGGTTGCTGGTCCCGTGGATTCGGCGGCATGCCTGCGGGAGGTCCGCTGAAGCCGTGGGACCAGCGGACCCTCCGCAGGCGTGCCACCAAGGCAACCTTTGGGATACATATTTGGGATATATTTGTACCTCCCACACTTTTTTGATAAATAAAAATGTTTTTCATGCTAAATCAATTTTTTTCCTCTAAACTAAGTACATGTGCCTATGTGACGATGTCCTAAAACAACATAGTCGGAAAATCACTAGTTCATGGAAACCTATATGCTCATGTGGTACATTACTTCATGAATGTGGGTGAAGGTTAATCACACAACATGAAAAAGGTAAACACTGTTGTATCTCATTTTGATCCAATTCCTGGTCTTATTGGCATCTACAGCAATTTTTATCTTTGAAACTAGGATACCAGCAGCATCTACTACAACAACTAGTATGTCACAAGTTATTTTGCTACTCTTATCATAGGAAGTATTTAAAAAAATGTGTGCAATAAATGCAACCTCGTAAACACCCTTTCCTAAATAGTGTTGTGAAGCTTAATTCATTCACTAATTTGAGAACCTGGGATGATAAGATCTATATATGTGCAAAGTACAATGCAACATAAAATATTTATACAACTCCTTTGAGAATTACAAGCACTGGACATCTTAGCAGGCTCAGGAACCCAAAGCACTTTGGTGATTTGCTTAGGAACCTACAGCTTCATCTTAACTTATGCAATGTTTATTCTGCATGTCTTTGAAATTGATGTGGCTTGGGCTAAAGATGCTCTTCAAAGAGAAACCATTACTTGAAGTTATTTTTCTTTTCTTTCTGCTTAAAGCTAAGTTTTGAATTGAACTTATCTTTGAGTAGATAAAAAGAGTAGTCTGGGTATATAAATGGTAATATAAATACTGCATCGTGTCTATGTAAGACAGGTGGTCATTGCATACAAACATGTTTTTATATTCACGCTTGATCTCTCAAACAACAAAAAGTTCAGACTCTGTTGTAAAATGGGCTTTACAAAACAGATTTTGATAATTCACTTGAAATTACCAAGCATGATGTCACTAAACAGCATCTTATGGAAGAGTGAGAATCGAAATTACATTCAATTTTTCTTTCTGAAAATATATATATGGTCAAGACTTTCCAAAAAGATTGCTGATTTTCGATTCCCCAGATTTTTGGTTGAGATACATTAAAGGACCCTGATTTGGGAGGGAGGGGTGCAAAGGGAGGAATTCAGAACCATCTGAAAATCAAGTCCTTTAAAGGCTGCCTCACATTGGGCACCCAAAAATAGAGGCACTCAAGATCACTAGTAACTTTTGAAAAGCTTGGCCCTAAATATATGTTTAAAGCGAGCCATTTAACAATAGGAACAAGACAATACTATTTAACATCTAATAACAGCAATAAGACAAAGTGTAGTAAGAATGTATAATGCCTCTACCTAAGTAGTGGTAACAAGAGGTACCTGAATTAAAATGTATGGGGTTTTTTTGGTTGGTTGGTTTTTAAAGAGATGGTTGTCATATCCTGAACTAAATAAACCCAGGGGTGAAAGGCAAGGGAGACTATTAGACCAGTTTATAGTTATTTATGGAGGTAACAAAAAGCAGCTTCAAGTTATTATCATAATGAAAGGTCCTCTCACTTCTCAACCCTGATCAGTTACCATAAATCCATTAACTCTGATTGGCTACTACCTTAAGTATTCCCCATTCATGGACCTGATGTAACATCCATCAAAGTCAATAGGAGCCTCTCCATTTATTTCAGCGGGCTTTGGATCAGGCCCCATGCGCTCACCTATCCCTAAAGGTAACAAGAGCTATTTTCATCATTAGTCTATGGTTAATTTCCCAGTGCCATACTTGTTTTATCGTTATTTTTAGTGCAGTAGCACTCAAAATGACCTTTGAAATACACAGTCCCTACCCTGCAGAGAGCAAGATCAGAAGACATCTAGCCATTGTCTTGACATCCCACATTGCACTCTGTATTTTGTGGGTTTAGGTATTATTATCATTAACGCCATGCTGTGTTGGCTTTTACTGCCTATCACAGTGGTTGTCAGCTATTTTAAATCGCGGGTCACTTCTTGAAACAGAGATCCTCATCTGGGCCCTCGTCCTTGCCAAACTTCCAATCTTAACTCCACACCTTGCCAGAGGCAATTATAACACTTGTTTCAATGCAAAGTTAGTATAAGGACACTGGGAGGGAGGACAGGTGAAAATAATCTCACTTTAATGCAGTTGGTGCAGAGTTTCGTTACCACCCCTCATATCTGTGCTGTTTATTTACTGCTTTCTCGGCATAGAATTTGACATGAGTTAATACTGAACTTTTCCGTTGCTCTAATCTTTCCAGGTTATGATGCTATTGGGTTCCATCCTCCTTTGTGTTTACTGCTAGAGCTGAACAGAGAAAGATCATTCTATTTCATGGAAAATTTTGATATTTTGAAATGTGGTTTTGTTTCAGTTTGCAGCAAAATCCAAAAATGAAAATTTTCTCCTTAATTGAGAATAGAGCGCTCACTTCAAGGCAGTCCATATGATGCGCTATCCCAGAGTTGGGGGCCCTGGAAGCCCTCGTGCCCCCAACTCCAAGGCAGTCCATATTTTTTTCTGACTAGCTCTATTTACTACTTCTTCTAGTTTGTCTCATCTTCAGATTTGTTTGCAAAGAAATTTCCAAAAATGACACAAATGAAGCAGCCACAAGATGCTGAGAGGTGCTGACTTTGTTTGAGTAGCTCAAACAAACCTCTGGAAAGCATTACAGTCCTGGATTAAACTCCAGCTTCACTACTTGAAGGCTGAAAAATGCTTTACCATTGAGAAAAAGGCAGTTTGATGGACCACTTGAAAGCATTCTAGGGAATGGGCAAGCAAATGATCATAGATTTAGCACTGCTGATGTATACATATAGCTTCATGCAAGTAGGGATCATAAAGTTATAAATTAGGGGGCTGGTCCTTAAGTAGTTGAAGATCTGGTCTGATATTTTTTACATATGAACTGCCACATTTTTCTAAACTGGATTTATTGCTGGGGTCCCTCTTTCTTCTGGTCTTCTTGGCAGAGTTACCTGGAAGCATCACAGATGCTTTGATTGACTTGCTTTTGTGATCCTGCTATTACTCTACAGGAAAGGCTACAATGATTCCTTTCTTTGGTGGAAGCACCTGTCTAAAGTGACATTGAGGAGAGAAAGAGCTGTGTCCAAAACGAATGCTAGAAATAGAGATTAAATTTCATAGCTGCTGCCAATAAATGGAATGCCCCAAATCGCTGCAGACTCTGTATTTTTGTACGATGCAGAGCATACTTGATACGACTAGTGGAGAAATAGCACTGCTCTACAGCCAAAATGATTCTGAAATAAATGTAGTCCAACTTTACTAATTCTGGGTCACTGAGAACGAAAATGATGCTTAAAATTGTTGATTGGTTCTAGTTTTCAAGATATGCTATTGGGTCAGTATATACTACCCTTGACTTGGGAATGGCGGAGGATAAGTGAGTTATAAAGGGAAGGGATCTCAATTTAAACCAGAAATGACTAAAATACATCTTTGACTGGATCTAGGAATAAATCTATGACTGGGTTTGGACAGTACTTGCTTTTTAGGCAAAACAATGAATGATGCAATCTGAAGCTGGTATTGCATCATACATGATATGAATTGCATCATGTTATTTCTAGAAGTCATGGATGATGCAATCATAATGAAGCTTACATCACTTTGCTGAACAAATTGCCCTATATCAGCTCTAGAAATCATACAGTGTCATGCTCTCTTATTTGTCAGTGTTTGATTTTGCAAAGGGACACATTTCTGTTTAGCCAAAGTGAGCAGAGATGCCTCGTACTTGTGTGAACAGTGGAGATAACTTCTGCTATGTTTGTGGTGAAGTGACTTTTGCATCACAAAAGCGCAATATAACCACTATGGTTAAGAAAGCCTATCACCTTTATTTTGGCTGCAAAATTGGAGAGCAGGACAAGAGGTGGGCCCCACACATATGCTGCAACACTTGTGCAACAAATCTTTGCCAGTGGTTGAACAGGAAAAGGAAATTTATGCCTTTTGCAGTGCCAATGATTTAGAGAGAGCCAACAGATCATACCAGCAATTGTTACTTCTGCATGGTGCCTCCAGTTGGGAAAGGTGTGTCAAAGAAGAAAAAGTGGACTGTGCATTATCCAAACATTCCATCAGCTATACGCCCAGTACCCCACGGAGAAGGACTGCCGGTTCCGGGTGCACCAGAATCATTCTCACTTGAGTCAGACGAGGAAGAGGAAGAGGATGAAACTTCTGGTCCTGAACCATCAATGTCACAGGACCCACATTTTCTCTCATCCTCCTCCTCTGAACCACACCTCATAACACAAGGTGAACTGAATGACCTTGTCAGGGATTTGGAACTACCCAAGAGTAAGGCAGAGCTGTTGGGCTCCAGACTACAGCAGTGGAATCTCCTGGCAGGCTATCAGGGCAAATGGAGCCCATCAATGCTTGCAGACTATTGCTGGTCAGTGACAAGAGATGCTCCATTTAATGAATACAAGAGACAAGCCAAGAAGCGTCGAGTAGACACTGAATAGGACTAAACTACATACATAATAGTTTTTTGCCTTTTGTTTCATAATAAATTTTATTTATATAACCCTTTTGTTGATTTTTAAAGTGTTACATAAACAGGACAGGTGGAATTATCATGTAAAGCAACCATAAACACATGAAAAGACCTAGGTTTACAATTTATGATTAAAACTCTACTATTTACACAATATACATAGACATAAAATGTAAAATCTTAAATATCTTAGAAACAGTAGCCAATCAGTTGTTTTAATTGTCATATTTGAATTCAGCACATCAAAATACATAATAAATATCACATTTTATCTCTGAAGCAGATGACATCTCAAAAATTGTAGACCAGTGTAGTTTCATCCCAAGCAGTCACCCAAGATATTTAAATTCCACATAAGAGGAAAAAAGCAAGCTCAGTAAATAATGTGGAGTGAATTTAATGCTTCACCACAAACCTGAAATGAACAACCCATTTCAGCCTCAGGCTCCATTCTAAGATAAAACTGTTTGAAGTCTATTAACACATCTCAAATTGAATAATTAATTATTTCTTTGCCTTTGCTCCCCTTCCAGTCAAAAGAGATAATGAAGAATCTATTACCACCCCCCCAAAAACAAACAAACAAAAACCAGAATATTAAAGAAACATAGAAAGGCATAATATTTCTAAATACCCATCCTTTGTAATCTTAAGCACTAAAGAATAGAGAGAGAGCCAGATCCTCAGCTGGCATAAGGATAGCTTCTCTGAAGTCAATACAGCTACATTAATTTACATCAGCTGAGGCTCTGGCCCACTATGTCTAGAATACAGCAAAATAAAAAGGGTTAGACAGAATTCTAGCCTTGAATAGTATATATTGCATAATCATCTCTCAGAACATACAGATATGACAATCAAAACAGTTCATATCTTGCAAAATAATTCTTGCTGTGAAAGGAGGAATTGTTATATGCCTGAGCTCATGAGCCTACCAGTCAAAAGAATAACTTGTCAGACACTTATCATTAACATAAATAAACAGAAAGATTTCCTTGGGAACTCAGTGGACATATATGCCTATTGAATGCAAAAGTAAAGCTAGTGGCTCCAAATCTTTTAGTGCATTTCTTACTGTCAGCGGCTTAAAGGGAGGTGGTATGCTCTCCATTTTATATTGCTAAGTGGAAAATAGGATCTATATGGTACTAAAGAGAAAGGAGAGATAATGAGACATTCTACATTCAAATATCTGTTACTCATATGGCTGTCAATCATGTATATCCAAACCTAACACTGTGTAACATTTACCCATTCAGTCACACTACAGATATCTGTAATTCTCATATCCATTCTGTTAGACTAGGACACTGGCTTCAAATCTAACTTGTTTTTTTCTCAGCAATATGTTTGATGTGCAAACCAGCTAGGAGAAAACTGCACACCTCCCAGTTTGGTATGTTTACATTGCAATTGGGAGAGTTGATTGCAACAGCACACATGGACATACCCAAGCTAGCTTTGATCGACCTAAATCAAAGCTTGATCTAGGTTGATCAAAGCTATCTCAGGTAAGTCTACATATGCTGAAATCACATCTCCAGGTTGTAATGTAGAACCTCCTATTGATGGATCCTAGCTCATAACCATGCTGGGAGTTAAGAATACTAAAGACAGGGTGGAGTTAAGTCGAGCTGGTCAGAAATTTGCCAATGGAACTTTTTTCTGCTGGAAAATTATAATCTGTCAAAAATGAAATGTTTCATGCAAATATGTCGATTTCAATGAAAGTTCATTTTGAAAGAAAAGCTTGGAAAAAAGCATTTCAGCCTTTTTTGAACATTTAGTCTTATGAAAAGTTTCAGAGTTTGATACTGAAATGGAACAAAAAGAAAATAAAACACTTCTTTTCAGCTTGGGGCATTCCCCACAAAACAAAAAAATCCAATTACTTCTCTGCTGTCAAGCTAAGACTTTACAAAGGGATGGATAGCAAAGAATGCCCAAGAGCTGCAATCACTGCAAATGTGAAAGGATGTTTGCTCCACAGAGAGAAGGCAAATGCATAGGGATGATATTATTGCTTTTTGTTTTTAAAGTGTGGGTATGATCCCAAAAGTAACTGTAAATTTAGCACCTTCATATTGACCAGATCTGTTCATCATGTATATTCTGAGTCAACTCTGCTGACTTCAGTGTCAAAGACAAATTCCTAGAACTTGCGATTTCTATTAGCCTTACAGAGCCGATGCATCTATTGGAGGGAGAGTTGGGTTCTATTCTGGCTTGTGCATTATCAACAAAATTGTTAATTAAGTTCCAGTTGCAGAATCTTTGTCACTATTGATGATATATAAACCAGAACAACAGTTTGATTTTCAAAATCCAGTGTGAGTTGTCAGCGCTAGCAGAAAGTACATTCTTTATACCTGTAAAATGATCGTTTACGCTGAAGTCATTAGGGGCAAGGTCCTGAGCTAGTATACATGAGCATAGTTCTGTGATTGCTGAGTGGAGATTCAGCAATTTACACCAACTGAGGATCTGGTCCAATAAATATGGATTTTTTATTGTCACTCTTCAGACTACAACTTTCAAGAGCATAGCTCAGTAGAAATGGGACTCTTATTTAAAAACAGGACAACAAACAAGCTGGAACATTCCCAATATTTTAGAGACTATAGTTGTATTGGGGCATAAAATGGCATTCCAAACCACAGCTCATGGCTTCTTATTTTAAAAAAAATTCCACATCTCTGAGCAACAGCTATTTTAAAGTAGATGCTGAAATGTTTTCATTACAAAGGGGCTATATGCTTTTCATTTCATTTTTCAATGAGAAAATAATGAAATAAAATATTGTTACTCAATCTAGGAACCCAAAGTTGGTCCTCAGAGGGGAGAGGTGGGTTTGCAGATAAATTCTCTTGCTTAAAAAGAAACAAAAAACTCCCCAACCTGTATCATCATTCTTGTGGTTAGAAGGTGACCCTTTGCATTGCATTGAGGCATCCCTAATAGGGCTGTAGGAAGTCTGCAGATCTCAGAGGCTTGCTGCTGCCCCTTTTACTAGTAGGAATCAGAGCTATTTCCCTTTAACGTCTGCTTATTTCTGCAGTGATTTACGCTCCAGTGGGCACAGGACAAATCACAGTCACTGATCAATATTCCATCAATAAAATCCACAGAAAAAATGTGCAATCAAGATTATCTTTGGGTTGTGATTGCATTAAAAAACCTTCGGACACGTTTGCACCATGATATATCTAAGTTGCCCTTAGTTCAAACTCCTGTGGAAGTGGATTATTCTTATGCAGCAAAAGGAGACTGCGGTGCAGTCTCTTGATAGGGGGAGCAGGCCACTGCAACTTTTGCCATTGGTGCACAAAGATCTCCACTGAGGTCTGGTCATACGTGACTTGAGTCACTGTGGCAAAAGAATGGGGCTGGTGAGCGAAACACGTCCCTGAATGTAGAAGTGAGACCAGGGAAATTCAGGAGGGGAGGAGAGGTTGAGCAGAACCAGAGAGTTGGCAAAGGGGGAGAAAAGCAGAATCAGGAGTAACAGGGGAAGAAGAACTAGGAGCAAAATCCTGGTCTTATGAAATCAATGGATTTTTGCCATTGACGTCAGTGGGGCCAAGATTTGACTTGAGATGGGTCAATCTTGAAACTTGGATGAAACCCTGGTGTCTAAACAACTCACCCAAGATTTCAAGACTTTTTTGGGGTAAAACTAGGATGTCTGATCATGCAGCCACCTATAAATATTTGAATTTAAAGTATTTTTCTATTTTAACCTGTTTCAGTTAACTAGTCTTTTATTTTGTACATATAAATAATGAATATTTTGTGTGCATTTATGTGGCATCCCAAGGTAAAGAATAAATATTTGATATGAGCAAAAAATGTTCTGATGGTCAATATAGGCAAAAGATTGTGAGACTGGATCAGAAAAGGAAGAAAAGTTGAGAACTCTTGGGAAAAAAAAGGGGATAAAACACATTAGCAAAATGCTATCAAGACATTTCGATCATTACAATGTGATTTGGTGTTTTACATTTTTTCTGCACCAAACACAATGTTGGAATAATTAGTTACCCCTCACATTTATATCATCACCAAAAATAGTGAGGGAAGAGAGGGATAGATTATTGTAAGGCTGACTGTATCCCTCATAATTTGAGGACATAGCTGTTTTCATGTCTCCGAAGTCTTTTTTGGAATAGCAGTTTTCTTCTCTTTTCTCTATTTTTTCTACAATAATATTTTAAAGAAAAACTCAGGTATAAGGGGGGAAAGTTTCCCATCTCTGAATTAATGGAAAGGGCAGCCAGATGGAAGAATAATAAAGCTTTATTACTTACACAGGAATTCTATAGTGAGCCTAATCAAATGCATTTCAAAGAATACTTTTACAAGCATTTTACAGATACTGTAAATCTATTACACTGTTATAGTGCAATCTCAGTGCAGGAACCTCTAGGTTCAGGTTACCGCTATCTCCATATCTAATTAAAGTTAAAATAAATGCTCCCTTTAGAATAAATTAAGAGCATGAAACATTTCTGAGCCTTGGAAACTTTGACAGAAATCCTGTTATAGTTATGGGCTGCATTTTTAACAGAAATGTTCTTTTGTGCACAGAGACTGAAACTCAGAGTAATGTTAGGTTCTTCAGTAATACTCAACAATAAGTGGGTAATCATCATAATTCCTTTGGCATTCATTGGAACAACAACATTAATTATGATGAACACACTTAGAATTAATTTGAATGTAGTACAGAATTATGTAGGAATCCCCCCTTGTGTAGTTTTAATTGATATTCTCTTCAGAACTGATATCCTCTGTGATACTGTGGTGGGTATCCACAGTAATACTCTTTATACACACTTACAGAAGAGAAAGTGGGATCTTTTGCCAGCTTCAGTGTGGTATTTGCCTACAGCAGTATTGGTTTCTCATAACACAATGTTATGTGGCTTTCTCTACAGGGCACAATTGTGGTTAACTGAAGTAGGATCTGAGTATATAAATCACAGGGTGAGATTCTGCTCTTAGTTACACCAGAGTAACCTGCATCAGTATCCGTGAAGTTACTTTGCATTTGCACTGGTGCAACTGAAAGCCAATGTATCTGATCAAACAGAGTCAAATTCTGCCTTTAAGTTACAGCCATATAACTTCTTGTAAGCAAGACATGAGAAGTAATTCTTCCACTCTACTCAGAACTGAAAAGGCATCAATGGAGTATGGTGTCCTGCTCTGGGCACCACACTCTGGGAAAGGCATGGAAAAATGGGTGAAAGTTCAGGGAAGAGCAACAAAAAGGATTAAAGATTTAGAAAACATGACCTATGACAGTGGTGGGCAACCTGCAGCCTATCCGAGTAATCCACTGTCTGGCCACAAGACAGTTTGTTTACATTGGCGGTTCTCAGGCACGATCGCCTGCACTCCCCAGTGGGCGCGGTTCCCTGTTCCCAGCCAATAGGAGCTGTGGAAAGCGGCGGCCAGCATGTCCCTGCTGCCTGCGCCACTTCTTGCAGCTCCCATTGGCCGGGAATGGTGAACCGCGGCCACTGGGAGCTACAAGCGGCTGTGTCTGTGGATGGTCAATGTAAACAAACTGTCTTGCGGCCCACCCGCCGATTACCCTGACAGGTCGCAGCTTGCCTACCACTGACCCATGAGGAAAGATTGAAATAATTGAGATTGTTTAGTCAGGAGAAGAGAAGACTGAGGAGGGACATGATAACAGTCTTCAAATAAGTAAGTTTGTTAGAAAGAGAAGAGTGATAAATTATTCTCCTTAACTGATGAGGACATGACAGGAAGTAATGAGATTAAAATGCACCAAGGGAGATTTAGGTTAGATGTTAGGAAAATCTTCCCAACTGTCAGGGTAGTTAAGCACTGGAACAAATTGCCTAGGGAGGTTGTAGAATCTATCGCTGGATGTTTTTAAGAGCAGGTTTGACAAACACCTGTCAGGAATAGTCTAGATAATACTTAGTTCTGACCCGGCACAGGGGACTGGACTGGATGACCTATTGAGGTCCCTTCCAGTCCTACATTTCTATGTTTCTATAATTCATTGTAATTGTACAGCTGGAACAGAAGCCAGAATTGGACATTAGTGTGTCAGTCTAGCTGTCGATTGGACCTGATCCAAAATCAACTAAAGGCAATGGGAGTCTTTCCAATGATTCCAATAATTGTCTGATACATTAGTACAAATCTGGAATGACTGTTGTGAAGTTACATCAGATTGACACCAGTGTAACCGAGTGCAGAATTGGCCCAGTGGGCTCCATTGTGGAGTTACTCTGGATTTATCCAGTGCCCCTGAGGTGCGGGAGTCCCTAAGTGTGTGCGTTGCAGAATGAGTCCACCCCACACTCATGCCTCCCTCAGCTCCTGTCCCCTGGGGCTAGGCCCAGTTCCCCACTCCATACACTGTGATCTGGCACACAGGATCACAGTGCCAGCCAGGTTTGGCAGAGGGGTGGCTGGGCCAAACGTGAGGTGTGCTGCGAGTCTGTGTGCCAAGTCACAACACCTGAAGCGGGGAGCAGACCACCACCCCATGAGACAGGAGCTGCGGGAGCTACCACTGCTCGGTGAATTTTTTTTAAATTTTTTTTAAGTACTTCGTCATTTCATTTCATATTATTTCACATTTGTAAAAAAACAAAAACAAAAAACCAAACAACAAAAAAGAAAACAGAGCTCTACCAACATCCCACAGTAGGGTTTTCTAGCCTGGTAGTTTGCAAGATGTGAAACCTAAAATAGTTGTACGCAGTGTTGTTGTAGCCATGTAGTTCCAGGATATTAAAGAGACAAGATGGGTCAGATAATATCTTTTATTGGACCAGCTTCTGCTTTCAAGCTGCACAGAGCTCTTCGTCAGGTCTACGAAAGGTACTCCAAGCGTCATAGTTAAATACAAGATCAAACAGATAGCTTAACATAAGTAGTTAGCACATATTCTAAGGGATGGCCTGTTAACACCCCTGTAGTCATAGGACAAAAAGAGGAGGGTTAGTAAGTTACAGATAGTTGTAATAAGCCATAAATACAGTGTATTTATTAAGACCATGATTTTCAGTGCCTTCAAACAACCCCCCAACCTCTCCAAGCTCATCATCAGAAGCAAACTCCTCACAGACAGGACATACCAACTCAAAGAGGCAGCAGACCTTGCCGGAAAAACAGATGCAAAACCTGCAGCCATATTTCCACTGCTACAATGGATCAACACCCCCCAAAATACATCCTTCAAGATCCATAGGTTCTACACATGCCTATCAAAACAGGTGGTGTATCTCATTCATGCACTAAATACCCCAACAACAACTACGTGGGTCAACTGACATGGGAAAATGATAAAAGGACAAAACCACCACATCACTTGTGGGTGAACACTTTTCTCAAAACAATCATTCTATAGCTGACCTGTCAGTCCTCATTCTCGGAGGAAACCTGCACAACACTTTTAAAAGATGAGTCTGGGAGCTTAAATTCATAACTTTGCAAAACACTAAAAATCACGAGACATTCCGAGACCTGAAGAAGTCTATGTAGCTCAAAAGCTTCTCTCTCTCACCAGCTGAAGTTGATCCAGTAAAAGAGACTACCCAACTCACCTTGCCTTCCTAAACTTAAAATATTATTCTGATTATACTCTTTGCTTTCCCATCCACAATGCCAGAAAGATTTTTAGCAGCCAATATTCTTAGAGATTAATGTATTATAATGTTTGAAAGCTGTGATTATTAGTTCTCAGATGATGTACATCATTGGCTCTTGATCTACAGGAAAGGAGACTGTGGCCACTAGACTTTAGAATTGATCTTAAGGGAGTAAAAGCAATCACAATGACTTGGCTTTAAAGAGTGGATGTCATCTAATTTACTCCATTATATTGTTTCTGAATTTTAATTACATAAAACTTCACAGTTCTAATAATTTCTCTATATATTTTTAAGTAGTTGCACCTTAGCTATACTCTCTCTTTCAGCAGTCTGCTTGTGTTCTATCATAAGAATTTCCTACCTTTTTATCTGACAAGAGCTACAACTGCCCAGTGAAATAAAAATCTAAATCTGGATCAGACTCAAACAGCGGGCTAGATCCTCAGCTGTTATAAGCTGGCACAGCTCCATTGAAATCAATGCCAATTTAAATCCGCTGAAGGTCTGACATAGTATCTTCTTATCCATCTTTACCAGTAGCTGTTACTACTTTCAGTATATTTGGGCAAGACAAGCAAACTCCTGCTTAAATTCTGAAATATATTTATTTGCCAAATTATTTACTTGCTCATGCAAAAACTGCAGGATTATCAGACAGTGGTGTAAATTTGTAGTTCTGCACATTGTAAACAACTGTGGATCAAATTGACTAATGAATTTAACTGATGTGGAATAAGAAGCTGCTTTGCATTGTGAGCTGGAACTATACCAACTCATTTACTTAATAAGCAGCCTTCACTTTGACGAAATGCCACAGGCCGTATGAAATTACCAGTAACACACACACAAAATTGGTTGTGTAGTCTGTTCCTTCATCTGACATGTTGTTGCATCCTTTAATACAGGCAAGACAAAAGGCAAAGCAAAAGAAAGAAAACATTGAGGATGGCACACTAATGCTAAAGCAAAAATAAGCACCATGGTCTCACAAGGATTTCTAGGCTACATTACAGGGAATAACTACATTATTAAAATTTTCTGGGCATCTATCAAATATATGTCTAAACACCATCTTTATGCACTATGTAGTCTGTGTCTGTACAGAGAAGGCAAAGCTTATGGGTAAAACAAAACAGTAAATACTGGAAATCCTTGCTATTACTTCTATCCTAATCTTCAGCAGTTTTGTGCTCTGCCTGATCCTGGCCAGCCGTGTGCCAATCACGTCCTGTAACTCAAGTCAAAACAGCCTACGGGTTGCAGCATCAGGGTTACACTGGTTGCTAATGTCCCCAAAGGTTCGTAGAGCAGCTGGAGATTGCCGGGATTTAAAGAGGATCTGGTCATACCCTCTTTTTCAAAACCACACCCCATATGCCATTTGCAAGGAAAGGCTGGCATAGAAACCATAATGCTGGTCTTCTACCATCAGGGAATCACACTAAAGTGGAGTGGTTCTTCCGCTGCTGACTATGCCAGCACCAGGAGCAATTTGTTTCAGCAAAACAGGATAGGGGAGAATCTGGACCTTAGTACAGAGGAATTCTTGTTTGTATAACTTTTCTTATTTCTAAAGTGTCCCCTTCCCACCACCACCTGACAAACCACTGGGAGTGCCAAACAACATCACAAAGGCAAATTAAAATACAGGAAAACACCCTGTATGAGTCAAACAGTTACAATCAAATAAGAGGGACCAATATGGAAAAATGCTGCAAAAAAAGTTAGCCACAATAAAAAACATATTGAATTTTAAAGCCTTCGGGTGTTCTTTAAACGTGGGGAGAGACGGACAGAGATGGAGTTTTTGGGGATGAAGAGGAAAGAATTCCTACCACAACAAAGGAAAATCACCTGCCAATTTTCTGAGTATTCAAGTTGCATGAATGTTTGGAAATAGCATAAAAAGCATGAAAACTGGCCTTCACCACAGTAACTTTTTAAAAGAGCCTTCATAGGGTTCTTTGCTATGCATAACATGTCATCATGTACCCTTAATTAATTTAATGAGAAGCCAGCTGGCTCCTTCCATCTTCAGACCCAATCTGACTTCTGCATAAATATTGAGAATTCTAAGTGCTTATTTAACCAGAAGGCGCTGCATGAGACATTCTGGGAAACCATAGTATAAAATACTGTATTTTTACTATTCTAGAAAACTTGATTAAGTCCTAACTAAATAACACCAGAACACCACCACCACTCCTCTTGAAAAAAGAACATCCTTGCTCTATTATACTGGCTATATAATATGTTTTTAAAATTTTGCATTATTATTATGATTATATAAATTGAGTTAGAATCTAGAAGCCCTAGTAGTGCTAGGTGCTATACAAATACAAAAGAAAAAGGCAGACCCTGCCCCAGAAAGCTTACAATCTAGTACACATATTCAGTTAAAGAATCTATTTCATTATCTGAGATGGCTGAATGTTTACAAAGAACCATCCTGTATGTTTGGCAAATAGTAAACATTGGGTCATCTGGAACGCATTTTCTTCAATTCACTGCAAATACATTAAACACCTAAAACCTAGGAAATTCAAAGATTTCAGAGCAGGTTTTAAAAAGTTGCTTTCAATTTTGGAAAATTGGTATAATTTAACTTGGAATTACAATAAGTGCCAAGAAGACAAAAATGGTTGCATCTTGATGGACAATAGATAGAGTATGGAAATTCAACAATGGTGAAGCTGCAGAACAAAGTAAAATCTTTTGTCTACCTAGGAAGCTTGATCAGTGTGAACGGCTCCATCAAGGATGAGATATAAAAAAGATGTGAGTTAACTACAAAGGCTGCAGAGAAGTTGATGAAATTAGGGATTAATAAAAACATTACATTTGGCAGCAAAGTGAAAATTTATGAACTCCCCCTACTAACACTATTACTCTATGGTCTGGAAACAGCTGCAGTAAATGAAACAGATATCAGAAGGCTGGAGGCAGTAGAGATGAGAGTTCTTTGGAAGATGGCAGGTGGAAAGTGGAATAATATTAAAGCAAATGAAAAAGCTAGCAGGATGTGGGTACCGGATTGGCTTCAACTGAAAAGATTGTGACAGCGTAGACACAACAGAAGACAGCTGATAGCATGGCAAAGAAAATAATGTGACCACAACCAAGGACAATCAGACTTAGAGGCCGGTCACTGATTAATTGTCAGGATGTTGTATGCAGGGACATGACCAAGCTGGACTTAATGGAAGAACAAGCCATGGACATAAATGAATGATGACTACCTACTGTATCCCTTATCTGTAAAGACGCTTTGTAATGAGAAATGATTCCCCTATTACATACAACACTATGAATACCTTAATATGGTTCACTGTATACTATTGTTACAACAGCAGATTTAACACAGGTATTTGGGATCCTTAATTGGTTTTATGAGCTGTAAGATCACAACAAAATATGCAGTACATACTGCACTGGAAAACCTGTTGACCCACAAATAGCCAACTGGTTCTTAATATGATATATGCATTGCAGCATTTAGCTCTAGCAGTTTTGACTGGAGCGTAACTTAAATGCAACTGTTGTAGCCTGAAAATATGTCCATGTCCATCGGGGCAAATGTGGAAATACAATTGACCTATTTCAAAGCTTTTATTCCAAAGACAGGTGAGAAATGATGAAGTCCGCTGAGAACAATGTTACACTCTGCTGGGCTCTGTAATTAAGGGAATTGATAGAGCTTACTTTGTTGATATAGTGGAATGTAGCACTGTCGTATGTATTAGTAAATTCTTTCTGTTTGTGTAGGTAGATGCAGTGAGGAACTATACTTACTGCGGTGTAGTTCTAGGCCACAAGATGGCTCCAAGCACTTGCATTCAGGGTTAATAAATTTTCAGCATGTGCACTTGACATAATTTCATTAAATGAGGAGTAGTGAAATACTTTAATGTTCAGAATAACTGTCTAATTAGGCATAAACATGAGACAACTATAGGCAGTAACTAAAGAGAAATGTTAATTTTTTTGCATAGAGGTTTAAATATGATATTCATACAAGATAATTATATGATTACATCAAAAGACTGTTTGTAATTCTTTTGAGCTGTATTCTTCGAAGTTTCTTTTGCCCATTGAAGCCCTCTTTAAGGTAAGAAACCATCACCATTAGAATGACTAGTAGTTATTTAGGCACCAAACTCTCAATAGTTGCACTCAGCATATCCAGACCAAAAGCCAAATTCGAGTTGCCATGTGCATCAAAACATTTTCTATCTTGATTCTGGTTCCCTGTACAAAAATCCTTCATGACCAGAATAATAGAGGAGATGTTCAAAGTTTATGTCTATGGTTAAGGATTATGTAGTATATATACACACCTGTGCAATGCAATGTGTAGACTCTATGATCTGGCAGTGGCAATTAAATGTCTCCACCTGCACAGGATATTCTGATTCCTAGCAGGAAAACATTGTGTGGTAGTGGTAGATTTACAGCCAGAATAGAGGTGTTTTTTCAGTGATGTGGCCATTTCAAAACTATTTCCATAAGCAGACAGCTGTCCTGAACTATGTAAAAATGTATATACTGCAAGAACATGCAGCCCAAGAAACAGGTTTTCTTGGCAAAATTTTGCAGGTTTTATGCAAAATTAATTTGCTAGATACATGAATAAACTTGTATGCACAGCAGACAATCACTTGATGATGTCTTAAAAAGTTCTGTCCCATGGGAATTCTGTAACTACATAGAAGTCTTTAGCTAATTCAGTAGGATAAATCCCTCAGTAAAGTAAACTGTGAAAGTCTGAGGTACAACTTGTTTGCTGCCATTTCTCCGAGAATAGATCCCTAGGAATCCTTCTGTCCTGATTGCCACATATGTCAATCAGCACTGGAGGGAGTGATGTCTGGATGACTTCCTGAGTATGTACAGGGAATCCTAAATATGAGGCAGGTGTGTGTGTGAGAAAGAGTGAGGTTTCCCACAGTGGCTGCTCAGTCAGTTGGTCAGGCAGCCATACAGAAGAGAGTGAGGGACAGTAGTCCCAAAGTTAAAGAATGAATAGCTCCAGTATCACTGAAGGAAAGAAGCCCAGGGAGAGAAGGACTACAAAATAATGCAGTTGAAAGGCGTGAGTTTGGTTCAACTGGCCATTTCCTTTGTTTCTAACTTGTCAGGGCTCACTCCAGCAATTCTTTTGCTTTGTGCCACATTCAAACAGACCTAATGCCCAAAGGAAAACTCATTTTGCATCAAAACTGTTAAGATTTGTTTGATTCAAATGAAAAGCTTGGCCTAAGTTCACTGAAAATATTTTCAAACCTTAGCAAATTATTTGACAAACTTGGGCTGAATAAAAAAAATCAAACTAAGTGAGACTTTGGTTTCAGAGTTCATTCCAAACATCTTGCATGATTTTGATGGAGAATTGATATTCTTGTCTTCTGACATTTTTTTGCTCTGAAGTATACAGGTCACTTAGAAGTAGCAGCAAATAGGGCTGTATGGCAGGCCTTTTTAACAATGGGCCCAATTTTCCCTTTGTGAAAGTACAGTTTCCATTGCCTTTAATAACAGTTGCAACAGTGTAAACAAATGTAGAATAAATTCAGCTCTGTTATGCCTATATATAACAAGAGCAATTTAAATAAAGTAACTTTCATTTGGTGGCTTCAGTCGAGTGAAGTAATTAAACGGAAAGGCTTAGTGAAATGATGCCACATTTATGTAAGTGAAAGATACAGCAGAGTATGTCCCATAGGGAGCAAGATTGTCTCAGGTATTCTAGTTGTTTTTGCCAAGTCTCTCAATATCTATGCTTGGCTTTCCACTCTGGAGGACCTCTTTGATATGTTCACATATGCTCACAGCTAAATTATACTTGCAAATATTGTGTTAGTCACTTTTTTCTGTTAATTAACAGGTGGTGCTGGCTCTGGCCCGCTTCCTATGATATAAATGTATAACCATATAGTTTTTCTCTTCACAACCATCTGAAACCATACCTCAGTTAGTATGCCTCCTCTCTATGATCTTATATAAGCAAAAATACAAAGTACTTCATTCTAGAGTGAATTTTAGTAACTAAGGAATGACTTATATAGGTCTGAAAGTTCTCCCATGAGATATTTGTCCATAAACGTAAGGATTTAGCCAGAAATAAATGACATGAAGAAACGTATTCCACATTTTCCATAATTTTCACTGCTTATAGTTCTGGTTTTGATAAATAACCTGAACTAACAGATGGTACATTGTGTTAGCCTTGTTTCATCTACAAGGCTATGCACAAAGTTCATTCCCAGGCTATGGTGACAAAATTGTTCTAGGATGCATGTGAAATGAGTTGGTGGCGGCATTCCAGTTCCTGGGTATTCACATCACTTAACATCACCATCTCAGATCCTGGTCTTGCACTGAGAAGGTGTGGGTGGATTCCTGTGGCCAGACCTTGACTTCAAGGCTCTGGGTGGACACAGGGGTCTGCCTGCACAGTTCTCAATGCAGGGTCAGGGTCTCAATTTGCGTTAACTAATACCCTTGTTGGCAAACTCACATTAGAGGCGTAGGGCCAGGTTATGAAATTCCTCTTACCCCTCAAGATGGTCCTTTAACTCTAGATTCAATCACATTAGCAGGGCAGTGTAGGGAAATTTACACCGCTCCTGTCCAAGCGGTACATGTTCTGTGCATAAACTGGCCTCGAATTTCTAGTGCTATCAATCCCTTTCACCCTCATTAAAATCACTAACTATGTAATGGGAGAGGAAAGGCCAGAAAGTAGACTGGAAAAATGCTCAACCTTCAGACTACAGAATTTTTCAACAAATAGTTTTTCTGTTAAAAAATGCTGGTTCATTGAAAGCAAAACTTGGAATGGTAAAAGGACAGTTTTTGATTTTTTTTCTAAAAATGTTCATGGAAAAGTTTTGAAGTTGTTAAAGTGTGACATTTTAATGTTTGCAAAAGGAAAAGTTCAATTTTCTTGGTTCAAAATGACTCTGTTTTAAAAATTTAAGTTAATTTACAGTTAAAAAACTTGTTTCATAAGAAAAAAAGGTCAACATAAAAATGAATACTTCAATTGACCCAAACCTATTTATGTTTTTTGGAGATTTTCAGTTTGAGAAAATTTGAGATTTTATATTTTTGTTCCATTTTGGGATGGGATTGATTATTTTTTTTTCCAAAATCTTGAACATTTTCCCAGAACAGAAAAATAGTTTCCCATCTAGATCTACTTAGGACTTAGTTCCTCACATGAAAAAGTTTTCGCAGTTATGACCTCCCATGTTTATAGCCATGCCGTGTGGACAAGGAGATAGTAATTTCTGTTTAGTGGTAGGATATTAGCAGAAACCACAGGGTTAAATACAGGAACAATGCAATTGAAATCAATGAAATCTCCTTAAAGCAGGGCTGAATTTGATATATTAACTTTAATGACAACCTTGCATTGTTACCCAAAAATCAATGCTAGTGGAATCTGACTTAAGAATGTTTAAATCCTCATCACATAAAACCACTATACTGTTAAAGAACTTCTGTTCATGGTGCTTCCAATTTAGAAGAAGTCAATTTACTGAGAAACAACACCTTGTCAGTTGCAGAGATGTGAAGAGAGAGACTGAGAAAGAAAAAATGGAAATCAGAGCCTTTGCATAGCCCTCAACTGTAAACAAGAGTATCCTTTTCACTTCATTTTATTTATGTATCTGTTTATTGTTATTGTGATTGATTTGACCATTTTTGATTCTGCTCTAAGACTCAGGAAGATAAGACTCATCCTCCCCTGAATTAACCCAAATACTGATACCTCAAATCTCCCTCTCCTGTAGATAGATTTGGTGAAACCACAAGGAACTGCTGGGAGCACAGCACTGAGGCAACAATACTAAAGCGAAGACTGAAAGAGCTGTTTGAACCTGATTTCCTGTGCCACTTACAGCAGTTAGTGTTTCATTAGGGTTGAACTATTTTGTTCTTGCTTTCTACTCAAAGGTGATTTTTTTTAGAGTCATTATTATTTACTATTTACATTGCAGTCATGGACCAGGACTGCACTAAGCTAGGTGCACATAGAATTAAAAAAATGGTTCCTGCCCCAAAGAGCTTCGAATCTAAATATAATCAAAATCCACAGAACTGCTTTAAATTATTCAAGCATGTGGAAACAAGTCATGTTTAGGGTGACCAAACAGCAAATGTTAAAAATCGGTTGGGTGGGGGGGGGGGGTAATAGGAGTCTATATAAGAAAAAGATCCAAAAATTGGGACTGTCCCTATAAAATTAGGACATCTGGTCACCCTAGTCACATTTCACAGCATAAGATATTTTCACTTAGTTACCACCCCTTCCTTTTCCAACCCCATTCTGAAACTACAAAATGTGTAATCCCCATTCATTTTATTAGCCATCCTTTGTTTTCAGTACAATAATCCTAATAATGAGTCACACCGTGGCATAAGTTTTTAAGCAGAAACCTTTGGGCAGGCACAATGACAAGGAAAATACATTACTCAAGATACCACTGACACCTTAGATGCCTGTTCATTCTACACCAATGTGTAAGGTCCTGATGCAAAGCCCATGTTGATTCCAGTCAGTGGAAAGACTCCATTGACTTCAATGGGCTTTAATTCAGGCTCTCAGGTTTTTACTCTTTTGCAATGATGTGGAGATGAGAGTAGCTTCGAAATAATAAACTTCATTCAGAATTCTGGGTGCTCTTATCTATGATTCACCATTACCCTTCTTGCCTCCAGAGACAGAAAGATTCGCTTGCGCTTGATTGGATGTCAGCTCCCTGACATCACCAGTCTGTTAGCCACCCCAACAATCTCCTCAGGGCTCTGCCAGCCTTTACTTTGCCTTGCAGGTTAACAGTAGATGAACTTTAGCCCCTGAATTCTTCTGAAAGCAGCCCCTTGTAGTATCCAGCCCCTGTCAATGGACATTCACAGAAATTACCAGGTTTGCTGTCCCCAAGAGAACAGTATATGCACAACTTGGGTGGTACAACTCAGGATCAGGCCCTTTAAAACATCATAGCACTGAGATATAGTGAAAACAATCATAAGTTTATTATCAAAGGCTAAGATTTAAGAGATAGTAAATAAAAATAGAATCATAAATTGTTACATATAAAACAAAAACATAAAACGCAAACCTGAGTCTACATTTATCATTAGTTATCTTTCCTATATTATAAAGTAGATTTTCCCCCCAAGGATTCAGTCTTTCATGGAGTTAGCTGGTTTTCAGTTAGCCAGGATTCATGAATATCAGTGAATGAATAACAAAATGTTTTTTTTTTTTGCTTCTCCTTTTTGTCCACAGAATCAGCATGGCCTTCCCTCCCTCCCTCCCTACTCCATGGTTCCCTTCCTGGTGTGTTGGTTCCAAGGTGCCTTTCACATTTTCATGTTGAGTCCATATGCAAAACAGGGCTTTGATTGTGTTGGCTTACAATGAACCAAGGCAGACTGGCGATTCTACATTCCTTTGTCAGGCAAAACCTGCTTGTCCTCCATGCCTAGGACACAGATTTAAAAAATCTTTTTGGTACTGTACACAAGCGGACTCACCCCTGCGGCACCTCCTGCTGGTCTCTCAGGGAATTAGCTCATTCCAGCATCCAGAGTGCCCTCTGCAGGCCAGTGATCTGCCAGTCCTCTGGCCCCTATGTCCCTCCCTGGACCCTGGTGCCTCTTTTAACTGGGGTGCTGCCCCTTGGCAGTACCCCACTAATCTGGGTCTCCCCTCCCTGGGGAACCCCCAACCCACTATCCCCACTTTGCCTCAGTTTTGGCTACTGCCCAGTCTCCATCTAGCCCCTGTTCACTGGGGCAGACTGCAGTATCAGCCACTCATCAAACCTGCTGCCTTTGCCTACCTCTGGGCTGCCCCCTGCAACCCCCAGTCCCTCTTGGCCTTATGCTAGGCCACAGCTTAGGGCTTTCCAGGCAGGAGCTCCCCAGCTCCTCTGCCTTTCCTCAGCCCTGCTTCACTCAGGTACCCTGTGTCTAACTCCCTGCAGCCAGGCCCTTCTCCCTTCTACAAGCAGAGGGAGACTGTTTGCTCCTGGCTTCCCTGGCCTTCTTATAAGGCCTTGTTGCTCAGTTTGAGGCGTGGCCCCAGCTGCAGCCACTTCCCCCCATCAGCCAGGGTTTTACCTTGCCCTCTGCAGGGCTTTTCCAATCCCTTCCAAGCTGGAGCGGGTGGTCACCCTGCTACAGGTACATATACACAACTCCTTAAATATCATCCGTACATACATCTTAATAATTGAATTGGTACCTCACATGATATTTTTTACAGATAAATACTACGAAAGTGGTGTGCTAGGTGCAGAGAGTTTGTCAGGCCTGTTAGGAGTTGCAGACACAGAATAGTGAATCCTCTACCAGCTGGCACCAATGGGCCTTTGTCTCATAAATTCCTTTGGGAATTGCCCAGCTATGAGAATGTAGCTTCCAATTCCTCATGGAAGACAAACTCTGATTTTTATCTTTCAAAGAAAGATAAAAACATTTATATTGATTATCCTGTAGACTGGTTTCTTCTTCTTGCTTCTCATTAGTGATTGTACATGGCAGCGATTTAATTCTCCTCTGGCACAGAAAGTTTCAAAATATGTAGGATGGCGATGGTGTTGTCATTAACTAATCCAGGCATGGTAGGTCTATGGTTTGCTTCCTGACCTACATAACTACCAATGTGTAATTATCTACCTATATAAGAGCAGAAAAGTTAGATTTTCTACAACCTTTTCAAAGGCTCTCAGATTACTCTGGGCTCCATTATGAAAGAGATACAGCTTCTAGCCATCAGTCCATGAAACCTTTAAGGGATGCAGAGCTACTGCAGGGCCTAGGAATGAGCCAAGCTACACTGTATTACTGAGAAAGGTTTACTTCTTTAGAAGCCTTGGCATGTTGCGCCTACTTGTCACGGTCAGCAAAATGATTCTGCCAAATTAGGAACTAGATGGGCCATGTTAAGGGCTGAACAGTGATGGGCCTTGGTGCAGGTGCACAGTTGTGAGAAAGGCACCAGGATCCTCCACCTTTGTGCCCCTAAGCAGGAGCCACGTACAATTAGAAGCTGTGACCATTCCTGAGCAAAGGACTGAGTGGGGTGTGCCCCATTAAGAGCACCAGTAACATGAGAGCTATTCTAAAAGAAGAAGAGAGAAGTTGGGATCTTGACCTCATTCCTCCACCATACTAGCTAGCTGAACAGGGCAGCCATTGAGAAAAGCACATGCTGCACCCCTTTTTAGGGTTAGGGCAATGGCCAAGCTCCCACAGCAAGCTGAGGAACTCCAACAATGCCTTTCAGAGGCACCATGCCTGTAGGAAAATCCTGCTGGTGCAGGGGGGCTTTGCACCACACCTAATTCCAAGCTGTGGCTTAATGACTCAATGCGGACTTTATTATATTCTTCACCAATTCTCCCTATACCTAACTTGCATGATTGAAAAGTTGAAAAGTCAGAACAAGTTATATCCAAATTCTAGCACTGCAAGTTCAGCTTGGTATCAGAAAACCAATCTAAGATATTTAGCTGTAAAGATTTTGGAATCAGACCTTAATGAACAGATAACTGCAGTAGGACAACTTTTATTACATTTTAATATTGTTATTTTATGTTCAAATAAAGGTTGACTAACACCAAATGAAGACATATAGATAATATGCTGGTGAGTAAAAAGAATCCCCGTGCTATACACAGAACACCCCCAGGCAGCAACAAAGGTAAGGACAGGAAGTAACTGCAGGTGAATGAGATAAAAATGTTTCGTTCCAAATATTACAAAGGGGGTGTGGGAGAAGAAAGAAAGAAAAGAAGAGGAAAAATAAACTTTTCTTATGCCCACAAATCCTATATACTTTGGGCCAAATCCTCAGCTGGTTTAAATTGGTGTGACGCTTCCCAGAAGTACTCAGGGTTGTGAGACACCTCACCCCCACCAGTCCTCAGGGTGAGGAAGTCATGTCTATGCCTGCTGTGGATCAGTTTCCTGAAAGTACCAGCCTCTGCCAGCATAAGCACAGCCTTCCAGGCATGGTTCTCTCTGTGCAAGCCGTGATAAGCATGCACCAACCCTTGAATTCTCAGAGCTTTCCATGCAGTGTTCAGCCCCTTTTCGACTGAACAGTCACAGAATTACAAGCCTGCTGTTACCAAAGAAAAAGTAGCTTGTAAGATTCAACTCAGGATCACCACTTAGCACTAGAGGACTGTGACATATTTACAGTGAAAACAAGACCAAATGTATTATCAAAAACAGAGATTCAAGTGATAGTGAATAAGAATAGTGGAAACAACTGGTTGCACATAAAACAAAATCATAACATGCTTTTTTAGATGCTAAACTAACAGGAGTTACTTTTGTATCTAAAGAAGCTCATCTCACCAAAGTTCTCTCCAGCATTTTCAACCAATCCTGGTTGAGTGCCCTCTTTCATGAAGAAAACCTAATATCTGTTCACTTCCTAGGTGAAGGATGACAGGGTATCTTCTTTGTGCCCCTGATATATTAGAGCAAACCTTTGACATGCATCTCAAGATAGGATTCTCTTACCTCCCCTATTTTTTCCTTCTTCCTTACTTTTCTCTTTTTGAGGTTTTTCACAATCCTTCATTAGCGTTCAGTTCCGTTCAGATGGGTTGGAAGAGATCCATTGTGAAATAATACAATACTTAACTGACACATAAACAACCAGACAGATAAATGTCTTGTCTGACAGAAGACCTGCTTTTTCACTTCTGCTGGTGACCAGTTCCTAATAGAGACTTTAACAAAAATAATTTTCAATGTATATACACATGACTCCTTAACCAACATACACACAAGTTTCGCAATGATAATGATGACCAGAGCAACACCAGTTTTTAGTCATGACACTCTTTGGTGAACTAGAATGTACATGACAGACTAAGAGATCCCTGTAACTCCTCTGCACCCTCTTGTCAGTTGGCATTAAGAAGTTATTGTGTCACAATTAGCTTAGCTTTGTTGAAGTCAATGGAGCTGTCCAACTCCCATCACCACAGTTTGTGTGGAATTGTAGCATAGCCAGGAAGTATTACATTACAATCCTGCAATCTCCTGCTTATCTGAGCAGCCTCATTGAAGTTGATGAAACTATTCACATAAGTAAGGATTAGTATAGTATGGCCATCCAAGATCTTGACGGATGAAAGGAAACACGATGAAACTAGTCAGTCACTGGTGCACCAGTCTTAGCCCAGCTTCTCTTTCTTGAGACTTTGCTTGACTTTGTCACTGTATCGAAGCTTTAGCCTTCCTCTGCATCACAGGCAGTTCTTGAGTTGGCCATAGAGCACAGCCTCCAGCAGATGATCTTGAGGCATATGCTCCACATGGCTCTGTCAGCGAAGCGCATGAGCATCCAGCAAAGTCTACATAGACTGTAGGCTGGTTCTCTCAAGGATCTCGTTGTTAGTGATCCATTGATCCCAAGTGACTCAAAGGATTTTTCTGAGACAGTAAAGGTGGAAGCTGTTCAATCTCTGCTCCTACTTGGAGTACCTGACCCAGCTTTCACAGCCGTAAAGAAGGATACTGAGGACACAAGCCTGATAAGTGGACACTTTTGTGTTCAGGGTTAGCATCTTGTTGCTCCAGATACATGAGATAAGTTTGCCAAAGGTGACAGCTTTGCTGATTCTCACATCAAGTTCTCTATCAAGGCTAAGAGAGCTGTTTAAAGTTGAACCAAGATAGCAGAAGTGATCGACATTGTCTAGCACTTCATTATTGACATAGATTTGAGGTGGGATGTTGGCGCCCTGTGACATGACTTTTGTTTTCTTGATACCGATTACCATGCCGAACTTGATACATTCATCAGAGAACTTATTCATCATGATCTGTAATTCATCAGATGAGTTAAGAGGCAAATGCAGTGGCATCTGTGAAGAGCAGATCTCAAACAGTGAGTTGGGTGACAAACCTTTTAATCTGAAATTGTCTGGTGTTGAACAAGCTGATGTTCATCCTCGATTCAATTAATGCTCCAGATTGAATGTTTCCAAAAGCATACTTAAAAAGAATAGAGAAAAAGATGCCAAAGCCATTAGGAATGAAGTCACAGTCTTGCTTTATGCCAGTATCAATGCTAAACTCATTGCAAACAATGCTAAACATGTTGAAGGCCTTTTGAAGGTTGAGAAATGCTACATAGAAAAGTGCCTGTTGTTCACAGCTTTTTTCTTGCAACAAGTGCATTGTGAAAGACACGTCAGTCATGGAGTGTCCAGCTCTGAACCCACACTGACTCTCAGGATAAACTCTCTCAGCAAGGACTTGAAGTCTTTTCAGCAGAACCCTTGCAAGCACCTTGCTGACCACACTGAGCAAAGATATCCCTCGATAGATGTTTTCCCCTTTATTTTTGTATAAGTAATTATAAAGCTCTTTCTCCTTTATTTTTGTATAAAGTAATTGTGTTTGCATGTGGCTTTCTTCCCAGAAGGTGCAGAGAAGTGCAAGGATATCACTCACAAGCTTTCTCCCCCCCTGCCTTTAGGAGTTCCAGAGATATCTGACCAGATATGAGTAAGGATTACTCACATGAATAAGGATTATTCATATATTCCACCAGCAGTGATGCACATACACAACAGATAGTATGTTATCTACACCAGTCATCTAGGGGCGAGGTTAGACAAGGCACAAATGTTTGACAATGGAAGACATATCAGTTGAGACTTTTCAATGGAGAGGGAGATGAGCTTTATTTAAAAGGACAATCAGGTAAAGAGGCCTCATTAGGGCTGCTCATATACTTATAATTATGCACGTTTAAATATCTTGCTGAACTAGGGTCATAATTATTCAAAATTACAGGGAATGTGGAAGGCAGGCCACAAGACCCGATTTCCCATCTGTGACCATGCAGGGGACACGTTCTGTCCTTAAGGTAGACTACATGCTTCTGAAACTTATTTTATGGCCCTAGTTGCAGCCTCTCTCAAAGATCTGTACAGCTCACTTGTTTAGGCACTGGGAGCATATTATTAGTTTGTGCAAGGACCAAAGATAGAAATGTGAGCATAGTGGAAATCTAACAACATTATCTCCACCCAAAGCAACTCTGATTGTTATTGAAAATCAGTGCAAGCCATAAATAGACAATAATAAAACATGAGATGGATCTTAGCTCAGTAATAGAAATCTCTTTTCAGTAGCTATGCACAAAAGTGATTTCTCCAAGTGTGTCCATGTTTCAAATCAGGACGGCCACATGCACTGTGCTTCAACCACTCTTAGAAGAAGTATAGCTGTTGTGCATTTAATCAAGTACATACCAAATAACTACCTAGAATATGCTGATGTGGTAATTTATGTCTCTCTTAGGCCTGATCCTCCACAACTATAGATTAGTGGGAGTTTGACTATATGGTTAGCTCATACATAGAGCAGTCACCCGAAATGTGGAGGCACTAGAAAGAGGGACATATGTATTATACATGGACCTGCTAGGGTAAAGATCACAACACAGATATGACTAATCCAGAGCATACAGTTAGTTACCTAATTATGAATACACTGAAGTGAGTTGGTGCCCACATGTTGCAATGATGTTTACTTTGTAACTGGGTGCAGTAATCATAACCATGTACACTTTCCAAAGAACACATTTTTCAAAGGCCACATGAAAGTAGGTTGGGAGTTTATGTAACTAAATGTGAATTATTGTTTTGTATTCACTGTGGTGATCCTGAACTTTCCGCACAATAAATATGCTAAAAATAATTCAAGTCCCAAGCGCATCCAGGAGAGGGGAACCTAGTGAGGTGTGTGTTTGCCAGTCTGCACAGAGACTTTGAGCCAAATACGCATGCATAAATCTAATCTCAGATATTAGTTGGACACTGTCCACATGAAGAAATGCAATTCTGGGAACACACCCCATCCTCAAAGCTACAAGAGAAGAATTCAGACAAACTCTCTGCCTTGGGTGTACACAGAGATCCATAGGCAATAAGGAAGTTTTCCTTGGAGCAATTTACAAGGAGGATTTCCTCAGTGATTAGGGGTCAAAGGAAAACTGCTGGGTCTAGATTATCACAATCTGAGATGTGGAACATTAATTTAATTGCTCAAAATGCAGAACTACTGGTCTGAAAAATGACCACGCATTACCAGCTGCTTTATGGAACTGAAATACACATAATACTCTATTAATATCACTGATGTTACAATGGACATAATGGAATACATAGTGGAAACAGCCTCATGCTGCATCTCTTTCTCTGTTCATTGCCTATATGGGGCCAGATTCTGCCATGCTTGCTCTACAAATCCACTGAAGTCAATGGGGCTACTCACTGAGCAAAGGTGACACAATTTAGCACTTATATTATAAATACAGAAGTTGTCTTTTTACATATCTGTAAAGCATCTAACACATTTTCCAGCGCTATATAAATAATAAAATAATAATAATAATATACATATGATCAGAGATTAAGATGTTACTCGCACTGACAGTAATAAATGCAGTTTAGAAAAGATATCAGTGCCAAAGCTTGGTAGAAAACCTATTATACATGCAGAATATGGTGAAAAAGTATCCAAACACTGTTAATCCATTAGGCAAATATTATCCTATAATGCTGCCAAGCACAGTAACAACATGAGTTGTTTGGCTTGTAATTGCCAGCTGCACAAGTTACCAGCAACAGTATCCTTTGCTCTCTCCCCCTGCCCCTTTTTTGGGGGGTGTGTGTGCCCCATTTAATACTGCAAACTCCTTCTTTATGAGCCAGTTATAAGCAATGAAATTCAACCTGCTGAATCCTGATCTTAGATACTATTTGTTTAAACTACACAGTATCAGAGGGATTTGTCATGTGAGTCAGCCTCTTGCAGCCTGTTCCATGAGTAGATTCCCCAAGGATTAAATGGACAATTGTTAATGTCTTTCTCACTGAGGATACAGATTTAAATTGAGATGTCAGAAGTAGTGTACTTTCATTCACTTACTTCAGTGCAGCAGGACTATGCAGGAACATTCTTTCCGAACGTTACCCAAATACTCAATACAAATAGGGGGTTGTTCCAGGATTTTGCGCAACCTTCAGTCACACTCCTAGCAGGGGCGGGGGATTTGTGCTAGCGTCCTCACCTAATATTCATTTTGATTTAGACCCAACAGCCCAGTGTGGAATCCCGTGCGAACGGGAAAGCCCCTAGGCCCTCCCTTTGCAGAGCTGTCCCAATCCACCGAAATGAGCCGCTGCTCCGAAAATCTTTCCTGACCGCAGCGGAGAGTCCTAAGCACAGCGCCTGGTGCATGCATCCAGGTGGGTCTACAGGAACAAGGCTTCGCAAGTGTCTGTCTAGGAGCTGGGATCCCCTTTTCCAAGGAGCGTGGGAATTTCCCAGTTCACAGAACAAGCGGGAGAGTCTGAGAGAGGGAATCTAGTCTATCGGGGACGATAAACCCCCCCCCTTGGGAAGGGGGGCTGTCTGGAGAGGCAGCGGGGCGGCTGTGACATTTCTGCACATCGGAGACTGGGGGAAACCACCGGCAAGCCTGGGAGGTGCAGGCTGAAGGGTGGGGTGGACATTGCGCAAAGGATCTGCGAAGCACCCGGCGAGCTGGAGGCGGCGGGAGTTCCCTGGGGCTGCGGGGCGGAGCTTGAAAAGCCAGAGGCAGGCAACAGCTAGTTACCGAGTAGGAGGGCAGGGAAGGGGAGTGGAGTTCCCCAGGATTCTCCCCCGCCCCCGTCTAGAAGTTAGTCCCGGGGACCCTCCCCCTCTCTGCGCTTGGGCACCGGCGGATCAGTAGCAGCTGTCCGGGTGGATGTGTCAGTCTGGCGGCGCGGGCTGGCAGTCAGCACAGCCCAGAGCCAGGTGCCCGCAGCCCGGCCCCATTGCTCCGCGGGAAGAACATTGTCTGCGTCCAACAGCTGCGAGGAGAGTGCCGGGCCCCGCTGCTGACCCTCAGCCCGGGCGGGGAGGGAATGGACAGGGAGGGTCTCGGGCTTGCTCGGGGCCGCAGATTTCCCCAGCACGTTGTTCTTGGCTGGGGTGGGGAAGGACCGGGCTCCTGGCCGATCGGAAGCAGCTGATTCCCCCACCGCTCTCCTCCTGGCTTTGCGAATGGAATTGAAGGCGGGGTGCTGAAGTTGCCGAAGTCTGCCGGGATCCTGCCCTCTGCCCCTCGGACAAACCATGCGGGATCTAGCGATCGAGATCGGGATACGAGTTCTGCTCTTCGGTGTCTTTGTGTAAGTACCCGGCCGAGGGAGAACTCGCTCCTGGCCCTCTCAGCTGGGGCTTCCGACCGCCCGAACTTTTCTCTGCCTCCCCTTTGAGTTACCTGGCTCTTGACTTTCTTTAGTATCGCCTCCATTGCTTTGATACGTAACCCCCCCCCCCCCAATTTCTAGATATGAAACCAAATCACGCTCAGTGCCGATGGCAGGTTAATGGCTTATCATGTCTGGGCTGCGTGTTTCCTGCTGAATTTCCCTCTCTGCCCCCTCGCCCCATTTGATTTTTAAAGCACAGACGGTTTTGATCAGCTGCGGCAGCTGGGATTGGAATGGCACTGAGGAAACCAGGACTTGAGGAGCGGGGAGTGCAGGAGTTGGACGTGCATGCCAAGCGTCTGTCAGTTCCCCTGTCCGTCTGTCCTTCTTCCTATCTTTGTCCAGCTTTTTTCTTAATAAGCTTCTGGCTTTAGCTGAATGTTGAAGGTAGGAGCGAGGGAGGGGGAAAACAGCAAATAGAAGAGTTAATCCCCCCTGTCAAAATCGATGTATGCTCCTAACAACCATTTCCTCACAGCCTTACTAGCCTGTGACTGAGATCTGTAGTTTTGGGCTGGTAATGGGGAAGCATTCCGTGGCACACACCGTAGCTTTAAGCAAATGGATAACTGTTGCTATTCGCCGGGGTAAGAAAATAGGAACGCAGAATAGTAGGGACGGATGGTTCGTACCCCTTTTCTTGTCACAGACGTTTTTAAAGGCACCAAAGGTGCTGCAGTGAATTTCATTTTGTCCCCAGGATGATATTCTATAAAGAACATGAATAATGCCCAGTCTATCCTGGGACAACAATGATGCGTCAAGGACCTTAAGACGGGTTGCTGTAAACAAATTCCCAATTTGTGTCCGAGGGTGTGTGTGTAATTCCAGCAGGTATAATCTTTTAGAGCAGTGTTATTTTCAATTGCATAACTAATATATCACTGCCTTGAAACAACTAGCTGGATGTTAGAATGTCATGTTTCTTTCAGAATCTTCAGTGTGTGCTCAACATTTCAAGGAGAGGCAGTCATGAGTAAAGAGCAATATAATGTCGTGATTCCTAGGACAGACATGAATATCAAAATATTGTAGTTTAGATTGTGAATCATGTTTATCTATTTGTATAAAGAAAGCTAAGGAGTTGGAAAACTGACTTTTAAAGTTTCTGAAAGAAGCACAAGTACTTCTATACCTACACTATTTCTTTAATTCGTACTCCTTGTCAAATAGTACTACGCTAGTAGAAACAGTCATACAGTAATTTTCTCTGTTTACATTATGCATCAAATATCAACCCAATAAAATTTAATCCTTTTTTTCCTTTATGGTAGAATCCTTCACTCCTTCAATGAAAACCTTAGGTATTTTAAATGAGTTCGTATTTTAGCTGCTAAAGGTTTACAGATTTGTCTTTTCAAACTTTGTGATTGTTCTATGCTGCATTAGAAACTACAGCAGTTTCTTTGATCAAATAAAGGTTACAGCCACCGGATGGAATTTTTAAAAGCCCTGTTTACTTCTTACCTCCTTAACTATGGATCTAGTTTGACAGAAACACATACAGAAATAGCACAGGGTATCCCTTAAGCCATGAAACTGCCTTACAGCTAGTAATATTTGAATCCTTTGATTTTATTTCTATCTGGGCCTGTCATTGCTAATGAGTCATTTGCCTAATATACTTCTCGCTGACATATTCTTCAAAGCACTTCTTTTTTATTTTTTAAATATTGAGGCAGATCTTTTATTAGAAATGCAGCATGTTTGATGAATGTGACATCTTCATTTTGATCTAAATTCTGATACTTTTCATAGACTCATAGAAGTGTAGGGCTGGAAGGCACCTTGAAAGGTCATCAAGTGCAGACCATCCTGGGCAAATGTTTGTCCAACCTATTATTGCTAACCTCCAGTGATGGAGATTCCACAACCTTCTTCGGAATCCTGTTGCAGAACTTAAACTGCCTTTATAGTTAGAAGGTTTTTCCTGCTATGTAATCTATATCTCCCTTGTTGCAGATTAAGACCATTACTTCTTGTCCTACTTTCAGCTGACATGGAGAGCAATTGATCACTGTCCTCTTTATAACAGCCCTTTACATATTTGAAGACTATGAGCCCCCCTCCCCCTGAGTCTTCTTTTCTCAAGACTAAAAATTGCCTTTTTTCTTTTAAATCTTTCCCCATCGGTCAAGTTGTCTAAACCTTTTATCATTTTTGTTTGCTGTCCTCTGGACTTTCTCTATTTTTTTCATGTCTTTTCTAAAGTGTGGTGCCCAGAATTGGACAGAGTACCCCAGGTGAGGCCTCACCAGTGCTGAATATGGTGTGACAGTTACCTCTTGTGTCTTATATATGACAGACCTGTTAATGCACCCCAGAATATTAGCTTTTTTTGTAACAGCATCACATTGTTGACCCATATTTCATTTGTCATCCATTATAACCCTGAGATCCTTTTCAGCAGTACTATCACCTAGCCAGTTATTCCCCCTTTGTAGCTGTGAAGTTGATTTTTCCTTCCTAAGTGAAGTACTTTTCACTTGTCTTTACTGAATTTCATCTTGTTGACTTCAGACCAGTTCTCTAATTGATCAAGGTCATTTTGAATTCTAATCTTGTTCTCTAACATGCTTGTAACACGTCCTAGCATGGTATCATTTGCAAATGTTATAAGCATACTTTCCACTCCATTATCCATGACATTAATGAAAATATTGAATAATACTGGACCCAGGACTGACACCTGTGGAACCCACTGGATACATCCCCTCAGTTTAACATCAAATCATTAATAACTACTCTGAGTGTCTTTCAATCAGTTGTATATCCACCTTATAGTAATTTTATCTAGACCACATTTCCCTAGTTTGCTTATCAGAATATCATGTGAGACTGTGTCACAGCCTTACTAAGATCAAGATATATCACATATACTGCTTCCCCCCATGCACTAGGCCAGTAACCCTGTTAAAGATATAAATGATTTGTTTGACAAATCCATGCTGGCTATTCCTTAAAACCAGCTATTATCCTCTAGGTGCTGACAAATTTATTGTTTATTAATTTATTTGTCTCCTTTGGGTTATTGAAGATATGCTAACTGTTCTGTAATTCCCCAGGTCGTCTTTTTAAAGATAGGCATTGTGTTTGCCCTTCTCCAGTCCTCTGGGACCTCACCCATCCTCAGTGAGCTCTCAAAGATAATTGCTAACGGTTCCGAGACTGCATCAGCTAGTTCCTAGGATGAATTTCATCTCGCTCTGCCAGCTTGAATACATCTAATTTAGCAAAATAGTCTTGAACCTGTACTTTCTCTAGTTTGGCTTCCATTCCTTTTCTCTTGTTATTAATATTAATTGTGCTGAGAGTCTGGTCACCATTTACTTTTCTAGTGAAGACTGAAGCAAAATTGGAGTTAAACACCTCAGCCTTCTTGATGTCATCAGTTATTGGCTCTCCTTTCTTGCTAAATAGACAGCCTACACCCTCTTTCCTTTTTCTCTTGCTCCTAATATACACCTCTACTCTGCTATAACTCAGTCGTGGGGAGCCAAAAATCCCTACCGTGTTATAGCTGAAACCCTGTTATATCGGGGTAGGGGCAGCAGGGCTCCGACGGTGATTTAAAGACCTCCGGGCTCCAGCCGCTGTGGGGAGCCCCAGGCCCTTTAAATCGCTGGTGGAGCCCTGCTGCCGCAGCCCTGGGGTAGGGGCAGCAGGGCTCCAGCGGTGATTTAAAGGGCCTGGAGCTCCCCGCAGCAGCCGGCGCCCCAGACCCTTTAAATCACCGGCAAGCCCTGCTGCCGTAGCCCCGGGATAGCGGCAGCAGGGCTCTGACGGTGATTGAAAGAGTTCCGAGCTCTGGCCGCTGTGGGGAGCCTGGGCTCTTTAAATTGCCAGCGAGCCCCACTGCCGCAGCCTCGGGGTAGCAGCAGCAGGGCTCCAGTGGTGATTTAAAGGGCCTGGGGCTCCAGACCCTTTAAAGCGCCACCAGAGCCCTGCTGCTACCGCGTGATACGCGAACCTGTGTTATATCGGGTCATGTTATAGTGGGGTAGAGGTGTATTTAAAGCCTTATAGCCTTTTATGTTCTGTGCATTTGTACTTTAGCCTTTAAGATTTTATCTTTACACGTTTATGTTACTCTTTATAGTCCTCCTTAGCAATTCATCCATGTTTCCACTTTTTAGAGGATTTCTGTTTGATTTTCAGATCTTTAAAGAACTCCTGATGGAGCCATATTGGCCTCTTATTATTCTTCCTATCTTTCTGTCACAACTGAATAGTTAGCAGTTGTACATTTTTTACTGTCTGCTTGAAAAACTGCCAGCGGTCCTGAACTCATTCATCCCTTAACATTTTCTTCCCAGAGAACATGGCACCTTATCTTTTCCCTGAGTTTGTTAAAGTCTGCTTTTTCGAAGCCCGTTCTCCTTACTCGGCTGCTCTCACTTCTTCCTTTTCTTAGAATCATGATATTATCATCTCATGATCACTACCAGCCAAATTGCCTTCCATCACCTTAAGGTTTGCTATCCTGTTGGTCAGAATCAAGTCTAAAATGGCTGTCCCCTGGTTACTTCCACTTTCTGAAATGAAGAGGTGTCCCCAATACATTCCAGGAACATGCTGGAATTTTTTTTTTTTTTTTTGCCATATTACTTTTCCAGCTGACTTCTAGGTAGTTAAAGTCCCCCATTGCTACCAGAACTTGTGTTTGGATATTTCTGTTGTTTGTTCTAGAAATGCCTCTTTCACTCTCCTCTTCCTGATTTGGAGGTCTATAATAGACTCCTACCATGATGTCACCCCATTCTCCCCACTTTTATCTTTTACCCAGTGACTTTCAACTAGTCTGCCTCTCACTTGCTTCTGGACCTCAGAAAAGTGTGTGTGTATATATATTCTTGATGTATAATGCAACACCTCCTCCCTTTTTCCTTGCCTGTCCTTCCTGAACAAGCTATACCCCTCTATACCATTATTCCAGTCATGAGATTTATCCAACCAAGTCTCTGTAATGTCAGTTAAGTAACAATTTAGCTTGTGTTAATACTTACAGTTCTTCTTGTTTATTCCCCATTGTCCTTGTATTTGTGTATAGACATCTAAGATGTTGATCAGATTTTCCTCTGATTTCATCCAGCTCTTATGACTCTATTGTAATTTTCCATGTCCCTCTTCGGCCCCCCAACATTTAGCTTTCTGTCAAGGTCCCCTTTTTTAATGCTTATCTGTGGACTTTCGTCACCTGCTCCCTTTGATGAGTCACTGCATGAAGGTGTTCTTCCCCTTCTTGGTTCGGCGGACCTCATCTCTTCCCAGCAGATCTCCTTCCCACAACAGCATCCCATGATCGTCTTGATTCAATAGCTCACAGCTTTCAATGGTGGAAAGAAATGCTTTATGTGAAGTCACCAAAACTCCAAATGCATAATAACTTATCAAACAAGTCTAGCCCTTTCATATGGCTAGTCTTCCACTCTTGCCTTCTGGAAGTTCTGGAGATATATACATTATGAAACTTCAGTAGGTAATTTTCAGTATCCATTTGGCAAAGAAGAGATCTTGACTTCTAAAAGTACAGAAGATTTATCATTTGCAATTCACATCTGGGTAGATATTTAGTTTTATGAATGATTGTACATTAGATCGTAATAGTTATAAGGATACAATCCCTGGGTAGAATGAGAATATACTGACTTTGTATTCTGGTAATCTTAGCCTCAAGCAGCTCTTTGCTGCTATGATCATATACAGTGGTTTCCAGTCTCTGTTTTTCCTTTCTAAGTTGTTTTTTTTTTTTTTTTTTTTTTGCAGTGAGAGGAGAAGGGGGTGTCATAAACAGATAGCTAAGGGTTAATGTCTCTTACACCTGGAAAGAAGTACCTGAAACACCTGACCAGAGGACCAATCAGGAAACCAGACTTTTTCAGATCTGGGTGGAGGGAAGTTTGTGTGTGAGTCTTTTGTTCTGGGGTCTTCTGTCTGTCTCTCTCTCGGCTATGAGAGGATTTCTGTTTCCTGCTTTCTAATCTTCTGTTTCCAAGTTGTAAGTACAAATATAGTAAGGCAGTAAAGTTTCTATTGTTTTCTTTTGTATTTACCTGGGTATAGTTGCTGGAATGTTTTGAACTGTATTCTTTTTGAATAAGGCTGTTTATTCATATTTCTTTTAAGCAAATGACCCTGTATTTGTCACCTTGATACAGAGAGACCATTTTTATGTATTTTTCTTTCTTTTTATATAAAGCTTTCTTTTTAAGACCTGTTGGAGTTTTTTCTTTAGTGGGGAACTCCAGGGAATTGAGTCTGTGCTCACCAGGGAATTGGTGGGAGGAAGAAGTCAGGGGGAAATCTGTGTGTGTTAGATTTACTAGCCTGACTTTGCATTCCCTCTGGGTGAGGGGGAAAGAGAGATTAGCTCTCGGTACTTCTGTTTTCCAAGGCTGGAAACGGGGAGGGTGGAATCCCTCTGTTTAGATTCACGGAGCTTGCTTCTGTGTGTCTCTCCAGGAACACCTGGAGGGGGGAAGGGAAAAGGTTTATTTCCCTTTGTTGTGAGACTCAAGGGATTTGGGTCTTGGGGTCCCCAGGGAAGGTTTGGGGGGGACCAGAGTGCCCCAAAAGACTCTAATTTTTTGGGTGATGGCAGCTTTACCAGGTCCAAGCTAGTAACTAAGCTTGGAGGTTTTCATGCTAACCCCCATATTTTGGACGCTAAGGTCCAAATCTGGGACTAGGTTATGATAGCAGTGAGAGGAGAAGGGGGAATTCTGCTTTTGAAACTCTTTGGTTCATACAGCTTTATTTTTTTTTATGTTACACCTTGTTTTGTAACACAATGGTGTTATTATGAGGAGGAGAGATCTTTCATATATATAATATATATATAAAAAAACCTAACCCAATAATTATTATTCTATCAGCGTTAGTGAAATCTGGCAAATTGACAGTCCCTGGAGTCTGAAGCCCTCTATCTATTCAGCCAGCAGCAATTCAAATTATCCTATGCTGTCCCACAATCCTGGAATGGAATAACCATCTAGGATTGAGAACTCTAGGATTGAGAGGGCTGTGTGGTCTCCGTCCTTCATTATGGAAAGACTCCTATATGCATTCCGTTTATGAAGATGCTGCTGATTTTGGGTCACTACCAATTTTCACAGAATAGACTGTTGACTTTAGAAGAATGGTACTAAGCTATGGAACCAATCTTCTGAGAACTGTTTGTTCCCCCCAGGTGGCTTTTTAGCTTCAACCTTCTGACTAACTCAAAATAATATACTGGAGCATTTTTTCACTATGAGACACAAAAGAGAGAGATGCACTTTCTGTACCATAACATTGGCTGGTGATGAATGTCACATTTCATAAAGTGCTGAAATATGTATAAGTGGAATATTTAATTTAGTTGTTCAGGTAACTTTGCTGACTGTTGTTGAAATCCACTAGATTTCCAGTTTGAAAATACACTGTGACAACTGTCTCTCCTGTACTTAAAAGACTCTGGGCAACTTTTTCTTTTTGCAGTGGTGGTAATCACGATCTTAGAGTCTTCTGATAATGGCAAAAAATTGTACTCTTAAAGGTTTTGAAAGTTCTTTTTGGTCAACTGAATACCACAAACTACCATAATTTATGCACCTGGTTGAAAGTTATGTATTAGCATGGAATAGGAATAATTCTCAAGTCCAGACTAAAAAAATAATAATGATGAGGCAGTCAGAGAAATCATTTAAGTTGGTATCTTTATCTATGCTTGGTAAATAATTAAGGAACCCCTTAGTTATTAAAATCCAAGTAACAAACTCCTGTGCCTTTATAAGGACCATGTGCTAAAGGTTATTTTACTCCTCAGAGTTTATTGCTACTGAAGGAGAGATGAGTTCAATAATATTTATTTGAAGATCTCTGCCTGCCTACAGTTCTGAACCACAACTTGCTAAATTGTTTAAAAGGAAAAATATAGGATGATGCACACTTTCCTGGAAGCAAAGAGAGATTTTCTTTGAGTGCATTCAGTGAAACAGCCCTCGAGCCATAACTACAAACAGAAGAAAGTGTAGTGTTGTTTTGTTATTCCATACAGCTTTTCCTAGATCTCATCTGATTAACTAAATCACTTTCCTTTTTGAAAAATATTCAGCATCATAAAATGGGCTGTTTGAACCCATCCTTCTGTGAATGGATGTGATGACTTGTAGGCAAAGAAATGCTTTTAACTGTAGGAGTTCATCAGCTTTATAACTTAAGTGTAGGCAAATTTTATATATGGTTCTACAAAATCAAATACCTTTTAAAATCAATTCAAACAATTTAATAATTAATTTGAACTTCATGATGCTTTTTTAAATTACTCTGCATTAAAAATAAATACCATATTGTGTTTACTAGGCAAGATTTTTAGGGTAGTGGTAGGACCATTGTTTGATATAACAATCATAAGAGTTTAATCTCTTGTTCTTTCAAGAATCAAAAAAATAGTTTGGACAGATCCATAATCTGAACACACTTTTGTGCCTCTTTCATTTTGTAGTTATTCCTATGTCTCAGAGTATTTTTGATAGTGCCTGATTGATGCTAAAGCATGTTAAATTTAACCTTTCAACCACTACACAGTGACTGACTTTTGCCAGTCATTGGAGATTTGATCAGGCAGACCTGACTGACTTGACAATTAGAGGAAACTACAGAAACATCTCAGGGTATATTTGGTCTTTTACATTAAAAAAAAGGAAGTGGTACTGGCAATGAAATATGCATGGAGTGTGACTATTATATGTTAAGGATGATTACAGATGATTACTAGTAAGCTAGTTGACAAGATCAATCTTCAGGCTAAGCTATATCTTGAAAGGGGGTCCTTTTCAACCATTTCTTGGACATTTCAGAACATCACAACATTAGAGTGAGGATATGAGTGCTGGTCTCTATTGTTGAAGGTTTAGCATGGTGTCTTTTAGTATCAACAACGTATCTCCAATGATTCTAGAGAAGTCCAGGATGGTGTTTAGTACCAGATGACATGACCACCTGATCTTGTAGTGTCAAAGCAGCATCCCAGGATGCTTCTCAGGAAGGAGAGAGATTAGTATCTTCAAAGTCTTATTGTTTCTTCCTAATGGCCCATTAAGGCTGATGGCCTGCTGTCAAGTGGGTGTTTCCCAAGTACACACCCAGTTGTAGTTATTACATAGTCAATATTCCTAACTATAGATACAGCAATGATACATGCATACACACTGGATAATCACATTCAGTAAACAATAACCTTTCCAATGATATCTTGCATGACCAATCTTGCACAAAACATATCTTAGCTATGCCATATTCATATCCCAACAATATATCTATAAGGAATATGGAGTGTAAGGTCACACTATCTATTTTCATTGAATAACTCTGTAAGCTTCAACTGCCCAGGTGGTCAAATATTCATGTTTGTTAAAATATTATGTGTTCATTGACTTTTGATATTAATGAAACAGAAGACAAAGAAACCAGAGTAACTGAATTGCATATGCTAGGGGTTAGAGCAGGGGTAAGCAACCTCTGGCATGCATGCCAAAAGTGGCACGTGAGCTGATTTTCAGTGGCACTTACACTGCCCGGGTTCTGGTCACTGATCCGGGAGGCTCTGCATTTTAATTTAAATTTTAAATGAAGCTTCTTAAACATTTTAAAAACCTTATTTACTTTACATACAACAATAGTTTAGTTATATATTATAGACTTATAGAAAGAGACCTTCTAAAAATGTTAAAATGTATTACTGGCACGCAAAGCCTTAAATCAGAGTGAATAAATGAAGACTCGGCACACCAGTCCTGAAAGGTTGCCAACTCCTGGGTTAGGGTAACAGTATTTACAAGCTGTGTTGTTGCTTACATTAAGATTGCTCATGTAGTGAAATGAATCAAGTGGTAATACAGCTATGAATCAGAAGTGCACCCCTAATAATAAATCCTCAGCTAGTGTAAATCCGCTTCAGTGGAGTTCCTGTGACTTGCCCTAGCTGAGGACTGGCACAATATGTATAAACCTTCAAAAAAACTGTGAAATTAACTAATGGCAGCGTCTTGTAAAAGGAATATTATTCACATAGATGAGTAGTGGAAGGCAAGGGCAGTAGTAATACACACCCTCCTTGGATGAATGCTGAGCAGGCTCAGGAATGGAGCATGAACTCACAAGCAGACCTGTATAGATATGAGAAAATCACTGCAGTCAGAGATCATCATTTAAATATCCCTCATCTGGAAGTTAGTGTGGGAAACAGAAATCCCAGACTTGGCTAAACCTCTATTTTATCCTGTAACCTTGCAGTCGAATACTTTAACAATATTCTGAATGAACAAGAGTTTTGCTGTTGTCCTTGCAATTTACAGCAAAGCAGTAGCTGTCAACTAAACAATATTTCTTCTTTGGATGGATTTGAGAATGCTTATGGGATCCTGCTAGGTGTGTTTGGGAGAGCACGTTTTCTCTAGAAACGATGGGCTAGATCCTCACTCAGAGTAAGTTGGCATATCCCGTTTGACTTCCAGTTTATCTGGCTTAATATCTTCATAGCCCATATTAGGAATTATTATTAATAATACATTTTATTCCTGTAGTACCCAAAGCACTTTGTCAGGGTGGGTAAGTACTGCTAGTAGAGATTGGTGAATAGTGCAGACACTGAATTCTGAAAGATATAGCCATCTTGCCCATGTTCAGACTCCTTTTCATTTGCTATTAGTGAGCCTCTTTGTTCACACTGATGTCTGCAGAATGGCTAGTCTTTTGGTATACCTGGATTTGCTAGTGAACAAGTCTATTGTTAGTGAACAAGTCTATTTGTTCTTCATTAGTCTACTCTTTCTATTGTCCAATGAGGGAGCAAAAATAATACCATGCGATTAAGGTGACTGATTACACACTATGAATAATGAAGCATGAACACTCAAAATGAAAATGTCACGAGTGACTCATAGGTTGAAAATTGTTGGCCAGGTCTAGGAAAGAGATGGACATAAAAGTAGCCATGTTCATTTCTCCTTAGCTGAGCTTGAAGTCCTTATCGTGTGGGACTTTGAAGAGAGGAAGCAAAGGGGGCAAATGATGGAATGTCATCCCCAGTATGTAGAAAACATAATTGTTAAAGCAGATGATGCCCCAGGACAAGCTGTCAGAACTACACAGCTCCTTCTAGCTTGTTAGGACTGGGTGAATGGAAGCCTATTGCTTGAGTAGGCAGAGTTCTGTTAACACAGGAATGACTCTTGAGGAGTTCCCTTTTTTGCTGAAAGGTTGTAATTGATTCTGTCTAACCTATCTATCCATCCATACCCTGCAGTCTGTTTACATGCATTCAGAGGATTCTCTAACTGCATCAGTATCTTATTTGTTAAAGTTCACATGATGTTTCTTACAAGGCTTGTTCTGCTGGGCCTAGTATGACACAATTGTTACTGTTCCTTGACATGGCATGGACTCTACCTGCCTTTTCCTATTAAACAGAAAATCATGCTTCTGATCTGCATCTGTAGCAGAAGAGTGGCAGCTGAAGATGTAATGACATAACTAAGCCTTTTCATTCACCCTCATAGTTATGGCCACAAAAGGAAAATGTTTTGATAGACCAAAAAAAGAAAAACATAAAATAACACACTCAAAAGGTTTAACGTGTATCAACAGAGCAAACTGTACAAAGCTCAGCTGTTTCCCTGCACAGGGACCTATGTAAAAATGCAGATCTCTCCTTCAGTGTTGATATCTGCATGTTGACACCACTTGAGTTTTGAAACTCACTCAAAATTTTGTTCTTTCGCTTCACATCAAAACAAAAGGAAACCGTAAGCTATAAACTGAGAAGCCCTAAGCTTCAACCAATGGCTCAAACATGGCATGCAACAGAAATAGATCAGCAGTGGGACCCAACAGTTGTTGCCACAGCATCAGTGCCCAGCTACTGGGTTTTAAAGAACTGACACAAGAAGGGGGGCGGTGTGTATCAACTTAAAGGTTAGCGTGGAGATGACAGTGAAATACAAAGGGACCTTTAGCAGGGAGGTACTGAGAGAATGAAAGGAAGGGAGAAGGAAAAGTTATGGTCACCAACAGAAACCAAATATCTTTGTTTATCTCCTCTATTGTTTCAGTTTCTCATTTTATAGCCAACAAGATGACAATATACAAGTAAAGTTGGAGTGTGTGCTGTTTTATCAAACGATCTGTGAACATTAAGCAAATGTTCTAGGGAATTCTGAGAGTAATTTGGTTGAAAACAAGGACTCCTTGAGGTATAAGAAAAAACAAACATTAAGAAGTCTCAACAATAAAACTTTTTGGCTGTCTGCAATATATTTGGATTGATTATTAGTGTAGTTGTGTGATTGTCTTTAATATGAATTATGTTTTTCAGTTAGTTCTGAAGAATAGAAAACTGACTGCTTTGAATTAATCCACTGGCAGAAAAATGTCTTATGAAACCTTCTTCTACTGTGTCAGCATTTTAACTGCTTAGGGTTGTGTTTATTATTCACAGAGATTAAAGGGACACTGTTAAGTAGTTTAGGCCCCAAAATTAAGTTTTGTACATAAAAAGAGTGCGTGGGCAACAGTACTTAACATAAATCAAGAATTGATGCATAGAATAAAAAATAATTCAATAGAAATATTAGCTGGTAGGATGAGGAATAAGATTTCACTTTCTTGGTATCTGTGCTACCACAGGCCTACCATTATTATTAGTTATTTCTGTCACACCAGTGCAGAGATGATACATTGGGCTAGGTGCTGTACATGCACTTGGTGAGAGAGTGCCTGCCTCAAAGGGCTTGCAGTTAAACAAGAGAAAGGGTCAGAGGAGGAAGTGTGATCCTCATATTGGCTGAACTAAAGCACAGAGAGATTAAGTTATTGCATAGAGTCAGTCAGGAAGTCAATGGCACAACAAAGAATTTGCCCAATATCTTCTTGAGTTCCACAGCAGTGCCTTACCCACAAGGCCATTCTTCCTCTCTATTAGCATGTCAGTCATGCACAGAATCTTGTAGGAAGATGTAGCGGGTGGTTACCCGCTCCTGCCCTTTGCAGCTTAAAACAGCCCAGGAGGGGGCTGTAGCTGGAGCCAGAAGCCTGGGCTGATGGTGGGAGTGGCTGCAGCTGGGGGCCACGCCCCAAACTGAGCAATAAGGCTGTATAAGAAGGCCAGGGGAGCCAGAAGCAAGAAGAGTCTTCCTCTGGCTGCAGGGGGAGAAGGGCCTGGCTGCTGGGAACTAGACAAGGTACCTAGCGTGGAGCAGGGCTGGGGAACGGCAGCAGAGCTGGGGAGCTCCTGCTTGGAAAGCCCCAGGCTGCGGCCTAGAATTAGGCCAGGAGGTACTGGGGTTGCAGGGTGCAACCCAGGGGTAGGCCAAGGCAGCAGGTCCAAACCCCTTTGCTGATGATGAGTGGCTGATACTGCAGTCTGCCGCAGGCCATGGGGCTAGAGAATGACTGGCAGTAGCCAATACTGAAGCAAAGTGGGGATAGGGGGTGGGGGGTTTCCAGGGAGGGGAAACCCTAAGGAAAAGGGGTTGCTGCCAGGGGGCAGAACCCCATGTAAAAGGGCACTGGGTCCAGGGAGTGACACGGGGGCCAGCTGGGACAGGTGGGTTACTGGTCTGCAGAGGGCACTCCGAGCTGGAATTTGAGCTAATTCCCGAAGCGACCAGCTGGCGGCGCCGCTGGGGTAAGGCCGCCCGGTTGCAGAAGAAAACAGTAAACAAGACCTAAATTTAAAAAAAAAATGTCTTTGAGGTCTTTTTTAAATATCATAAAAACAAGCAAACAAATAAATAAGAAGGCACAAACTCACCCACTTTCCAGGTCATGTGCAAAACTATATCTTGATGAAGGCCCAGAATTAGGGATACGTGAGTCAGTTTGGGTAAGACAAGAAATAACCAGAAGCTTTACCCTAAATTTTACATTTGCTTGTTTTAATCTTCACCCTCCACCCCCATTTGTTTTCAATTTTCTGCACCTCTGCTTTCCCAGGCTCTCACCAGGTCTGGAAGCAGAAATGTCAGGAATAATCTTAGAAGATTTCCACCCTGATCTTGTTGACTTCAGATGTGATGAGAGTCGATATAAGCGTCTGAACTTCCAGATGCTATTCCAAACCAAACCTCTGAACTCTTCCCTCATCAGGAGCTCACACCCCTCTCAAGGCATACATCCTGCTCACAGGGGGCATGCTGCTTGTGGCTTATTGGCAATTCAATGGGTAAGAGCTATATCCCTAGTCAGTAGTGAGCTTTAATGTTCCAGTCTCAGGTGTACTTGAAGGATGAGGGTTATTTTGTTACTTGCCAAATGAGCAGTACATATTTGCTGGAGGAAGAGCTAAAACCCCGTTATGAGATTTCAGCCCATTATCCTGTTCCTTCCAAGTTTTAGACTGTAGCCCAATGTAGACGGCCTGCTACAGAAAGGAAATGAGATGGCTGTGGGCTATTTATTTATCGCTGTCAATTTTTCTCAGTGGATCAGTCTATCGTGATTAATTTCAGATAATTCTGACACTTGGAAAACATCAGATGTTTGACAGACTTTAGAGCTACACTGTCCCCTGTCATGTGTTTTGATGTTAGGACTCTGGGCTAGATTGTAAAACACAACAGTCGATGATTTCAGTTTACTAAAGCATTTACCTCATATCATCCCCATAATGTCTGTGCTCTTAAGCCCATTATTAGGCAGCCGCAATCACATGCAGGGCCGGTGCAAGGATGTTTCGCGCCCTAGGCGAAACTTCCACCTTGCACCCTTCCCCGTCCCCAAGCCCCAGCCCTGAGGACCCCTGCCCCACAGCAGCTCCCCCCCCTGCCCTGAGGTGGCCCCCCATGGCAGCTCTCCACCCTGAGGCACCCCTCCAACCTCAGCTCACCCTTGCCCTGCCTCCTCCACGAGCACGCCATGGCTGCTTCACTTCTCCCGCCTCCCAGGCTTGCGGCGCCAATCAGCTTAGGCACCGCAAGCCTAGGAGGTGGAAGAAGTGAAGCAGCCACGGCATACTCGGGGAGGAGGCAGGGCAGGAGTGAGCTGGGGTGGAGAGTTCCCCTGCGTGCCGCCCCCTCCCCATTTACTTGCTGCAGGCGGCCCTCCCTGCGCTCCCCTGCCCCAGATCCCTCCGCCTAAATGCCGGCGGCAACGGGGGGGGGGGGGGGGGGGGCGGTCAAAGATCTGCTGGCCGCCGCGGTCACTGCCGAAGAAAATGGCGCCCCCCAAATGTCAGCGCCCTAGATGACCGCCTAGGTCGCCTCAATAGTTGCACCGGCCCTGAGCACATGAAATTATGTTATGTATCACCTGATCAAAATTAATTGTAATTATAATTATTATTATAAAAGGGGAGAGATGACTGTTCAGTGTCCATAATACATTAACTCATCCCACGTACAATTCAGTTAACAATTTTTGCAGACATTTAAGGTACTGTAGTGGCTCTCAACCTTTCCAGACTACTGTTCCCCTTTCAGGAGTCTGATTAGTCTTGTGACCCCCAAGTTTCACCTCACTGAAAAGCTACTTGTTTACAAAATCAGATATAAAAATACAAAAGTGTCACAGCCACACTATTACTGAAAAATTGCTTATGTTCTCATTTTTACAATATAATTATAAATCAGTTGGAATACAAATATTGTACTTACAGTTCAGTGTATAGTGTATGGAGCAGTATAAAGTCATTGTCTGAATGAAATTTTAGTTTGTACTGACTTCGCTAGTGCTTTTTATGTAGCTTGTTAATCTAGGCAAATATCTAGATGAGTTGATGTATCCCTGGAGGAGCTGAATGCCAACATGGCGATGTTTTTATTTTAAAATGAGTCTTAACATATTGAGATGAACAGGAAACAAATGATTCAACGACATAATTAAATAGGTTAAAAGAAATGACAGTAGAATAAAAGAAGCAAAGAGAACCAAAAATATGAGAAATGGACCAGTTCTGCAGTATTTTTTCCTATTTCTTCATAATCACCCTGTCATCTGCTATCTTGTTCAGTGTAGCATTATCCAAGTTCTCCCCTTGCTTCTTCCTTGTCACTTTGATCATTATCCTCTATAAGGGTGAAACAGTTATGAAAAGGTCAGAGTAAAAGTTGTCTAACTCCCACATAAGAAATCTCTTTTGCTTTTCATTGAATAGAGGTTTTCTTGGTCAAATTGTTTCCCTTTGTACACACTGGGAATTATGATACTTAGCAAGATACAGTTGCTATTCATATTTCATATGCTTACCAAACATTAGCTAATTAATAGGAAGAGCTTCTAGGCTTTAGGAACTCAGATTCTTTTGGCACATGTAAAAGAAATGTTAGATCCATGCCAGTGAAATTATCCTGCTGTGTTTATCAAACATACTTGTGTGGTTCATGCATGTTCAGTTAACCATTACCTTTTCCTAACATAAGAATATTTCCTCTTAGGCGTGATAGGACTGTATGAGTGCAATCACGGAGTCAGATTGGAATCATATTCTAGGGCTTGAGAAAGCAGTGGACTTGTAACTTGGTGGTGAGAAATCTCACTCTGAATGATTAAACTTACAGCTGACACAAAGATTTCGGACAGAAATAAAACTCAGCCATTCACCTTTAGAACCTTATTTGAATTGAACTTTGTCAAAAAACAACAACATAGAATGCCCCTTGCAACTTTCCAACTCCCATTCCTTTTGTGTAGGCGTGTGTGTGTACCAGGTCCTGAGACAAAAGATCTAATCTCCAGGCACAGATCTAAAGGCAGATACTTATTATTATGTACTGCATGTATTATCTTATGCATCTATTATCTGTTAAGCATCAGGAAGCCCAAACACCATAACAGGACAGGGACCAGTAGCTAGATACTGATGATAGATACGAGAACGGGGATCAAAAGGACCACCATCATCCACAGTCTGATCAAGAACTCCATCTGGCTTGCATCACTGGGATAGCCTTCTGGCCCAGTGATAGTACAGTACACTCCTATTAGGCTACTCAGTGAAACAGTAGACCAGACAGTGAAAATGAGGAGGAATGGCCATTGAGATGTAAAAGATGCCCCAAAACATACACCCGGTATGTTAGTTGAGGGACAAGGCCAATTTTGAAAACCTGCTGCTAAGACTCTCTCAAAGTCCCATTGTCTTTCTACCCTAGTCCAGTGCTTAACTTGTGTCAGGGCTTGCCAGGGCTGAGGCCGAGCACCTCTAGGCATGGCACATCAGTTATGAAAATAAAAAAACTTGCTTGAACACCTGATTGCTGCTCCTCACCTCTTTCATTACAAATTGAGCACTGCCCTAATCCAACCATCACCTCCTTTGGACCGTTATCAGGGCATGTCTTTCTGTCCATCTCGGAGATGGGACAATCATGAAGAGCCACACCTAGTAATTGAATTGAGTGAGCTTCAGAGGGCTCTAATAGCTGAGAACAGTGTCCAGCTGTAGGATCAATGGACTGATGGACTCATAAGACAATACAACCAGCTGCTGTCCACATCCATTGATGCACTGGCGACTATCAACCTCACAGATCGCCTGTGTTCACAGATAGCTCACATCAGCTAAAGCGTAGGGGCAGGAGATTAGCATGATGATGGCATAAGGCCCAAACCAGATATAACTGACAGCAACAGAAAAATCCTGTGGCTGCAAGCGGTTTCAAGAGACCCAACATTGACCTTACAACCTCCCAATCAGTGGAGATGTCCTAGAATGTTGACTAATCAATCCAGAGTGCCTGCAATGATTCCCAGGCCCAAATCAAGTTGGTGGTGAACACAACACCTGCCCTGGAAACATTTGACCCAGTTAATTTTCTGTTCCTCTATTTAATGGGTACACTATAACTACACAGCAAACATTCTCCTCTTGGCCACAAAATAAAAAATGGAATAAAGTCATCTGTGTTGCCAGCTTTGCCAGTTACTTTGGGATATGCTCATTTATTAAGGTTACTCTTCTGTGTGTGGGGTGGGGGGAGGGAGGTGGTCTGTACTTCTATCAGTGTACTGCTTGTGTCACTTACGTTCTCATACGGAGTTCTACTTCTCCCTGCTGCAAGTTTCCTCCCAATGGAGCTATCCTGCAGGACCTAGGTTCCCCAGGGCTGAGTTCTTCCAGCTCCAGAATCAGACTAACATGCGCGCATGCACACACACACATGCACATCTGGGAGGATCGATTTAATCAGCACTCCCAAGCTGATCCCTTATATGTCCCTGGACTCAGTAGGCTGGGTCAAACAGCACCTCCAAGCTATCACCCTCATATGTCATCTGTACCTCACCGGAATAGAGCACGCCTGAGCAGTACTTCCAAGCTGCCACCCTTATATGTCCCTGGTTCAGCATGTCTCTATCCCCCCTTTCATGTTACAATTGGTCTGATAGTAAGGCACTTGATGAGCAAACCTCACAGGATTTTTGGGCTCTGCAGGGATCTTGTAGCTAAAGTACAAGGAGTGTTGCAGAGCGAATGAGGAAACCAAAAAACACCCTTGTGGAGGAGAGAGCAGCAACCAGCTTAATCATGAAAGTTATTTATTGCCAGGTAATAACCACAGGGGAGCCAAACAAACAAAACTGTTATAATATTAAATCTAACTTAAATTTGATTATAAAAGTCAGGTTTAGAGAACTATAACTGATCACACAAATCAGGGTCAGAAGGCTACACCTAGAGAGAGAGAGCTGGGTTCTCACCACTCTATGAAGCTTGAATCGATTGGGGGTCACAGGTGGTGGTAGTAGTTGAGGGTCTGGAGTGCTGGAGACAGGCAGAGCCCCCAGCACGATCAGTCAGGAGAAGATGAAGTCCCAGTGGAACTGTTCCAGATTTTGGATCCAGGCATCAGAACAGTTACTTGAGCATGGGTAGGAGTTTTTGTAGAGAAACAACAGTGGTTCAAGGGAGAACACTAGATTTGTTTATGTGTAAACAAGGGGGTATACCAAAGTTGTTTTGTTCAGGCTAGACCAGGGGTAGGCAACCTATGGCACGCGTGCCGAAGGGGGCACAAGAGCTGATTTTCAGTGGCACTCACACTGCCCAGGTCCTGGCCACCAGTCTGGGGGGGCTCTGCATTTTAATTTAATTTTAAATGAAGCTTCTTAAGCATTTAAAAAACCTTATTTACTTTACATACAACAATAGTTTAGTTATATATTATAGACTTATAGAAGGAGACCTTCTGAAAACGTTAACATGTATTACTGGCACGCGAAACCTTAAATCAGAGTGAATAAATGAAGACTCGGCACACCACTTCTGAAAGGTTGCTGACCACTGAGCTAGACTGTGGAAGCTGATTATTCCTGGCTTTGGGCGGTGTTCCTTGGAGGGAACTCACAATGCAATTAGGGAGCTTCAGTATTTTGGATACCAATAAAGGATTTATTACTAGAATTGGCCTGAAAACTACTGAGCTGGGTGTGTGCAGGAGTGGGTTCTTTAACATCTGGAGCGGAGATCCTCCACCATGCAGTGCTTTCCTGCTTTTCTGCTCCCAGAGTTCTGTGCAGTTCTTGCCTTGGAATCTCTGTTCTCCATTTGGTATGCTAATGGAAATGCCTCCTTGTCCCATCTTTGATGCAAATGAGGCCAGGGGAGTTTCCTTAATTCTGTCATCTTTATCCCAAAAGTTTAGGTGTGTCTTCCACTGCCTTTTCATTGCTTGTTGTAAGTTTTTCTATTGATGCAGATTTGGTTCAAGCAGAGGCCGGGTTGTGTGTGTGTAGGGGGGTGTCTTTCGTGAGTCAGAAAGGCTCGGTACTGCGTCCTGGTTCCCCAAGAACACATAGCTGCAGGGTAATATCTACATTCCCTTTTTAATGACTGTGTGGTTTAAAAACTCATGTTACAACTGATTTTAAATAGAATTTTAATCAAAATGAAGTTCCATAAATGTCAAGGTCTAGTGGGGTACTGGTGTATGCAGTGATTAAATTTAGCATGACCGCCTCTGATTTAAAGCATTGAAAAGTCTTTGGCATCAACTGCAACCTATTTATCTTAGCCAGATCCATGCCTTGAAAACCAGCATTCTGATTTTCAGTGGCATTAAATAAAAATATTCCTAGCAACTCTCTTACCTTTCCATTCCTTGATTAGCATAGGAACAAATTGCTTTTATGGTCCTTCACCCCGAGTCCCCAATTCACTTCTCCTTTGGTTCATAATTATTTGATGCTTTCCCTACTGATTTCCTTCAAACATTTCCTGGGCAAAAACATGCTGAATTTTTGATGTTTTAAATGGAACAAAGTTTGATGCTATAGAGGAAACATTGTTAATTTTGTATAAACACTGTAAGATCACTGCAGTTTATTTATTCAGGATACCCAGGAGAGTGTGAGGATTGCAAATTTTTGGGAGTTTGAGTAAACACAATTCCTCAGTAATAAAAGATCATCTGATCACTAGGCCAGGGCCACAGTTCAGAGAAGTTTACTGGTCTTGAAAACATCTGTACCAGTCTGTTAGCTATATTCCTGTCACAAGGTGTCAGTGAGCAGCGCAACCTAGCCTGTTGTCGTGGTCTCTCCAATTAAGCCTAAATCCTTCTCTGTGCTGCAGCAACATCAGTGGTGCAGTGCCTGTGCAACTTTCTTTCCCACACGGTTTTAGCAGCTAATTGTTGTTATTTATTATAGAGGTTGTCTTATTGCTCATCATATTCTAGGTACTTTCTGAGTGCGGAAGAAGTCACTGTTCCTGCCCCAAAGAGCATACAGTCTATAAAAGGAAGGACAGTTGAGTGGGGTGGAGGGGGTGAAAGGGATGCAACATGCAGGCAGGGCCGGTGCAACCATTTAGGCGACCTAGGCGGTCGCCTAGGGTGCTAGGATTTGGAGGGGCGCCATTTTGTTTGGCAGCAACCGCAGCGGCCGAATCTTCGGCCGCCCTGGTCACCACCGGCATTTAGGCAGAGAGAGCTAGGGCAGGGGAGCATGGGGAGGGCCGCCTGCAGCAAGTAAGGGGGGACGCAGCACGCAGGGGAACTCCCCGCCCAACTCACCCCTGCCCTGTCTCCTCCCCTATCACGCTGTGGCTGTTTCACTTCTCCCGCCTGCCAGGCTTGCGGCGCCTAAGCTGATTGGTGCCGCAAGCCTGGAAGGCAGGAGAAGTGAAGCAGCCACAGCATGCTCAAGGAGGAGGTGGGGTAGTGGGTGAGCTACTTCACTTCTCCCGCCTCCCAGGCTTGCAGCGCCAATCAGCTTAGGCACCGCAAACCTGGGAGGTGGGAGAAGCGAAGTGGCAACAGTGTGCTCAGGGTGCTCGTGCGCGGAGCAGGAGTGAGCTGGGGCAGGGGGGTGCCTCAGGGCGGAGGGTGGGAGCTGCCGCAAGGGGGGCGCCTCAGGGTGGAGGGGGGGAGCTGCTGCCGGGGGGGGCACCTCAGGGCAGGGGCGTGGGGGGGGAGGGCACAAGGTGGAAGTTTCGCCTAGGGCACGAAAAGTCCTTGCACCGGCCCTGCATGCAGGGGGCTCTGGGTGATGATAGGCACACAGCTAATTATTTACAAGTTCTCCTCTCCTCATCTTCTCTCTACCACTAGGCACTTTTCATTTCAACACAACAATCCTCAGTCAATTTCAATGACCTTATGGCCCTTTCATCCAACATTTAACTCCTTCCTTTCACACGAACCATTCAGTGGTATGCAGTGTTGTTGTAGCTATGGCGGTCCCAGGATATTAGACAGATAAGGTGGGTGATGTAATATCTTTTATTGTAATAACATCTGTTGGTGAGAGAGAAGCTTTTGAGCATACACAGAGCTCTTCTTCAGGTCTTGGAAACTTACTCTGACTCTCCAACCGCACAACCCTAGTTGTCACCTACTGCCTCTCACTGGAACCGATACAGGGTATTTTCAAACAATTACAACCTATACTCATTAGGGACCCTATCCTGAAAGAAATTTTCCTGATCCCCCTCTTGTGGCCTTCAAACAACCTCTTCAAGCTCCTCATCAGAAGCAAGCTCCCCACAGACCAGGACACACCAACTCAAAGTGGCACCAGACCCTATCAGAACAACAGATGCAAAACCTGCAGACATATCTCCACTGCTACAATGACCAATACCCCTCACAACATATCTTTGAAGATCCATAGGTCCTACACATGTCTATCACAATGTGTAGTTTACCTCATCCAGTGCACTAAATGCCCCAATAACAACTGTGTGTATGAAATCAGACAATCACTATGCTCTCAACTGAACTCCCAAAGGAAAATTATAAAAGACAAAAACACCATATCACCTGTGGGTGAATACTTTTCACAAAGCGTTCACTCTATATCTGACCTATCAATCCTCAAATGAAACCTGCACACTTTCAGAAGATGATCCTGCGAGCCTAAATTCATAACTTTGTTTGACACGAAAATTCATTGTCTGAATAGAGACACTGGACTTATGGCTTATTACAACAATCTATGACCCATTAACAATCCCTCCTAGCTCCTCCCCACCTCCACTTTCCTCCCTATGTCTGAGGGGTTGTTAACTCACCTTTTTATCTTGAATGGTCCCTTGAAACATGTTAACTACTTATGCTAAACAATCTGTTCCATCTTGTATTTAACCATGACACTCTATGGGTATGGCTACATTTGGAATTTCAAAGCGCTGCCGCGGCAGCGCTTTGAAGTGTGAGTGTAGTCAGAGCAGCAGCGCTGGGAGAGAGCTCTCCCAGCGCTGCATGTAAACCACATCCCTTACGGGTGTAGCGTGCAGCGCTGGGAGCCACGCTCCCAGCGCTGCTGCCCTGATTACACTGACGCTTTACAGCGCTGTATCTTGCAGCGCTCAGGGGGGTGTTTTTTCACACCCCAGTTGCAGCGCTGTAAAGTGTGAGTGTAGCCAAGCCCTGAGTAAGTTTCCCAAACCTGAAGAAGAAATCCCTGTAAGCTCAAAAGCTTGTCTCTCTTGCCAATGGAAGTTGGTCCAATAACAGATTTAAAATTTTTATTAAAGCTAATGTTAAAAATTATATAATACATAGGCTGAGAAAAGAGTGTCTGCCCATCTGGGTATAGTGCTTAGATTATCCACCGATTATCTCATCCACCCCTTCAGTGGTAGACAATTGAGATAAACAACTAGATGACCTAGACAAGTGATTCCTTGTTGGTATCACAAAAGAAGTGAATGTTTGGGAATGCTTTAAAGGGTTCAATCCTGCAAGATACATTCAGACGCTGATACATCAAAGCATTTAAGCACGTGCTTAACTTTAAGCTTGCACATCATTTTGTTGGACTCAGTGAAACTACTCACATGCTTAAGTGCTTTGCTGAATTGGAGCCAGAATTCTCGACATGTTTAGGGGTCAAGCCCTAAATAGGGAAAAGGACTTGTGGACCAGCTCAGGAAAGGCATTATGGTTTTGATACAACTCCCATTGACTTCAGTAAAAGTTGGATCAGGCCCTATATCAGTGTTTCTCAACTGGTGGGTCACAATCCCTCGGCAGGTCACAAAAGACAATAAAGGTGGCCACAAGGCATTGCACATGTTGTTATAATCTAAAGCAAAGAAAATCATACTGCCCCACTCTACACACAACCTTACCCTTCAAGATCAAATATTCTCTGTCAGCCTCTTAAAACACATACAGAAACAAGTAGAGTAAGGGGTCACCAACCTGAACAGGTAGGGAAACACTGCCCTGCAGGTATTGGTAGAAGCATGGAATTGTGGGAGAATCAAAAATGCTAAAGTTAAAGATAAAAGGAAATGGCATAAAGCATTTTGAGCTCTGTCTGCTCACAAGCTATAGGACCTTAAAAATACAATCAGCCTACACTGATTCTTCAGTCTCATGCTGCCCTATTGGCCATTGATCCAAGGTTGGTTAGAAGAAGTCCTGTACTTTGCAGCAGTGTGATTTCTGGTTTCTTTTTTTCTGTTGCTGTCCCTATCAGTCATAATAAACACCAGCCCATAATCACAGGGTCACTGTGAATAAAGTGAGGCACCAGGTTTTTCGTTTCTGGAATAATAAAAACAATTTCTGAATTATCTTCATACAGTGTTACTGATTGATATTAAATAGCCTGTGTCCCTCAGGACAAGTTTCATATCAGGATTATAGACTGTTACTCAAAAGTGAGAGTAAACATTGCATATTGTTACACTAATAAAATAATACCAAGAGGATCTTATAAGAGGGATAAGGCAAAATGCCACATTTACTGCAAATATAACAGACAGTTGTTACATGCCTTCATTCACACAAACACTCACACAGGTTCTGCATTAATCAGTTAGTTACCAGCCTGGAAGTTGCTTGTGACAGAATACTGGCCAGGTATCCTGTCCATGAGAGTGGAGCCAAGTCTGTGTCAAACCTGATGCTCCTGGAGGGTGGTAGCAGAACCAGAGACTCAAAGTTCTTAGTCTTTAGAGTCCATTTTTATAGGAATTTATTCCTATAGCAGTCTATGGGAATTGCTTCATCCTGCTGTTGCTGAATCAGTTAGCAGGTTGCACATTCCTGATGGCTCCGTGCTGTCAGATGTTGGTTTTTCTCATCCTTTGAGATGGTGGGGTGGATTCCAGTTTGCTCTCCGGGGATCATCTGGTTGTTCCCACTTGATGCCTTTTTGGCCTATGGATACTGCATTCCTAGGCTGGCACCTCCCTGATCATTCATGTAAACCAAGCTTTCATTCACATACATTCCTTCTTTTAATCACATTTTACTGTCTCTACCACTTTCAGGGTGTTACTAATTTATTTGAGACTCCCTGCCCTTTGATTACAGAGGGAGGGTTTTTTTTCTGTGCTGCTTCTAAGAGCAGTTGCCCTTACAATGTATTGTTTTGAGTGGAGAGTTAATTAACGCTTGCTGCATTTGTTTACACAGTATCAATTACAGAGTGTGCTCAGAGAACAGAGTCAATTGACTGTTTGCAAGTTTTACATAGCAATAAAGTATCTTTCTGAGAACAGATACAATCAATGGCTTACAAATTTTACACAGACTGTAGCTTGTAAGTTAACAATAAATCCAAGAGATCTTTTACTTGGTAATGCTGTGAGATTTAAATTATGGATTTAAATTATGGGGGAGCAATTATGGGGAATCACTTTCATTTCTAATATAAACCTTCTTTAATATCCCTACAATATCACTGTATTTGGCAGCATATAATGCAGCATTTTAGCTATTAAAATGGAGACAAAACTCCCTTTAAATCAATATAGCTGTTTCTTTATCTCCTTTCAGTTAAAGTGGAAATTTGATATTTATTTACCCTATTTGTTTCAGTGTGGCTATAACATGTTATTACAACAACCTTCTATCAAATAATGAAACAATACTTCACAAACATTAATAACTGAATCCTTACAACATCCTTGTTAGGGGATAGATATAATAATGCCCCCATTTTATAGATGAGGAAACAGAAATTAAGGCCAACATTTTCATATTATGATACCAGTTAGTTGTGGATACTCCACAGGTGTGAAAATTAGACCACTAAGGCCTTGTCTACATTGCCACTTTCCAGCACTGCACCTTTCTTGCTCAAGGGTGTGAAAAAAGTTTCAGCGCTGTAAAGTGGCAGTGTAGACAGTGCACCAGTGCTGAGAGACAGGCTCCCAGTGCTGGAAGCTACTGCCCTTGTGGGGATGGTTTTTTTACAGTGCTGGGAGATCTCTCGACTACACAGCCAGTCTTCATGCTTCTGAAGACATACCTTCATTGAGGTGCCCAAATACAGACTTATGTACTTCGCTTTCTGCACCAAACTTTTGGCTTAAGTGACTTGAGCAAGGTCTCATTTGCAAGTCAGTGGCACAAAGGAAAAGGATTCCAGATCTCCTGACTGCCAGTCCTGTACTTTAATCACTAGGCCAAGCACCCTTTTTCAAACTAAATAAAAGTTTAATTGATTTAAGATTTATTGATGGTGTCAGGTTTCTTTTAATGAGATTACAGATCATCATCAATAATAAGAACTTAGTCTTTTCATTGTACTTCTATCATATAGTTCTCTTTTCATTTGCTTTCAGCTAAGGAATTCTTAGTCTCCCAAATGACTGAATAAAAATCTAATTAGAGGCAGAGCTCCCTCCTGAGACTAACCTTAATGCTAATATAAAGTCAGAATATCTCCCCAACGGTGACAACTGTTCAGCATCATTTTAGAAGCTTTGATAGAATTCTTCCAGCTTCCATGTGGCAAGCAGAATAGCAGTGATAAACCACAGTCATCACTTCTTACCTTGATCTGCCACTGCCCCAACTATCTACTTCTGCTCTGTTAACTCCACTTTACATCACAGCCACAGTCCTTCTCAGGCATTTAATATTTGCCCTTTATTTGCAGAAGTCCACAAAGTGACCAACCCTCCTTCCAAATAAATCCCCAAATCCCTGTTTCCTTGAGTAATATTAAATGCATAGAAGAGGTGACATTTTCATACCATGAATGAAAAAATCTAGTTATTCAGTAGGGAGATGGACAAATAATGTTATATCAGTACCTTTTAAATGATTATTTTGGAGGGGACTACATGTTGCAGCTGGAGGGAATGATTTAGTAATCTAAGCCTCACATTCAAATCCTGAAAACTCATTCCGTACAATGGAAAATAGAGTTCATTACAATTTAACAACATAAGGTTCTATCTGCTCTGCAGACATTAGAGATCCCAAGGAATTTTTTCTAAGAGTAAACATTTGCCCAGTGGTCTTTGGCCAGCATTTTCCTCTCTCCCCACCTATTGCCCATTGTACATGTGTAAAAAAACACATTCATCCTGTAATCAAATAAACCCATACAAAACCACCTTGACTTCAGGGGGTTCCCCCCACATGGATCCAACTGCAGGATAAGGGTCACAATTAGCAAAATAGTTTGAGGTTAAAGATGTGCTCTAGATGCTTTTATTATTACATTCAACTACTGAAATGCACAGTGGTTGTGAAAATATTCAGGCAGAGAGGTGTCCATATAATTCCTAATTCATTGAAAAGGTAATGAGGCCAATACATTGCTAGTCTTTGCCAGTAATGTAAATATTGAGAAGTTAACTCATCCTGAGAGTTATGAAGAATATTAGATAGCCAACTCATTTTCAAAGAGTGAATATTTATCATTAATTTAACTGAAATTACTCTCATTTCCATTCTTTTATTTTAAGCAGGCTTCTTGTGTTTTATGTGAGAGATTCATTGACCTTTGTAATTTTGCTGTTACCTCTCTGGTATTTAGTAGAGCATATAGAGAACTATATTCAAAGCAGTTGCAAGCTTAGATCCACTTGCCTACAGGTATTGCTTAAAAGAAAGGAGATCTAGTCTTTTGGTATTTGAGGATAAAAGATTAATCAGCAACAAAGACCTGCCCCAACCACATAGCAAAAAAAAAAAAAAATTATTTCCTATTTTATTTTTACATTACTCTATTTCTAATGTTCTTCCTTCCTTTCTCACTTATTTAGTATCTGGCTGGACTTCCTTTTGTTTCTCAGCTATTGTAACAGATGGCAGGGGGGGAAGAGGGGAGAAAGAGTGGGCACCAGATTGCACCAGGGGATGGAAAACAGGAAAATGAACACTCCAGTTCAGTCACAAAATAAAGGCTTCAAAGTAGAGACAATGAGGTGGTGCTTCCTGTGGCTCACAGTCAGTAAAGGGAAAGCTTCCCATGCCTTGAAGTACATGAGCAGCATCTATGAGTGTAGACCCATCTGTCCTCCTCAAATTCTCAGGAGCAAGCCCTTCAGTCCCCTTCCTGCTGGGTTTATATTCTCTGGGAACACAGCTACTCATTGGCAATTACCTTTATAACTCCATCAGGGGCTCACCAACCTAACTGGTGGGAGCTGTGGGAGCTTCCTGGGCCAGAATCTTAACCTCTAATTTGCCAGGCATCATGCTGAGCCCATCCATGCTCTCAGAGTTACTATTACTAGTTTTATATATACTGATATATATGATACTACCCAGAGGGATACCATTTTGATGACATTATTTTATGATGTAGACACCTCTCTGTAATTCCTTTCAGAGACTAGACTTTATTTCCTGACATCCAATCACATTATCTGGGGTCAGGGTGACAAAGGTCATATGACAGGGATATTCCCAAAACTGTTCCTTCTGCTTTGGCTTGTTCAGCTGCTAAGATTGAACTTGGGTTTGCTTCTCTTTGTTTTCTGCTTTGTTGGTTACTATGTGTTACATCTTCCAACGGAGGAGCACTGCCAATACCATCCTGGATAGCAGGAACTTGGGAGCCAGAGTCCTCACATGACTGGGATCAATATCCATTGACTCAAGGGACTATCATTATACTGTCCATTAAGAACTGGACTGAGACCAGCAGATTCCTCTTACATAATTCACCAAACAGCACATAACCACTTTCATTCCCTACCAATCTGGGCAGAAAGAGGAGCCAGCTTGATATATCATTTTTAGTCTCTTGTACCAAACCTTCCTTCACCTGAACATTTTTGTCTTGCAAGGTGCAGTAAAAGACACTACCTCACTCACCTTGTCTCTCTCTAATATCCTGGGACTGACACGGTTACACCTACGCTGCATACAAGTATAGGCATAGTTTGACTTCTATATTTGGGGGAGGAGCAGCTCCAGCCAGGCCAGCTGGAGGAATTTCACACCTGCCCAAAGCTTGTGGTTTGGAGGGGCAACATCCCCCACTTTCCCCCAAACTGCACCCATGCATACAGCATTTTTTCTTGCTCAGTTTATTTGTTTTAAATCCCTCTGCCTTAGTCTATATCTCTTCATTCTGCACTTCAGATTCCTAAACTGTGTTTTTTGGAGCAGTGTTTTTATGGCTCCTGGTCTCGCTATCATTGATGGCAGATGCTGTTCCACTCCTTTTCTGTTTCTTCCTCTTTTTCTGTTTCTCTCTTCTTTCTCTTCCTTTTCCTTTTTCACACCCAGTTCTTACTTTCTGCTTTTTCCCCTCCCCCAGTTTCTTTTTTTCTTGTTTTCCATGTTCTCTTCCACCTCTGTTGCTAGTTGTTTCATTGCCTTCAATCCCTGCTATCTCTTTCTCCTTTTCACCTGCTGTCCTTCTGACTTCACACTGGAGTCACTCAGCACTCTCAGACATAGCACCATGAGCAGAGGAGGAGGAACTAATATGTCACTTTCTCTTCCTGACTGACGATGGGCAGTGTTCAGCTGAAACAGGTTAAGCTCAACATCATGCACATTTGGTAGGATAAGTAAGTGGATGATGAGTCCCAGGTGTGCAATGGACACATGTTTTTAAATTGAAGTTGGAGGGGGACCTATTTCCTCACCCATTTCTCTCTTGATATGAACTTATTTGCTGGCAAATAAAACTCATTCACCTTTGTGAATACTTAATTCTTCTGGAGTCTTAACTCGTGTTAGTTTTGTGCACTTATCCATTCAGAGTGGGATCCCTTACAGTATGCTGGAGTGGAAGCCTGCTCTAGTGGTTAAGAACATAAGAATGGGCATACTGGGTCAGACCAAAGGTCCATCAAGCCCAGTATCTCGTCCTCTGACAGTGGTCAATGGCAGGTGCACCAAAGGGAATGAACAGACAGGTTATCATCAAGTGATCCATGCCCGGTCACCCAATCCCAGCTTCTGGCAAACAGAGGCTAGGGACACCATTCCTGCCCATCCTGGCTAATAGCCACTGATGGACCTATCTTCTTCCTTGAATGTATCTAGTTTCCTTTTGAACCCCATTATAGTATTGGCCTTCACAACACCCTCTGGCAAGGAGTTCCAGAGGTTGACAGTGCATTGTGTGAAAAAAATACTTTCTTGTCTTTGTTTTAAACCTGCTACCTATTACTTTCATTTGGTGGCCCTTTTTTCTTGTATTATGAGAAGGAGTAAATAACACTTCCTTATTTACTTTATACCACTCATGATTTTGTAGATCTCTATCATATCCTCCTTTAGTCGCCTCTTTTCCAGTCTTATTAATCTCTCCTCGTATGGAAGCCTTTCTATACCCCTAATCATTTTTGTTGCCCTTTTCTGAACCTTTTCCAATTCCAATATCTTTTTTGAGATGGGGCAACCATATCTGCATGCAGTATTCAAGGAGTGGGCATACCATGGATTTATATAGAGGCAATATGATATTTTCTGTCATATCATCTATCCCTTTCTTGATAATTCCCAACATTCCGTTCGCTTTTTTGAGTGCCACTGCACATTGAGTGGGTGATTTCAGAGAACTATCCACAGTGACTCCAAGATCTTTCTTGAATGATAACAGCTAAGTTAGACCCCATCGTTGTATATGTATAGTTAGGATTATGTTTTCAATGTGCATTACTTTGCATTTATCAGCGTTAAATTTCATCTGCCTTTTTTGTTGCCTAGTCACCCAGTTTTGTGAGATCCTTCTGTAGCTCTTCGCAGTCTGCCTGGGACTTAACTGTCTTGAGTAGTTTTGTATCATCTGTATCACCTCACTGTTTATCTCTTTCTCCAGATCGTTTATGAATATGTTAAATAGGACTGGGCCCAGTACAGATCCCTGGGGGACACTACTATTTACCTCTCTCCATTCTGAAAACTGACCATTTATTCCTATGCTTTGTTTCCTATCTTTTAACCAGTTACCAGTCCACGAGAGAACCTTCCCTCTTATCTCATGACTGCTTATTTTGCTTAAGATCCTTTAGTGAGGGAGCTGGTCAAAGGCTTTCTGAAAATCTAAATACATTATGTCCAGTGGATCTCCTTTGTCTGAATGCTTGTTGATCCCCTCAAAGAATTCTAGTAGATTGGTGAGGCATGATTTCCCTTTACAAAAACCATGTTGATTATTTCCCAATAAATTATGTTCATCTATGTTAAGCTACTAGAGTGGGTGTTTGGAGAGCTAGATTCAATTCCTGACTTTGCCACAGGCTTCCTGTGTGCTGTTGAATGACTCAGATAAGGCTTGATCCTTCACAAAGTCAAGCGTCTCAGTTACCATAGAAATTAATTACCTTTTGAGTTCTGGTCTAAATTCACAAACATTTAGGGGATGGAGGTTTCATTTCCAAGAATTTTTGTAAAAAAGTTTAAATGATGCAAATGCTAGCAGGAGGAAATATAAGCAAATGCTCTCAGACTGGAAGAGTTGCCTCTGGCCAGCTTGCACAGTTCTTTTTGTTCCCACAAAGATTTGGACAAGTGCTTTTGATTTATTAATTTTGTGGTTCATTAGCTTTGGCTCTGTGGATAAGACAGCTCAGCTAATGTTTCTAGGGTGTGTATTTTTCTGGAGCACGGGCATTTTAAAAATTGGATGTATGTATGTATTGATTATAATAAATACATACAGAAATAAATATGATTAGTGGACAAATTCCTCAAACTCCTGACCAGTTTGCAGGTAATTTTCAAATGGCAATGGACTCCTCTTGTTTATAAAGTTTAGGTTATTGAGTTAAGGAACAGAAAAAATAACATTGATAAACTTTTTTAAAAGCACCTAAGTGACATAGGACCCTGACTTTCAATGGGGTTTAGACTGTTTAAACCATTTAGAAACTTTTGAAAAATTTTGCCTCATGTGACTCATCGTGTGGCAGGAAATGCAAATATCAAGTACAGTTACTAATTTATGAATATGCCATAGTGTTTGTGAGTAGACCATGTGGTGTCCTATGGAAGTCAATGATTCCCTGCACTACACATTTCCACCAGTTATTAGGTGAACAACTGCAAATTGCAACCAGTTCTTAGACTATTTGTGAACAGAAAAAATAGAGATCTAAATTCATCAAAAGAATTTATTAGCAAGAAATAATCTGATGAGCTCTAGTCATAGATTTCAAAACAAGAAGGGACCATTGTGACCATCTAGTCTGACCTCCTGTATAACACAGGCCATAGAACATCCCCCAAATCATTCTTAGATCATATCTTTTCAAAGAACATCCAATCTTGATTTTAAAATTGTCAGTAATTCATGATGACCCATGGTAAATTGTTCCAATGGTTAAAAATGTATGCCTTATTTCCAGTCTGAGTATGTGTAGCTGCAAGTTCCATGCACTACGTCATATTATACCTGTCTCTGCTAAACTGAAGAGTCCAAGTTCCACATGTAGATACTAGTCACCCCTTAACCTTCCCTCTGTTAAGTTAAATAGATAAACTCAAGGAGTTCAATCACTATGAGGCATGTTTTCTAATCCTCTAATCATTCTCCTGACCCTTCTTTGAACCTTCTCCAATTTATCAACATCCTTTTTGAATTGTGGACACCAGAACTGAGCATAGTATTCCAGCAGCAGTCACACCAGTGTCAAATTCAGAAGCAATATAACCTCTCTACTCCTACTTGAGATTCCCCTGTTGATGTATCGAAGGTATTGCATCAAGTCTTTTGGCCGTCGTGTCATACTAGGAGCTTATGTTCAGCTGATTATCCACCATGGCCCTCAAATCTTTTTCAGGGTCGCTACTTCCCATGATAGAGTCCCCCATATGCTAAATATGGCTTACATTCTTTGTTCTTCAATGTATACATTTACGTTTAGCCATCCTAAAACATGCAGTGTCTGTCCCTAGGTGACACAGTTAATATTTGGGTAGCAGAAGCCACATATTATTACAAGTTTAGTAGGCTTTGAGCTCTTTTTGATCTCTCTCTGCCTTTGCACTCAATGTCACTCTCCTACATATAAGTGGTTTCAGTTTTAGAAATCCCGAGCACCTTTAAATCAAACTGAAGTCAATAGGGATTGTTGGTGCTCAGTGCCTTTGAAAATCAGACTCCTTTTATTTCAGTGCCTAAATGCCAATTTAGGAGTGGATTGATTAGACCATAAAGCTGGGATTTTCAAAGAAGCCTAAGTGAACTTGGCACCCAATTTCAGTTGAATTTTAATGGAATTAGGTATCAGAGGGGTAGCCGTGTTAGTCTGGAGCTGTAAAAGCAGCAAAGAGTCCTGTGCACCTTATAGACTAACAGACATATTGGAGCATGAGCTTTCGTGGGTTGATACCCACTTCGTCGGATGCTCATGTTCCAATACATCTGTTAGACTATAAGGTACCACAGGACTCTTTCCTGTTTTTAATGGAGTTAGGGTGTCTAACTCCTTTAGGCTTCTTCAAATATCCCAAGGGCTTGATCCAAGCCAGTGGGAATCTTTCCATTCACTTAAGGCTTTGACTCAGGCTGTTATGTTTGAACATTGTGTCTTTTTGTCTGTTAGACTAGTACTAACAAATGTTACACATTTCCCCAAACCTATAAAAGTACGGAAAGGGAGGGAAGAGGAAAGCAAAGTAAATTCTATATTCGCTTATAAGAATAAAGTGTAAACTTTCTAAGTTACAACCCAGGAAACATGAGATTTTCTTTATTCAAGGATGGATGTGGCTATGTTTTGATTTATGATACAAAGTATCTACAAACCATTCTTCTTTATGTAAGACCTGGCAAAAAAGATTATAGCCATCTATTACTAATATACATACTCATCCAAACTTGTGGTAGCTTATGAGTAGTAACAGCCTGCACTAACAAACAGGACCAAAGAACATAAATCATTCATGATCAGGAAACTTAGGAAACCAGTGTATCCACATGATTGTTTAATAGGACATATGCATTCAAAGCTAGTGAATTCTTAGATCCTGTTGCCCACCAGTGATGTGAACTGCTATGAAAAATAATTGGTCTTTCTATACAAAAATGTGATCTTTTTCTTTTTTTTTTTCTGGTACCGTCTCTTTTTTCCATTCCCTCTCGTTGTATTGTTTCTTTCTTTATTGCTCACACAACAACATCCACCTCCACTTCTGCTTCCTTTTGTTCAGTTATGATTTTTTTTAGTTGATTCTTGTTTAATTTCAGCAAATTGCTTTCCTTTTTGTTCATTATGTTCCAGTGCAGTACTTGACCATATTTCATAGAAACAATTAAAGGGAAGCAAGATATTCATAAATAAATTTAATAAGCTATGTGGACACAGCATTGTTATTACGAAATATATAATTATAATTGTTGGTTAAGTGCTGAGACAAAATTAAATCTGTCCTTAGAAGATTAAAGATTTTGGAAGCTTAATAATTAGAAAATTCAGTTATGATTCCGCCTAGAGCCAAAATAAGCTAACATTGTTTATTATAATTTGTTCTCCTCTGCATATGTAGTACTTTGCATTACTTTTAAGGGGGTTAACTTTTATGCCTTAATATGTATTTGCAGTGTGGTTGGGTGTTGATTCCCATGAGAACTGCACATTTGTTTAACTTCTCAAACAAATGTTTAATGAATACTTTTTGGTTTTAAGAGGAAAAAAAGAGACAGAAGGCAAAGAAGCAGAAAGCCCCCAAACCTTTAATTGTGCTGTCATTCGTTCATATACCCAAATATGTGTGTTATATAAATGTGTGGTCTAATGTGACACATTTCAAGAAGTGCACTAATGCTCATACAACTAGATGCACTGCCTTGAAGCATCAATGCGCATGTATCCATTGGTCTTCATAGCTTGAGGAAATGCATCAAGGCCTAGAGTAGACATATCAAAGAGTGTGTCTGTGCTTCAAGGCGTTTCTTGGCATGTCTGTCTTTTCCAATGCCTTGAAACACATCCTTGAGTCACTGAGACCACTAGATATACTGGGGAAGATGTCATTTAAGATGTGACATTATAATAAGTGCATTCCCTGAAATTCTAGTGTAGCGATGCATGACTCACTGCTGCAGCACCTCCTGCTGGTTATCCAGGGAATTAGCTCTTCCAGCCTCTGGAGCACCCTCTGCAGGCTAGTATCCTGCTGCTGCTGGCCCCCATGTCCCTCCCAGGACCCAGTGCCCCTTGTGTTTGGGGTGCTGCTCCCTGGCAATACCCCCTGCAGTCTCAGGGTCTCCCCACCCAGGGGAACCCCAACCCCCTCTATTCCTACCTCCCCTCAGTCGTAGGCTACGGCCAGTCACCAACTCGCCCCCGTGCCCTGGGGCAGACTGCAGTGTCAGCCGCTCATCATAGGCAAGGTTGGGTCTGAACCTGCTGCCTCTCTCTGCAACCCAGTGCCTCTATGGGGCCTTGGACAAGGCCCTGCAGCCTGGGGAGTTGCCCATCTGGAGCTCTCCAGCCCCTCTGGCCTTTCCCCAGCCCTGCCTCACTCTAGGCACCCTGAGCTTCCCAGCAGCCAGGCCTCTCTCTCTCTCTCTCTCCGAAGGCAGAGAGAGTGTCTGTGCTCCTGGCTCAAAGTCCTTTTATAGGGGCCGGCTGTGGTCTGTTCGGGCCCTGGCTCCCAGCTGTGCCTACTTCCTCAATCAACCTGGGAGCTGCTTGCCCCAGCCACAGCACTTTGCTGGGCTGCTCTAAGCAGGGCCGCCCAGAAGGGGGGGCAAGAGGGACACGAGAGATTTTCGGGGCGCCTGGAGCAGGGTCCTTCACTTGCTCCAGGGAGCCCGGAAAACTCTTGCGGGGCTGGGCCCCAGAGCTTCTTCAGCTCCCGGTCTTTGATGGCGGGGGGGGTCCTTCTGCTCCGGGGGGAAGGACCCCCCCGCCAGCAAATTACCACCGAAGTGGGACCTGCCGCTGAAGTGCAACCCAGTCTTCGGCGGTAATTCAGCGGTGGGGGGCCCTTCCACTCCGGGACCCGCCGCCGAAGTGTCCCGAAGACCCGCCACTGAATTACCGCCGAAGAGTGGGCTGCACTTCGGCGGCGGGTCCCGCTTCGGCGGTAATTTGCCAGTGGAGGGCCCCCGCCACGGGTCTTCGGGGCACTTTGGTGGCGGGTCCCGGAACGGAAGGGCCCCCCGCCGCCGAACAGGGCCGGCTCTAGAATTTCGCCGCACGGGCTGCCACTTGCCCGTCCCGCGGCTCTGGTGGACCTCCCACAGGCATGCCTGCAGATGCTCCACCGGAGCCACGGGACCAGCGGACCCTCTGCAGGCACGCCTGCGGGAGGTCCACCGGAGCCGCCTGCCGCCGACGGCCCCAGGCCCCGGAATCCTCTGGGCGGCCCTGGCTCTAAGCCCCTCAGGGCAGGAGCAGGTGACCACCCCGCTACATCTAGCAGTAGCTTTTGTTTCATTGTTTGGCTATCCAGACACATATGTTTGTCCATATATGTATGCCTGGATAAGCACTCTCAGGAGCAATCCTTGCCCTCCCCATGCCACTCCACTTTTACAACCAGGGGTGTGAAGTGCATTAGATATAGTAGAACTGTGATTCTTGGTGGCCTTCAACTTTCCCAGAATGACTCGGATGACTGTACTGGTATCCTTTCCAAACCAAATAGAATGCCCTCAGCTGAGAGTGCTTCACCTCCAACTCTCATGCATTTTGTCTTTGGCTCTGCCTAATACAGAGGAGTTTACTTCTCCAGCTTGGCCACTGATGGAGACATAATCACTAATATACTCATAGCAGCCTGCTGAGGAGGCAGGCAGCCACAGTCTGCACAAGCTGGCACCTTTGCATATTTTCAACATTCAGCCTCAGATGCGGTCAGTTACAGTAATCCAGCGTGGGCATGACTAGCATATGCATCACTGTGGCCAGATCCACAGTCCAGTGGGAGGGTGGCATTTCCTACAGAGCTGTGGTTGTGGAAAGATTTTTTTCACCACTGAGAGTAGGTCTTCATTGGAGCTGGGAGGTGCAAGTCCTATTTTGTACCTATGATAGCTCTGCTTGAGCTAGCCCTTAAAAATAGCTGCAACTATTGTGGCATGTGCAGCTGCTTGGGCTAGCTGCCCCCAAAACAATCCAGTTCTAACCCCCTGGGTACATTCTCAGGTGGCTAGCTCAAGTCGCTGGCTCTGTTGTTGTGGACACACTGCCATTTTTAGGTACTATATTGAGCAAAGCTAGCATGGGTATGTCTACATGAGCTGGAAATCACGCCTCCCAGCTCAAATGTAGACATACCCTGAATCTACCTGATAGTTGGCTTAACAATGTGTCAAACTGGACCCCAAAGCTTCGTTCTGCTTTGATGAATGACATACGTGTGTGTGTGTGTGTGTGTGTGTGTGTGCACGCACATATGTTTTCAACCGACAGGAGGACAGGGTCCTGGCTAGTTATCTGAATTTTTTTCACAACCACTAAGCAGCAGCATTGTATCACAATTGGAGTTTCTTAACTGATCTTTTTCAACCGTAGCAAAGCACATATTTCTCAAAGAGGACTGCACACCTATGCAGCACATGAGGAGTCAGAAGTTCTCAGACATAGTTAGACTTGAGTTACCTGAGCACAGAAAAATCATCTGTAAAATATTTTTACGACAAAAATCATCTTCTTCTTAATCTGTTTAGCTTAAACAGTGGAATGGTATCTTAACAGACTTGATTAGGCCCTACCTAACCAACAAGAAAAATATTGTATCGAAAGTGTGTGTGTTGTTTGTTTTAACCTTAGGGTGTCATTTGTCCCCTTGAAAATTTCCCACTGAATCTAGTATATAAAATATTTGTCTTAACAGAGAACTTTTAGAATCTGACTCAAAGCAGTTTTTGTTTTTAAGAATGTCTCAATATTTATACAGCTGATAAACTCAAAAGAAAATAAAATTTGCTGGAAACAATCATTTAATCCCTTTTTTAAAAGCAAAACAAAACAAAAAAGCATTTCACCAGGCACATGAGAAAGTGTGTTGTTTTTTCTAGACCCAGCAGGTTTCCTTTTTTAGGAAGTAACCTAAAGGGAGAAGTTTTAGTATTTCTAGCCTTTTTAATATTCTTGGATTTATTGAGCTTGATAATAGAACTAGCAGAATCCTAAAATCGTTGCTATGATTCATTTAAATGACATAGTGTTTGCAGCCCTTTGAGAGAGTTTCTGGTTTTCTAAAGTATCAGTATTATTTCATTTAGTTTTTGGCCCAGAATCGTAAATGGGACTCAATCTATTGTGTGCCACAAATTTGTAAATTATTCTAGATTTCTATTTAAACTTTTAAAAGAATTTGTGTGGTAGTGGAGAAGAAAATGGGGAAAGAGGATTCAGACAACAAATTAAGGTGGTTTTTTTTTTTTTTTTTGCATATATTATTTGGCAGCCTTTATTGTATCAGGCTTTCTTGTAGCCTTAGTCATGACATTTACCAGAAGTTTCAGGTAGATTTCTGAATGAGCTATGAGACCTGGATGAGATTTTCTGTTTCAGAAGACTTGTGTTCCTATGGCCCAGATTTACAAAGTTATGCACATAGATTGGACTTACAAAAGTGACTAAACAAGATAGGTGCCTAACTTCCATTGACTTCAGTTGGAGTTAGGAACTTGAGCACTTTTGTACATCCCACTAGGCACATAAATACTTTTATAAATGTGGCCCTACATTATTTTAGACTATCCCATTTCCTTCCAAATCCTGCTTTTCTTAGTTGGTTCACATCCCCACCTCCACCTGCATTCCCCAATTGTAAGATAAACATCCTTTGTTCCTCTTGAATTTTTCCATCTTTCTAGCATCTCACTTTTGCCTTAAGATGGAGAGGTCAGAGGACATGGAGGAATGATTTTAGACTGACATATTTGCAAGAGCTACAAATAAATCTAGACCTCCAGGTTGTCCCCAAAGTTCCGTAGGACATTTCTACCCAATTAAAGTATTCAGACTCTAAAAGACAACCAGTCAAAGTTATCTGAACAAAAGAGAAGGGACTTACTAGCTTGACTTCAGTAATAGCTCTTTCCATTTTCAAAGGCTGGACACTGTCACTTGTCCTTATTCCAAATCTAAAGAGTGCACCAGCTGGGTCTTTTTTAGGGGACAAGTGTCTTTTGGAAAAGATGTTTTGTAAAGATTATCCTGTTCTTTCTGTCAATGGGAGAAATTCTCTTCATTGTATCATTCAATCTGCCTAATGACTATAGGACTGCTAATTTTTGAACCCCAAACTTTGTATCCCGAGACTTGAAATTTGGATGCCATGACTTTTATCAATTAGTGTTTTTCTTTTTCTGTACGTGACACCTTCTTCCCATGGTATCCTGTTCTAGTGTTGTACTTGGAGCAGAAAATAATGGTAATTTATCCCCTGGAGTGCAGTTTAAGATAATCTTTAAAAAGATGCAGTTCATGCAATTTTCAGAACCATTTTGCTGAGTGTATATGTATGAAGGTTACATAACTATAACAGTGGTGTAGGGTGGCAATATGGGTAGTGTCCTAATTAGTTGGGGGAGGGGGTTCTGCAAGGCTATTATTTCAATATCCATAATCTTTTTGAACTAGAAAAAATATATTTTATTGTTGTGTTTAGTTTTACAGAGTTTTTGGATCCATTCCAGAGAGTTATCCAGCCAGAAGAAATCTGGCTTTATAAAAATCCTTTGGTACAATCAGACAACATACCTACACGCCTCATGTTTGTAAGTACCAGAGATTTAATGGATTGTTTGACAGCTTTATGAACTGTAAACTAAACACACTTTCATTTGATAACAGGAAAACTTGTGTAACTATAGCCTGTTCCTTGGGTTCTGATTATGATAAGATTCTAAACTATGTAAGCCTGAACTTATTTATAATATGAGAAGTGTTACAGAGCATGCTTAGAAAAAACAAAACGAGCAGTGCAGGAGGAGCAGAAGTACCGTATTCTGAATTCTATATTGATGGTGCAGTTTCAGATTTAAGCACGAGTTCACTAATGGATGTGAGGCATGATCAAAAGGCTCCTAAATTAGGTGTCTGGGCACTTTTGAAAATCCCACTAGGCATCTATCTGCATCTTTAGGCACCTAATTACCTTTCTTAGTGCCCATAGCACCTTTGAAAATTTTACCCCAAATCTCTACATTGTGATTTGCTCATGTTTACAGCTCCTTTGTGTTGGTTTTCTGTGAACAGTCAAGGGATTATTGGGAGATGAGGGTGCCCAATATATCACAGAATCAGGCTCTAAGGCATCATAGCACTAACCTGACATGACAGTGCTATTGTTCACCCTGTCATGCCCAGCAGAGTTCATATGGACATGCAGGAATGGTGTTAAGCTAGTGGGAGCAACTAATATCAATACCATCTCTCAGCACTTATTGTGGAGAGATACTGCATTCATTTAAATAAGGCCCTGCCACTGAGTACCCCCATCATACCAGTTACCTCCATATATAGAGCATATATTTTTAGAAGTTAGTGGATATAATTCTATGAATGGATTCATTCCTGTAGTATCCCCACCAGCTTGAGTGGAATTATCTCAGGGATGAGTATGGCACCTAGAATGAAATCCTGGTTCCCTTGAAGTCAAAAGGAGTTTGCCACTGACTTCAGCGGGGCCAGGGTTTCCCTGTGAGTCTTTTGTCTTTAAGGTCAGTGGCTTTAATTCAGAAGGAAAGCAACACAAAAGATGTAGTTTGATGTTTTTTGTCTTTGGACAAGAGAGTAAATCCAAAGTTAGTTAATATATTTAGTTATATAGCTGATAAATTGCACATGCCTCTTCTTTACGAGACAATAGTCCTATTCTGAGCAAACAGAGTCAGAAGCTGAAGGCCAAGATATTTAATGGCCCAGGATACAGTTATTACTGAGTTAGGAGGAAGCCTGATTAAGTATTTCCCATCACAGCAGGGTGAAAAAGTTAAATGAAAAGCAGGCATTTTGAACAGTGTAAAAAGATAGAGGCAGGTGTAACCAGGAGCCTAATTCTGCCGACTTTACTCACACAGAGTGGTATCTTGCTTCATGAATAGTCCCACTGAAATCAGTGGAGTACAGTGTTTGAGGGTCACAGAATCCTGCCTAAAATTTGCTTTGGGCATACAGTTGATGAGTTCTTAGGGCAGTAGTGAGTGTGCAGGGGGTTGCAGCAATGCGGAAATCACATTAAAAAAAATAAAATGGCCGTGGAGGAAGTAGGAAAGATAATGCATTAGACGTCATAGGGGACATCCAGTGGTTGGTAAATAGCAAGGATGTAAGGAAAGTACATTTGATCCTTATCTTTCACCTACCCCAAATGCCAGTTTTTGCCATACTGTTTGGCAGCTGAAAGCTCCAGTGGAACTGAGTCAGTAACCTGACCATGAGTCAGTAACCGTGTGCTCGGATTGGCTTACACTATTCCACTCAGTAAAAGGCAGCTCACCTGTGAGTGACTGCTTGAATTAAGAAACTATAGATAATTTCTAATTGGTTTGGTCTTATTTCTTTAATTAAAAGTAAACAAAACACACACACACACACACACACACCTGTTATTTGCTTTCATAATTTAAGATGCTTCCTGTTACCAGCACTAGAAACCAATTTTAAAAGGAATTTCCAAACAAAGAATTGTTTAGCATTTGTTACAAAGTCCTACATTTAGAACACCGGGAGATTTTAAAGTCAAGAGGAAAGTCGTGAATAATCTAGCTCCAGACTCAGATTAGGCTAAATCGGCATGTTGGCAAAGGGGAAAAACTGGAAAGGATTTCCTCACTGTTTTGTTTCTTCAAGAACAGGCGTGCCTGGTACTATTCATGGCTGACCCTGCAAAGTGCTGAGTACCCTCAGCTCCCACTGAAGGTTGAGGGAGTGCCCCTCCCAGGAACTGCTCAGTACAGCACCATGTGGTTTTAGGCATTTACACAGTCCATCATATCTGCTAACAGTTTAATAAGACAAGTGAGTGCTTTACTCAGTACTAGGTGTTTGCTCAGGTGGATTTCACTCTAGTTCCTATACTATAGAAAAATATACCTTCCCCCTTCCTCAATCAGTGGTTCTCAACCTGCAGCCCATGGGCCACTTGTGGCCCAATCAGCACCAAACTGCACCCATGTGACATCCTCAGGGCCATAGAGGTGGCATTGGATGCAGCCCACATAACGCATTGTGGGCCACATATGCAGCCCACAATGGTAAATAGGTTGAGAGCCACTGCATGCGTCCCTGCTTGAGCTCCTGAACCTTGGTCCCAGCCCCTAAACATGCCAGCCAGTTGGTGTGGTGCAGGAGGGGTAGTAGCAGGTTACTACACCCCTGGAATAAGGGGAGAGCATGACTCCTTCTCCACGCTGCTTCCAGGACTGCACAGCTATACTGCCCTTTACACAGGCCAAGAGTAAACATACAATCTAGCCCTAAATCATTAAAAAATGCTGTCAAGCGATAAAACAGCACGCAAGTGAAAAATCAGTATTTTTCAGCATACAAATTAAATCTTGTGCCAGTGGATTTTATTGAAGTAATCAGAGACAACAACAAGTGCTTTTCTGGGGGATTTGTGCAACTACCATTTATCTTTAGGCTGACAAGATGAATAATGAATGTGCTACACTTTTACTGGTGTCTCACCCATCAAAGCAATATTAGAAGATTTCACTGTAGGAAAATAAAATGATACTGAATCATGAGGGGGATGTTATTATCTAGACCCTTGCGACCTATAATATATATGATAGATGTGAGCCCTGCATAGTTCTGTTGTGGAAGAAAAAGAGAATCTCTTGTAGGTCAGGCTTAGCTTGTACATATATTGCACTGATGAGTAAATTGACCTCCTAACATAAGAACGCCATACTGGGGCAAAGCAATGGTTCATCTAGCCCAGGGTCGGCAACTTTTCAGAAGTGGGGTGCCGAGTCTTCATTTATTCACTCTAATTTAAGGTTTCGTGTGCCAGTAATACATTTTAAAGTTTTTAGAAGGTCTCTTTCTGTAAGTCTATAATGTATAACTAAACTATTGTTGTATGTAAAGTAAGTAAGGTTTTTAAAATGTTTAAGAAGCTTAATTTAAAATTAAATTAAAATGCGGGGCCCCCTGGACCAGTGGCCAGGACCCGGGTAGTGTGAGTGCCACTGAAAATCAGCTCGCGTGCTGCCTTCGGCATGCATGTCATGGGTTGCCTACCCCTGACTAGCCTATTATCCATGGTGCCAGATGCTTAAGAGGGAATGAACAGAACAGGGAAGTTATCAAATGATCTATCCCCTGATGCCAGTCCCAGTTTATGGCAGTCAGACGTTTCAGGATAGCCAGAGCATGGGGTTATCAACTGATGTTTTCAAATGAGCAATAACAGCCAACACAATGAGTTGCAGATGTGAACAGTTCTGAACTTCCATCACAAATCCATCAGTTTGTTAAAAATATATGAAAATCTACAGTGTTACCAGATGGATTGTGTAACATTCTGGATTTAGTTTCTGTTTTACTTCTATCCTGTGTTGATCTCTTCTGCTGCTCCTGCCTGTTCAAAAGATTTCTAACTCCCTTGTTTCATCTGTATAAGCTATAAGTCTGTCAACAAGCTTATAGTTTAACATGTCCTTCAATAACGGAAGATAGATTTTTTTTTATTTTTTGGGGGGAATCCTTCTTTTTAATAATAATAATGATAATAATTCTAGATTTTACCCTAACCATTTTTTTCACTGTCTCTGGTAACAGGGTTTAATTTCTGTTTTCAGAGAGAGATGGAAAAATTTGCATTCGTAGGGTACAAGAAATAAAGTCCATTCTTAGCACTGTATTTCACCACCAAGCCACACAGGAGATTACTGGATCGAAAAATGTTCTGCACAAAAATTGATGGCAAGCTTAATAAAATGTAAAAAAAAAGGGAGCCATCTCCTGTCCTCAATTTCACCCTCATTATTCACTCAAGTCAACGGGATTGCATGGATGCAAGATAGTGTGGAATCTGAACCAGGATATATTTTAACAGCAGTAAATCCTTTGCGCTTGTATATAACTCACTACCTCTGATGATTTAAAAGAGCTTAATATTGGCTCTGAGCATTGGGTATTATTTCCGTTTTTCAGAAGGGTGAACTAGGATACAGAATCCTCTTTGTCCTAGTTCTCCAAATCTCCATCAATTTCTCCATCTTTTATTTAAATGGGACTACTCAAGGAGTAAGCTACTACTTAGCGTAAATAAAGGTAGCACAATCTGGCCCAGGTTAAATGGCTGACCCAAGCTAGCATGGCAGGCAAATCAGTATCATAATGTCCAGTTTAATTTTCTGGTTCTCTAAAACATCCCAGCCAGCTTATTTTCACTTTTCTCTGCTATACAATATAATTAACTCCCTGCAGTAGCAGAGCTGGACAAGCAGCAGCCCTGCTGAAAGACACTCCTTGCAAGCATCTAGACTGTGTCTTTACAATCAAGCATTTATTGCAACGTGTCCATCAGCTAAAGGCCAAATTATTTCTTTAATGGGAGTATCATTAAGGTCCATAAAAGCAGCAAGGAATCCTGTGGCACCTTATAGACTAACAGACGTTTTGGAGCATGAGCTTTCATGGGTGAATACCCAGATGCTGACGAAGTGGGTATTCACCCACGAAAGCTCATGCTCCAAAACGTCTGTTAGTCTATAAGGTGCCACAGGATTCCTTTGCTGCTTTTACAGATCCAGACTAACACGTCTACCCCTCTGATAATTAAGGTCCGTGGGAGTCATGCACATACATCCAAGATAGATTTTGACTACAAGTTCCTTTGCCAAACAAGAATGGCACAAAATATGCTATTGCTGTACCTTGCTCCCCTAGAGTTTAGTTGTGGATGTTTGGGAGCTGTTTCCCCTCCTGATTTTTACCCAAGATTAAGCAACCTGCCATTGGCTCCTCTCCAGTACACTTGTTCTGTACATGAAAGAATCATAAGGCTCAGGTCCTCTAATGCTCCAGTAAAGTCAGCTCAATGCACTTTTACAGATTTTGGGAAAATATTAAGAAAAGATTTAAGCACCCCCAAGCACCCCCTTGAAAAAGTGTTTGCTGGATTCTTCTACCCTTATTCACACTGACTGGTCCTATTGAAGTGAATGGGTTTTCTTATGAAGAAAAAGCACTATTCAACACAAGAACATCGAGGACTGAATGAGGTTTTTTTTAACCTGAGGTAGTAGTAAAGAATGGCAGCCAATTCCAACATGAATGGGTTTTGTGAGGTCTGTGGTAAGTATGATGGGATATGTGTCGGACTGTTTCACAGCAGTGAGCCCATGCATTTCCAAGTATTTAATCCCTAGACTGTAAAGTGACCCATAGTCCTGCTTATGGAAGCCAGGAAAAGGCTTTATTTATATGAAGCAAGTTAGCACAGTGAGTTCAGTTAGAAGTATTTTTCTGTTACGAATCTGTACAGAGGAAGACATTGGATCAGCAAAATGGTAACTGCCAGTTACATATGCTAAATAGTTCATTCTTTTCAAACTACAGTACAGTACATTTCGGGTGAGTTGTTCACCAAGGATTTTAACTGTGACCAGCCAGCATGAAAAGCAGCACAAATAACGCACCTGTCTGACATGCTTTGTCACACTGAGTAGTAACTTTCATTGTCAATAGCCCCACTGATGAAATTGGGTTCAATGGTATTATCAATGTACTGAGACTATTCTTAATACAAGGGTGGTGGAATCAGGTCCAATATTATTTTCTAGTGTCTAATTTGCAAACTATGGTCCAGACCCTACAGGCACTTAAGCACATGAGCAACTTTACTCAATAAATGAAGTTACCTACTTGCTTCTTTGTTTGCAGGCTTAGGGTCTACAACCTGACATGTTTTACTCTGTTAAACATTACATTGTTGTGCATGATATATGTGTTTCTTAATAGATCAGAAAGGTGAAGAATTTGCTTATCCACTTCTAGAAAAGAAACATAAAGAGATGTAGTTGTTGGCAATACTGAGTCATGATCTTTATGCACTGTTCTTTTTCATTTACAAAACTGACACTTTAAATGTAGCTCAAAGTAATTACAAATCAATTATAACCCACAATTATGTTACAATTTTTAAGTATATTCATTGCCCTCTAGTTACAGATATAAATCATCCCACTTTGCTCAAGGTTAGGAGTTCAATAAAGATTATTCAGCCATCCAGTCTAAATGGCACTAACTGGAACTAATTATTAATCCGTGGGGATGACAGGGAGTTGATGCTCTCATACATGATTATCTGTTATCTCTCCCAGGCAATTTCATTCCTCACGCCACTGGCTGTCATTTTTGTGGTGAAAATAATCCGGCGGACAGACAAGACTGAAATTAAAGAAGCCTTCTTAGGTAAAGTAGACTGATTTTTAAGATGACAAGTGCGTAAGAGTTCCTACGGTGATTGTTCTAATTAGTATTCCAAACCCTGAAAAATCTGTGGATGAAATGCTGGTTCCACTGAAGTCAAGGAAATCTTTAAAAAAATCTCTCTTTTACATACATTTCTAAGCCTATGAGTTCCATGACTTGTTTCTACATTCTACTGATCAAATCAGATTGCGGAGCTTGCTGGGTAATGAAACTCAGCTGAGATTTTTCTAATGTTGATTGGCTAGAATCTGTGGCAGTCACTCCTTTACTCTCTATGCCACAGTGGATTCCTGTTTATTTCCAAGTGCAATTTAAGGCAGTGGTGTTAATTTTTAAAGCTCTCTGTGATCTGGGTCCTTATTGACTACAACAAGGAACCTTCAAATTGTCTCTGTACGCTTCACCCGTACAAAAGGCTGACATCAGCCAAAGAACTTTTGCTAACAGACTATGGTTTCAAACATTTGGAGCTTAGTGGCAGGGTATTTGTAGTGAAGAGGCCATGACTGGAATTCTTTCCCCTTTTGCTGGTGAAGCAGAGCTTGAGTTTGTTGATTTTCAGATAACAGGCTAAAACCCATATATTTGCCCAGACTTTTGCCTGTGCTAGATTGGATGTAGAGGGTATTAGTGCTAAAATCAATTTTTGGAAGAGTGCAATTCTCTTTGAGTTTGTTCATCTATTCTGGTGTTCTATCAGCTTGAGAAAAGATCTTAGAGATTGTTTTTTGATGCTGCCACTACTTGGCAGTTTGTTGTTAAATTTATCAAGAACGATGTTTTATTGATGGGAAATGTATTTAGTAGGCAGGGGGAGCATGCATTTATACATATAGAAACATAGAGTCATGGTGCTGGTTTTCATTCTGTCTCTCTCATTTCAAAAGCAGAGGAGCTCTGGATCTGTCTCCATGGTTTCTTCTCCCTCCATGACTCAGGGATACTTTAGATTGGTATTCTCTATTCCCACTCCTCCCAATTTTGGACTGCCATTACCATTAGCCCCATAATGCCCAGATAATAATAAAAAAAAATCCTCCAAAAAAGGCTCCCACTGACTCGAGACACCACAATTTTAATGTTTTACAAAATAGCCCAATGTTCAATATTTGCATAAATTCAGACCTTTTGTGGGCTGGTCATATTTGAAAAGATAATTCAGACTCAAAATGGACACAATCTTCAGCTGGTCTAGATCCACTGACTTTGATGATGCTATGATGATTTACACCAGATAAGGATCTGGCCCAGTGCATTCTGCCCACAAAAAATAAGAAACTTTTATTCTATAGCTGTTATTTTCTTTTGGAACTCTTTGATTCTGCATGGAAAAATGTTTGAATGGAGAGGAAGGAAATGCTGGTTCTGATTCTCCACGTCTTTGCCCCTTGTGTAGCCATTAACATACATGTTAACTGAATGCAGGTCTTAGTTCTCCACCCACTCACACCAATGGTAGCATTTTATAGATTCCAGTGACTTTGCATAGACATAAATGGCAATACAAGATGGAAGGCTGTGTGGATAATCAGACCGTGTAAGTCAGGAAGTCTCATATATATGTTTCTCACATATTATTACCATTCTCTTAAAAGGGAAATACAGTGCTATGATGCTACTGGTCAAAGGTATTTGGTCTTATAGAAAATTTCTATTGAGCACATGCAATCATCATAAAAAACTGAGAGAGTAAGAGATAGCAAATGACCAGAGATGTTGAAAGTAGAAGGTAGGGGACCGTGTTGAGCAGTACTGCTGTCGTTGGTATCAATTTGTTCCTTTATTTCTGCCAGAAGCTTTGTAAATGGCTGGAAAAACACCTTTCCCTCCCTTCTCTCTGAAAGGCCTAGTATTTGACTTTAAAAAAAGGAAAAAATAGACAAATCTTATGATGTACAGAGCCATCAGGCAAGGATTTTGTGGATACAGAATGGTAAGTGCCAATGAAGTACTAGAGTACAACAATTAAGACATTGATACAACGAGACAATAGCCTGATATCATCTTCTTCTAGCTTTACTCACATCTATATGGGGTTGGCCTTTGAGTCCTTCCTTTCCATTCCACTCTTTCCATAATAGCCTGATGTAGGTGTCATAATCGTAAGAAACATTGCTTTGACTGTTCGCCAAAAATAAGAGATCTTCCTGATAAGCTTGACAAGAAGAAATACAGTGCAATGGTTCTTGCATTATACCATGTAGCTATAACATAGACTGCAGCATTACAGCAGTTTAAATCCAAACAGAAAGGAATGGATGAGCCTGATGGAGTCAATGAAAAGGCTTTCGTGAGAGTTAGATCACTAGTGTTCACAAAGGGCCTGAACTTTTGCTTAAATACAGTTAAAAAGTAGGATATTTTCATACTATAGTGGAATGACATTTAATTAAAAAGTTCCTCATTTATTATTAATTATTATTGTTTATGTCAGTACTATAGCTGTTTGGAAAACAGCAATGTTTTTCATTATTTTTTTGCAAAATGTATTGTTCCTTTTTTCCCTTTGGCACAACAGAATCAGAGCAGGATTATTACCCTGTTCTGAAGTTTACTCTCAGCCAAAATAAGAAAAGAAACAGTGGGGTTATTAAAATCTTTCAGCTATACTGAAGAATCCAATTTCAATCTGTGAAAAGTTTCAGTTCATAAATCAAACGCTGTAACACTAGAATTTATAACTTGTTACCTAGGTTGTTGTTGTTCTCTTTGTTCATTTTGTTTTTTAGCTGTTTCCTTGGCTCTCGCTCTGAATGGAGTCTGCACAAATACTATTAAGTTAATAGTGGGGAGGTAAGTCATGTCATGTTCTAAGTGATGGCTTAAACTGTCAAATTAAGATTCTCTGTCTATAATCCATTTTAATATAAAGACTAAGCAAGGCTCCAGAACACATTGGATTAGCAGAGATTCCTGTTACCCTGTCCTCACCCTTGGAAAATATGGCACATATCTTCTTTATGTGACATCTGACTGTTGCAGGATTCTTTGCTGTGAACTTCTGGAGTCTGTGTGGCAGGTAGGCTAGTTCGAAAATCCAGACAAGCAAGACAAAGTGTAAATTGTAATCTATACATTTCACTGGTGATACATAAGGGGAACAGTCACAGTGTGCAGGGGTTTAGCTGCCAACTCCCACTAGTACAACTACATTGAAATCAATTCATGGTTCTGCATTTTATATAATGCATGCTACTGTCCATGAGATCTTCCATCAGCAGCAGCATTCGTCAGGATTACCAAGCCCAGGAGTGTGGTAACCAACGGACTCCTGAAAGGGCTGTCTCTTATTGTTTCAGGAGTGCAGCATGCAGAGTATCTCTGCGTATATTTTGACACACACCCTGCTCCCACCCCAACACTGCTCTGTTGGCAGTCATAATACTTAGCACTTTTCACTTTAAAAGTGTTTTTATCAAACATAACTAACCGATCCTCGCAAGAGCCCTGGGAGGTGGGTAAGTATCACTAGCTCCATTCTACACATAGGAAGCAGAGAACTTAATTAACTTGTCCCAGGAGTCAAACCCAGATCCTCATAGGTATTTAGGTGCCTGACTCCCATTGAGTTGGGATTAGAACTCTAGTTCTTTGATCCCAGTTCTTTAGTCTAACCAGCAGGCCATACCTCCCTCTTATAGTAACAGGTAAGGGTGTTACTGAGCAGAGTCAACAAGCCCTGTGCAACCCTGTGGAACATGTGTGGTCGTTATTGCTCTTTTGGATAGCCTACTTGATCACTGAGCCTGGTGTGCAGGTTGGCTGAGTTATGGGATATGCAATGAGTAGCCCTGCATATTCCCTTTCTGGATCGAGCCTGTATATGTCCATCAGGAATGAGCCTGTGCAAATGCAGAGAAGCCACCATTCAACTGCTGCTAGCACACTCTGCTGGAAGTTTTCCTACAGACAGCATGTGTGCAAAAGTTTAGCAGGAATGAAGGAATAAAGAACATATCTATTGCTACCACATGCAGAACAAAAAAAAAAAGGAAGTGAACTCTCTCTATGTGATAGTAAATTTAATAATCACTTTGAGGTTCATTTATAACTACAGCTCTTATATTTCAAATGTCCATGGTGTTTTTTGTAGACCTCGTCCCGATTTCTTTTACCGCTGCTTTCCAGATGGAGTAATGAACTCTGAAATGCACTGCACAGGTGATCCAGATCTGGTGTCCGAAGGCAGAAAGAGTTTTCCCAGTATCCACTCTTCTTGTAAGTTCATTCAAATACCACTCATCTTTGGCAATGTTATCTTCATCTATGTGTTAGCATTGCTATTTCTGATGGATCGTGCACCTGGTTTTAGCTGGAGGGAACAGCACTTTTGTAGAAAACACCTGGCTTGAACTTTTTGATGTCATCCCTTTTAAACACTAAGGCTCTGATTCTGTGACTCTTTCTTACCTTGAGCACTACCTCACTCCACAAGCAGTCCCACTCACTCTACAGACAATCTGGATGAATTAAGGGACTGCTCAAGGTGAGAGAAGATGACAGAATTGAGAACTGTATGTAAGATTTGTGTCACAGGTTTCCAGCATTATTGGACTCCAGCCTCTGACTGGGGCAGGGGAAGGTGACTACAAATTCTAAATCGTGTTTTATTTAATTAGGTATAGTCAAATGAAATATGCTTGACTTGAGCAAGAGTTGATTAATTTACTTGTTGAGTTTTGAAAAAATTGCAAATAATGCATAGTTAGTACTTTTGCAGCACTACTTCATGAACACAAAGTTGAGTCATGAAGATGGCTCATCTGTACAGGTTGACATTTATCCATATCTTTACAGTTTCACAGTGATGTTTCCTTGCAGTATTCCGTATCCTAGAATTTTTACTTTTGTTTCAGTGTTATGGGCTGGACTGTGAGGGAACAAAGGGCTGTAAAAGGGAATAAGACTGCTCCCCATCCTTACATTCTTGTCTAGTGTCAATGGCTCTGAGCACACACAGGGATAAGTGAGAGCTGTGTGCACATTCCAAGGAGGTAGATGGGGGAGCTTTGACTCCACTCCTAATGTTCTAGCACAGATGATCCATCACATAATGAGAGGCAGTAGCTCAGTAGCAAATTACTATCTGCTGGAGTATAGTGGGAATTGAGGCACAGTTCTTTCCATTGGCTGCTCCTAGAACAGTGTAGCTTCTCACCGCCCCATAAACAGAGCTTCTGGCAGGCCCACAAACTAGCTCATATATGGTGAGCAGTGCAGGCATATAGTACATGATATGTCACAGTCTAGTAACTTGTAGTGTTTGCAATACATCCCCAGATGCTGGTTCCTTACATCTGGTTGCAATCAGCTTGGTTCAGCATATTGAAAAATTACACCTATACAGATTTAGATAACTGCATGCTTGTTTCAAGTATTGTAAATATACAGAGATGTACTAATAAGGGACCCGTGCTGAGAGCATATTAAAAATATAGCACCACGTCTACAGCATAATGTTCAACACTAATGTTATGTGAATTACAGTGTGACTTCCCCATGCTGGAACATATTATGTTATAAATTGGGGGCTGCAAAACTTATGTAGTAGAGGACATTCATTGTGCTTTTCCCCAGATGCTAAAAACATCATGACTGTAATGTGCTTCAGTCTGTATTATCGCACAGCCCAGGAGCTGATCACTGTTCCCACACCAAGATTCCCTGTCATATAGCAAAAGTACATTATTGTGCCCCTAGGCCAGAGTGTATGTTTGGGATCAATTTTTAAAAAAAAACTAGGTTGGATTTATAAGCACTGAGTTGTAAACTGACTTTATGCAACACATAGACCAAAATTATGGGAACAACTTTTTCCTTCACTGGTTAACATAACTTTATTATACAGTTTAGATTATTATATTTCCAACCACAAAGACTTTTATTAGCAAGCGATACGACTGAGGGGATATTATATACACAGCAATTTTTATCTGTTGATGATCCTAGGCTGAAGTGCAGCAGTTCGGAAACTGCTACAAATCCTTAGTTGTTTCCAATTTGATGCCATTATATGTCCGTGTTGTATGCTCTGAAGACTCAGAATGCAGTTTATAATAAATATTTTATTTCCATACAGGAAAAAGAAACTATTCTAAGATGACATTTTTACAGCGGTACCTACAAAACTTTCTACATAGCAAGGGCTATCCAGATTATAGAAATAACAAGAGTTTATAAAATTAAATTTAAACAATCATGATAATTATAAATTAATTTCCTTGCTGCCACTTCATCCTTAATTTACTCCACTGGGCTTAAGGGTGGGAAGCAGCTCTCACTCACTCACTCATGCCCGTCACCCCAATTGGGATATGGGCCACCAACAACAGATCTCCAAAGTCCTCTATCCTGGGCCATTCGTTCTAAATGGTTCCAGGTATAGCCCATGAAGCAGCAAACATCATGTAAAATGCAGCATCACACCCTGTTATTGGTATGATTTAAGCACTGTGACAGGTTACTTAGGAAGATTGTGGAATCTCCATCATTGGAGGGTTTTAAGAACAGGTTGGACAAACATGTGTTAGGGATGGTCATGTATATTTAAGACTGCCTCAGTGCAGGAGAAAGGATTAGGTTAACTCTTTACGTCCCAACCAGCTCTACATTTCTATGATTCTATGAGCTCTCTTTAGAGCTGTTACTACAGGTGTACGTTTCCTGGCTTTCTTTAGTGTAACATGGTGAACTCCCCATACAACTCCTAACAAAAAAAAACATGCTTATGCTAAAGTCAAAATGCTAACCCTCCTGTGTTCTGGTGTTATTAATATAAAGTTATTTTCAAAATTACCAAACAAGAGCCAAGCCGAAGACTTCTCCCTAGGCTTGGCTGTGTTCCTTCCCTTGGGATCTCTCTTGGTCAGAGGACTATTCCCACTTCCCTTTCTATAGGGGGTGGAATCTAATCAGCCACACCAGCCCAATGAGTTACTAGTAATTAACCAGCAGCTCCCTGCCTGGACCCAAGACCTGCCAGCAGGATAGGCCAACAGGAGAATCCAGCCAACCTGTTCCAGATGTGTAAATCTAGCTCTTAGGGCCAAATTCTAGTCTCACTTACACCAGTGTAAATTTGGAGAAACTCCTCTGACATTAGTGGAATTGCACCATGTTTACAAAGGGATACGTGGAAATAGGATTTAATGTTGCATTAGCCCCTTCAGTGTTATGTTCCCTTGCAGCTTCTGTGCTGTAACATGTAGAGTGGATGGAGCAATACTGGAGGTGAGTTTTACCCCATGTCCCTTCCCTTTTAGGCTGCATCAAAGAAGCTTATAGTTTTTCCTATGGTTTCATGTCTTTCTGGTAGTAAAAATAAATAACTCACCCTGGGAAGAATGAGAGTTGACATAATAAACCATAGCACCTCGCTTGGAATGATAGTTAAAAGTAGCCCACTGCAGTTTGGCATTTCCTCTTTTGTTTGGACATATGAAGGAAATAAATCACAAGCAGAAGTAACATGCTGCCCAGCAACTGGTAAAGAGAGATTAAAAGCCTCAGTCAAAAGCTGTTTTCATCTTCAAACCAGCATTCTGTCCAGTATTCCTTGGCCAGGCTGTCAATCAAACGCCTTGTTGTACAAGAATCTGATTCTGAATCCATGCAGAGGGGACTTTTGACAGGAAGATTTGTTTGTTGTGGCTGTGGTGCTACATAGATGCATAGCAAGGTTGGTCTCACTGACAGATCATCAGTGGAGGAACCTGACACTACATGTGCAGTAACACCATGTTGAATGCCACCCTACTTGCACTCTGAGGTTAACTAGTAGCTCTTGCATGGCTTGCTCCTGCACTTGGAGAAATGAACAAGTTTTATGATGCTTAAGCTGCCTGGCTATACGTATGTATCCCATAAAAACCTGATTCTCCCTGGCAGGGGTGCAAACTGCTAGGAAGCTGTAATTTGTTTATGTCTAGTCAGAAAATGGTGCCACATACAGAAAGCCCTTTCCAGAGTCATATCACTGCAGAGTACAACTGATGAGCGACAATCATATGACTTCACTAGAGGAAGCACCATTTTCAGGGGTGATATTTCCTGGAGTAATATGATTAAGAATGACAGTGCAATACCCAGGATAAAAACTGGGCTCATGTTACTTTGTTCTAAGGGTTAGATAAGTCACATATGGTGATAACCCTGCTCAGGGGGTTTAGAGGATGAGCAATAAAAATTGTACCTAGGGTAGAGTGAGACAGTTGGGGGAAGAGTATTGTGTTGGATTCTGCCGCTGGTTTGGTCTTTCTTGCTGAATAAGGTCAGGAAGGAAATGGGCACCAGAGAATTCATGCAGTCACAGATGTGTTATGTTGGTCATCTGTGATTCCAGTGAGATTGTACAAGGAGTAGGTTATTTCTCCAAGTGTGTAAGAGTGTCAGACTAATACCCTACTTTGGAGGTACCCTTATCATACAGGAGGGTGTTTAACAGAGTAAAGGATTTGACTATTATATTTAGCAGTTGAACTCAAAAGCAGGTGACAGCAAGAGCTAGAAGCATGTAAAGTCTTTTTTCATTGTAAAATACGTTTCACTGCTTCTTGCAAGCAGTGCAGAATTATTTTTAAATGTATCTGGAAGGTTTATGCAGCTTGGATACTTTTTTTTTTTTTCAAATCTCCCCCAATTTAACTTTCCAGGTTGAGTGATCTTTTCTTCTTGGGTACAGGAAATAGTCTAAAATGACAATAATAGTCACCTTCTTTTTGAGCAGGTTGATGGTGCTTAAGGGAATGCCAAGAAGCTAAGTATCTTTGTGGTAACAGTTTTTGAGGCCAATAGTAGGGTTGTTTTACAATTTCAGAATTTAATATCACGACTCTGTGGTTACTGTATTAATTTATGAAGAAATGGAATAATATACAAAAGCATCACAAGCTGTATTTGGCTGACACAGTCTTGAGTAAGAATGGAAAGATTATATTTGATCTCTGTATTTGGAACTGTGGAGATCACTACAGGAGTACTGTATCCAGTCCTGGTGTCCACAGTTCAAGAAGGATGTTGGTAAATTGAAGAGGGGTCATAAAAGCCACAAGAATGATTAAAGAATTGGAAAACACGTTCTACAGTGAAAGACTCTGAGCTCAATCTGTTTATTGTAACAAATAAAAGGTTAAGGAGTGATTTGATCTTTATTAATACGTATCTACATAGAGAACAGACATTTGATAGTCAGCTCTTCAGTCTAGCAGAGAAAGGTAGAATATGATCCAATGGCTGAAAGTTGAAGTCAGGCAAATTCTGAATGAAAATCAGGTGCAATTTTTTTAACAGTGAGCATAATAAACCATTGGAACGCCTTACCAAAGGCGGAATTGTTGTGGTGGAGTTTTCTATAACAAACTATTTTTAAGTCAAGGCTGGATTCTCAAAGGTATGTTCTAGTTCTAGGAATTAATTCAGTGAAGTCCTGGGCCCTATGTTTTACAGGAAGTCAGATGAACTGATCACAGTGATTCTTTCTGTCCTTATAATCTATGAATAGTCACCAGCAGAGGCAAAAGACACTGTGACTGTCATAGTGGAAAGACACTAAATTGAATTTACCCATAAACATAATAAAATTCTCCTGATACACTGCCAGGAAAAAAAAAAGCTGCAATATTGTTAAAGCTCCAGAGACTGGGTTAGGACTAACCCCAAGTGCTGAGGTGGTTTGCCAATGGGCGTGTGGGCAATATTCTGTCCATCCATTCTGGTAAGCAGGCAAGGCACTGAAATATACAGGTGGCAGAAATCTTGTACAGTCAACACCCATGAGTTTTCACAAGGATGGAAGGATGGTGGGCACAAAGCAACATGTACCAGTCCTGAGAATGACCCTTTATGTATTTGGAAATCTTGGTGCCTGCCAACATTTGGGAAACCGTAGGTGGTTATTCTCTTTTGTTCCAGAGCAAACACAACCACTCTGACACCAAGTAAGGTAAAATTAGATGAATTTCTTCACAAACAAATATTACATTTCCTAGATAAGTAAATACTACAATAAATCACCACACTGGTGTTGACTCAGGGCAGCTATACTGCAGACTAATTATATGCCAATGGTAGAATATTTACAGCTTTGAAGTAGCACACACCTGTTAACAGCTGGCTGACAAGTAGCACTGGCTACTGCTGAAAACTGCTGTCCTTCTCTCTCTGATGGAGGAATAGGTACTGGGAAGTGCATCTGTTGCATGAACAGTCTGTGTTTTCCAATGGTTTCCTTTTTCTAAACGCTTGATTAAGGCTTTTGTGAGTGATGGGCCAGATCCAGAGCTCACTGCAGACAATGGACTTCAATGGAAACTGCTGGATTAGATCCTTTAGACTAACCCCATGGCTAAAATGATGAACAAAAGCTGATACAACTATATCATGAATGATGAAAGAGCATGGTTCCTATTGTGCATTTAAACACCAATTTTATGGTATTTTAGATGAGTTGGCTGATTGCAGATCAAAATACAACCTATAACTCACAAAAGGTCTAGGGAAAAGTTCCAACAACACAATCCTTTGCAAACAGCTGGTCAGATTCACTAGTAGTGGAACAGGGAGGTGTAAATTATGGCTGCTTGAACCAATAAGTCTATTTGTGCCCAGAGTGGGAGGAGTGGGTTGACCCAAAAGTAGACAATGATATTGCTACCTTCTCCTCTGAATGGGGAAGCTTTGATTTATGGTTAGAGCCTCACCTGTGAAAGATGCTGAGATGATGCTTGGAATCAGCACAACCCCAAGAAGCCCTAATCCCCACCCCTCTCCTATGCTATGCCTTGTGTAGGACAACTGAGGTTGTGGATTCTTTAAACCAATGCAACCTCTTACCCTGGAGAACTTCTCATCTGGGGGGTCCTGCTCTGTAGTTTACCACCAGCATTGACCCTGCACCGAATGTGAGCAGAATTGTTCTGAAATGCAAGGCTACTTTTTGAATTTGACATTGCAATGCTGCTATATTTTATTGGCTTTTTTATTTATTCTCTTCCAAATTACTACCTCTAAATATATGCCAAAGCACACAGGAACAGAATAAGTTACAGTACACTTGGAGGTAGCTGAGTTGGAGGAAATCAGCCACGCCACTTAAGTTGGCTGTCAGTAATGTGTCTTTCAAAGGCATAATTCCTGCTGAGTGATGGGTGGACTGTGCTGGGAAATACCCTTTATCACATCTGTGTAACAGATCTAGCTAACATTCCCCCTCATCCCCAGTGCAGCCACCCCAGTTAACAGGGGGAGGAGAATCTGTGTCCCTTCTGGGGTCACTCCTCCCAGTGCTAGAAGCCAGATTATTCCTCCTTGTGAACAAGTGAACTAAGAAGGCAAAAATGCTCCTTTTGCTATTTTCTCACTCTCCTAGTATGAGGCCCGATTCAGCCCTGTAATGTAGCAAAATGAAAGCCAAACAGAATAAAGGACAAAATGCACAGACATTCAGACCTGATGCTCTGGTACGTTTAGCACAACAAACAGCATGAATTGGGCAGAAATCAGTAAAAGCTCTTATAGTCAGAATAAATTGGATTTAATTATACCTATAGCAGAACAATTATCCAGCATATTGAATGGAGAAAAATACAATGTATAAATAAAGCCCACTTAATTGATTAAGCCATGCACATTGAACTTGCAGGCATACAGCATACTGATGGGGTGGACAGAAAGCCTCCTATAATTGATTTCTTGCCCTTTATCATGTGACTGATGTCATTTTGATGTCTGTGTCAGGTCTACAAGATCCTTCCATAAGCAAAGTGTGAGCCTGGAGTTCTGTCATGTAATTTATTGAACAGTCAGTAATGTCTGACTCTTTGAATCTCTGTTGTTAAAAAGTGCAGCTCCCATTGGCCTGGAGCAACGAACTGTGGCCAGTGGGAGCTGTGGATGTGGCAGATAAACAAACTGGCCCAGCCCGCCAGGGGCTTTCCCTATGCAAGCGGCATCTCAAGTTTGGGAAACACTGCCTTAGACAATGGAGTGCACAGGAAATAAACCCTTCCAATGCCAGTTTTACATGCAGTAAAGCAATTCTAAGCAGACCAGATGGCCAGTGATAAAGACTGGAAATGTAATCAGAAAGGTTCTTTTCAATATCTGTCATCCCTTTGTTACTGTAAGTAGCTTTGTGTGTTTGCCAGTTCAAGAGAGATTTCTCAGAGCATCAGGTTTGTGTACTATGCTTGCAGTGAATATTTGATATTAGGCTTCAATTAATACTTGGCAGGAAGAAAGGGAATCTGTGTTTGCTTGGGTTACAAAATTTGGAAGAGAAGAGCAGAATACAGTTGTTCAATAATTTCAGTGACCCTAATTTCCAGTGTAATAAATGAGTGGCCACAGACATTTATGACTAACTAAAATAAGTACGCTTTAGTAGAAAGACATCCTCAAATAGCTTTATTGCATTATTTTATCACTTACGATCACCATGGGACTCTGAAGAATGAAGTCAATTGTCCAGCTCTCTGTTTCCTCTTCAATGCAAATAAACAGAATAACTTGCAAAAAAAATAACTCTCCATGTCTGCCATTGCTCTACTCTGGAAGTAAATTCCCTCATTTAGGGAATATTTCTGAATTCCTTGTACACTCAAAACTCCTGTTGAATTCAATGGGAATATTGGATCCGCAAGGCATGTGGAATTGGGCTCTTTGTCTTTCCTCCCCGTATTAGTGAGCTTCAGTAGTCTGACAAAGTGTCTGACTTTCTGCCTGATGGAAAGGTGAGTGGCCATATCACAAGCTTTTCCCAGCCTAATTTTATGTATTTTAACTGATAGGGTTTCCAGCAATTCCCTAGGAATTTTATTATACAGTTTGCGAGTTCAATATAGGGCACATATTTCTCTCTGATCTAATCTTGAGCCATATAATTGGATATTTCTCTTTTGGACTTGATGCGTCATTTCAGAATGCTCTGAATTCAGTTCCGTATGTTCTCCTCTATTAAGCTATACTGTGTTAAATGCCAGTTTACTAAATGCTGCAATTATTTGTTACAAAGTCTGCTTTTTGCTCTTGTGAAAGTACAGCATATGCAGTTACCACAAATTTCCTTTGTAGCATGTCACATGTTCTTGTCGCATGAACAAATAGTAGTTCAGAAACTAAAAGTTACAAACACTGCTCGACTGATCTATTCAGGTATCAAGCTCAGTGGGAAAAATCCTGCCCTGACCCAAAAGAGCCAGGTGGGGATTGGTGCAGGGAGCAGAGCTGGCTACCAACCAGTACAAGAACCATCCTGCAGCTTCTGGGCAGAATGGCTCAGAGAGGGGCACAGAAATATATAGCCAGAAGCTATTTATAACTCCAAATATACTTCCTAGACCCCTTTAGACTATTATGGAGACCTGTCTTGTTTCTTACATAGAAAAGAATTCTCCCTCTAATCATCTCCCACCAGGGCAGCACAAGAAAGGATTTAGGGATAGATTTTCAAAACTATTTAGGAATTAAAAATTAAGATAGGCATCTAGCGGGAATTTTGAAATTTCCTTGCACCCAGATCCTCAAAAATATTTAAATGCCTAACTCCCACTGATTTTAGTTCAGCCTGAGCCTAAGTGAAAATCCCATTAGGAATGCATCTGCATCTTTAAGCACCTAAATATCTTTAAAAATCTGGCCAATGTTTCCTATTGTGATTCTATTCTTGTAGCATTCTTTCAGGAAGAGCAAAATGTCACCCCAGAAAAATTTTAATTGAAACTATCGTGGAGCTATTTTATGCAACATAATTGAAAACATATTTTATAAGAGTAGGTAAAGTTTTGAAAATAACTGATGCTTGAATCTCTTGAACAACAAAGTAAGATATTTGAAGAACAAATTTTCCCCTGAAACCTGCCAGCTAGAATTACAACGGATATTTTTAATATTCATTTCTGTGAACTTAGCTAGAGAAGGCCTTGACATCTGAAGCCTCTATCCCGATCCAGTGTTTTCTGATGTTCAGTTTTGGGACTGAGGTCTCAGCCAAATGATGAAAGGCCTGACCTCTGAAGTTTAGACCAAGCTCTATGTGTGCACTTTCCTGAAAATGCAGATTCACAGTTTTGATTTAGGCTGATCTCTTGTAAAACATTTCCATGTTAACTTTTAATTGAGTCTGTACTCCGTTACTGTCATGGTTTGTGTCCCCACACACAGCATGGGTAAGACACAATTAGTAACCATAGCAGCTAACAGCATGTCACCCTTGCTAGAAACTTAGGCTAGCTCATGAAAGTCTTGCTGTAACACTGTTACCTTGCTGTGTAGACAGGATTTCTCAGCAGTGCCTGTATCTCCAGTTCAAGCTTTTTTCTTTCCTCCCTGCTCTCTGGGTGATACAACATCCCGGAGGGCTTTGCCCTGTGCAAAGCTGGTCCTGCTCTGTGTATGTGTCATAAGGGCACTCTATCCCCCACTGAAGCACCATGGGATAGCTGCTTAGATTTTCTCAGAATGCACTGATACAAACATGGTTGGGCAGTATGGTAAGTGTGGACACAAACATAGTTGTGTTTTGAAAAAAAGTGTGCTGTGTTTATTTTAACCACATCAGATAAAAGCAGCATGATATGTTCTCAAAAGTTAGATGCACTTGCAGTCTAGATATAGCCTTAACAAACAAGTGCTCAGATTCATATAGACCAATCAAGATTAAAAAAAATCAGGCACACTTGAGCAGGCTGCCAGCACCATTGTGTCTCTGATCTTCCCACTGAGTAGCTTTGCTGTCTTGGTTCTTGCTCTGAACTTCATGAATTATAGCTACAGGGAAAGCTAAGGGAAGCATGCAATTCTGTTTTTCATACTGTGGGACTGCTGCCTTCTTCATATGGTTTAACTGTTCACTGGGTAGTTATAAAAGCTGAAGAAAAGATTTTTCAGACTAGCTTTTCAAACTAAGATAATTTACCCAGACAAATGCTATACAAAGAGTGTATGCAGGTCTATAGATTATCCACAAGGGCCCGGCCCTCTCAGCTTAATAACCAAGAGGACATTTTGAGTTAGCTCGAGCTTTGTAGTACCAGCAAGAAACATCTTCGTAAACATATATCAGTTCTTTCCTTGCATGTTGACATACTTAACCCATGGAGTACTGCTAGTAAAAGCTTTTTAGGGCAGAGCAAAATAAATACTAATGCAAAATTACTGCAAATGCTGTTTTACTATGGAGTCAACTATTAGAGCTGATTAGACAATTAGATATCAGTGTCTGGCAAACAGGCCTGCCAACAGGAATTCCCGGGCCCCAGGGCTGAGGGGGAGCTGGGCCCAGGTCAGAAGTGATGAATCCATTACTTCCAGGACCGACTGTGCTGGCCAATTGCGCTGGCCCGTAGGGGCCCCCAGAATGCTGGGCCTGGAGCGGTTGTTCATCCCTAGGAGCCCTGTGGCCCACTTGGGTGATTTAAAAGGGCCTGGGGCTCCCGGGTGGTGCCGCTGCTGCCGGGCCCTTTTCAATTGCTCGGTCCTCATGGCAGTTGCCCCCTTTGACACCGCCCCTGTCAGCAGGCCTGCTAGCAAGTCTGTCTTCTCCAGTGGTTTCCTTTTTCTAAAATCTTGAAGGAGGAATTTGTAGGTGATGGTGCAGATCCAAAGCCTACTGAAGACAATAGACTTTGTTGGAAGCTGCTAGATCAGGTCATTAAAATCTTCATAGGACTACGTAATAGCACTGATCCAGAACCTTTTATTCCAAAGGCACCAAAAATGCTTTGCAGATAACATGTCAGATTCTAGTCCTATTTGCTTACTCAGTAGAAACGAGTGACTAATTTGTGATGAATAATTTATTCTTGTTTTTAGCCTCTTTTTCCTTCTCAGAAATAGCTGTGAGTAGATTGCGGTTATTTCAGAATTTATTAATTATTCTAATTCATTTACTGAGTGTTTTTAAATGTTTCACATATGGATTGATCAAGAAGATTCATCCTTTGAGCTGTGTTTCTTAGGTAAGGGATCTTTCTCACACAGTATATGATATTGTTTCTGCTCCCTGTTTGATCAGCACAGAAGTACTTTTTGTGTGAATACATAAACATGCACATTTAAAAGACTTGGGGCCTGACTCTTCATTCTGTTGCATCTGTTCTCTGCTGGTTTTATTCTCTAAGTCCGTTGAAATCATGTTTTGTGGGTGTAATTCTGGTGTAACAAGTGGAGAATCAGGCCTTGGATTTCCATGAATACTCATATGTGCAACTTTCAAATTTGCTAACTTCATTCATTGTTACCAGTAACATTCAGTCATGAAAGGGACTACGTGTGTAAGTGCAGCTCTCACCAGTCTGAGCTTTACTGGCTGGGCCTGATCCAAAAGCGATTGTTCCTAATGGAAAGACGTCAGTTGACTTCTGTGGGCTTTGAATCAGGCCTTAAATGAAAAACAGAACTGATACAAATAAAAGTTGTTAGAGAGAAACAAAGTTACAGGAAGATGATGTTTAGTTTATTAATAGTGATACTTAACTTAATAGAAAACATATTGTTTTGTATGAAACAGTCCCACATTGGCAGGAACATGAATGAAAATGTCCTAGTGGGTCTTTCGCATATGCCACTTCTGTGATTCTATTATTTTAGCTTGAATTCAGTAACCTAAATGAATTTGACATGTTGACCTTAGGCCATATAGCCCATGGAATCCTCATTTATTTCAAAGGCTCCTTGATTCCAGAGTAGGTTTTAATAGCGTCTCAGTTCAACTTGATCTGCTTCCAGCATGAATCTTAAACTCCTGCTGTACATGAAACCATCTCTTTTCTTTCTGTTTGTTTTCTACTATCCCTGGATTGTATTGTACTGGCTGAAAAATAGTTGTAGCAATTACTGTTGAATACACTGAAGGATTCAGAGAATTTAGTTAGAAATCTGAGATGAAGCATGTAATCAGCGTAGTTGGCTGTCAGTGCAACAACAGTAGCTTTTGTGTCATATGCTTTTTGAATTAGTTACTCCCTATGAATGGAGGGCTTGTGCTATGTCTGAAAGAATTATGACCCTCTGGAAGTGGAAAAGAAATTATCTTCTCTCTTTTCCAAAGTAAGGCATACATTCACCTCATCATCACAACAGCAAACAACTGGAAAAAAATTCATTGATATTTATAATCCTAGCATGACCCTTTCTTCTGTAGGAAATCAATGCTTTTAAAAGCAAGTCTTAGAACTGTACAAGTGAAAGTTAAACAATCCCATTCAGGGACTACTTTTAATAACCTGAAGTGGCATTTTTTCATGCAAAAAATTCTACCTGATAACATATCCCCCAGGATATGTTTAATTTGTTTTTGATCATTTCTGGTGAGACTTCAAAATTTGGATGGGATAATATTGGGGTGATTTGGGTTTTTGCATCACCTCATCATTCATGATTACGTTTTGCAGAATTAAACTTAAACCCAACTGGAGTCTGAGTCCAGTTCCCTCTTGGAGGGTGATCTTGCTCCAACTGAAGTCAATGGCAAAACTGAATTGCTGAATTTAATATGAAAATAACAATTTATTATTAACTACTGCTAATGTTTCAAAAAGGAATCAGTAATTGAAGTCAGTGGCAAGTAATAACAGAAGAATCAGAACCTTTAAAACAAGCTTAAAGCACTTCAAAGAACCACTGGATTCCATGAAAGTTCTCTGCAGTTACTGAACTGGGCCCTTGCATGTTATAAATTACTTCTGCATTATGTGTCTGAGCTGCACAGTGTATGCTATTGGGCATTAAAACATCTCTGTTCAGACTTGGGAGAAATAATAGACTAGCCAAGAAGAGGGATGAAGACAGTAATTGAAAAAAATCCGTACTACTTTTACTGCTGGAAAATTAAGAGATAACATCTCAAGATCACAGTTTTGAATAGCAATTCCTTACTTAACATATCCAGATTCTGTGCAACTTCAGTTGCTTACTTCAGCTATTGTAACAACCTTTAATATATGTAAGTAAAATTCTTCTTTGGAGATCCCGCCTCCCCTCCATTGGAAACTCCATAGAAGGGGAACGTGGGAGAAGAAAACTCCACTAGGCTCCTCTCACAGGATTTTCCTCAGGTCCTCCTTGTAAGGTACCTCCCTGCAGAAAATACACGGGTTCACCCCCAAGACCTGCAGATCTTAGGGAATACACATTGCGTCCACATAAACATCGAGGGCCTCTGTTCTGATGTCTGGCTTCTAGACAGCACAGCTCTGTTCCCTCACCAGTGACTGCCCCTGGAGCCTCCCTTTAGAGGGATGCTCCCCAGCATGTAGGGCGGCTATGATGAACAACTAATGCATCTTTATTCTCCTTTTACTTTTTGGTGCATTTCTGCATAGAATGATGATGGTGGTGGTGATGGGGACCATATGCATCCAGCACTGACCCCACCTCAACACTTCCCTTTCCCTCTTTCTCCAGAGGGCTTCCCATTGGGTCCAGGAACGGAAGGATGCTGACACAGGTGCACTGTGGAAAGTGTAGCTCTGTTCTGCAGAAACTAGTAGGCTTCACAGAGAAGGTCCCCTGTTTGTGTGGATCCTGTGGGTATGATCCCCTGGTGACTGGTCACAAAAAATAAACTTATACTGCTCCATGTTACTATTCAGCACCCACCTGCAAACAAATGAGAGTTAATTTCCATGGGCTAGTAAGTTCTTGAATGCACTGGACCAATGCTAACCAACAGCTTATTAAGTGGACATAATATGTATTACAGTGGTAGATAATGTGTGCAGTGTAGTTGTAGCCATGTCAGTCCCAGGATATTAGCGAGACAAGATGGTGAGGTAATATTTCATTTTCCTGTTTGGTTTGCCGTTACTATTCTCTTGAAAATGGTGACATTTTCCACTGTATAGTTCATTATCATCATATTACCCCTGGAGTAGTCTGCCCCTATTATGATATCAAAGCCAATTATGTTAGCACCATGTTTGTCTTGTGAACCATTAATCATAGAGTTTGTTGCATGTCTTGCTGTGCCGCTGAAAAGAAAGGAAAATGGATGACTGAAAAATATGGCACAGCAGAGGTAAAAGACTACAAGATCCTTGTTCCTTTTTGTAAAATAATTGGAATGCAACTGAATTGCAGACAAGACAATATTTTTAAATTTTAAAACAAATTAATTTGTTTTAAAATTTAAAAAGTGGCATGTTGTAGCGTGGAAAAATATTTAATTTTAATAGGATTGTTTGCTGTACTCAGAATTTGTATCAACTATTACTCTAGCTCATGTAATTATAGTTGGATATCTGAATTTGAATTGTTAATTATCTTTCCTTAGTAATTTCATGGAGGATAAGCATATTACCTTCTGCAATGAAAGTTCACTTTAAGTAATAGTTTAGCTACAAGCTCCAGGTTCTTTGCTGTAATTACTGCAACTTCCATGTTTTCAAGATAAATCTGCTAATTAACAACGATAAAGCAATGTCTGTCTGAAATATTTCATCCTCTTAAAGAAGAATCCAGGAAAATAAGGAAAGCATTTCTCAGATATGCAGAAAGAAATCTCCTTTAAAGCCTATCAGCTTGTTAATTTGACCCTAAGAATATGCAGAAATTTTCCTGTTGTACCCATATTTGCCACTGAAATACGCAACAACTTAGGGCTGTTTGAACTCGAGGTACTTGTAAGTTAACACTACAAAGTTTAGTTCTCAGGGACTAGCAACAAACCAACTCCAGCAGCTCATTATGAAGATGTAAAACTTCTGGAGGAACCCACTCCTCTCTCTGCACACAGATGCCTTGCCTCCACTAGGGAAAATGTGTGCTTTTAACAGTGCTTAATTTGTGCCAGGGCTGAACCCTGGCACCTCTAGGCTTGGCAGGTCATAGCCCTGGCCCTTGTGGGCTTGCTGCATTCATAAGTTATGAATGTTAAAAAAATTGCTTGAGACCTAGCACCTCTTACATGTTAAAAGTCAGTGCCTAATTTGTAATGAGTTAGCTGCTTAAAGTAAAACCTAGGGTCATTAGAGATTACCTTGACCAGCTAATGTGTTAAAATTACAGCTTGCCTTGTCTACAGTGGAATATTACACATGTGAACGAATGTGTTGCAAATACATCTTTTCTCAAGTATAGACATGACCAGAGAGACTCTTCCTACTTCCAAACCTACTGTTCGCATATTTTTTTGTTTGCCTTCTTCTATGGGTCTGATGAGCATTCCCAGATCTTGTTCCCTCACCAAGACCTTAGGGAACTAGTCCACTTCAAATATTTTTTTGTTTGTTTTTTAAGAGAATGTATCTCTTCTAGTGCAAGAGGAGTTGGTAAAACACTCTTTCTTGTGCTGCAGTGCCTCACTGAATTGTCTTCTACATAATCCTTACTGCAATAGCTAAGAGCCCTGTGGAGTTCTCCTAGCTTCTTGGATTATGTACAAACTGCATCAACACTGATACCCCAAAAGGACTTCTATGCTTTCTCCCATTCTATGTCTGATACCTGGTATGATCACCCTGGCCCCATCTCATGCAAAATTCCCATCTTCCGCATCACTCTTCAGAATCTACTTTTGACTGTCTTTCCTATACTAATCCACATTTCTGCCCCAATTCAACACAAATAAATTTTAAATAAAAAAACTCAACATTAAAGCACACACAGCAATGAACTAGCATGAAGAATATGGTGCAAGTAATTGAAAGAAGGATGAGATCCATCATTGCTGGTTGCTAATGTGGAACATTTATTGTCTTACCAGGCAGCAAAAGTTCCAGGCTGTTCCAAGGTTTGAAATTTGGCATATTCAGTTCTGGAGCAGAAAATTGCTGCTTGACAATGGTTGTTTGAAGTCCAATACCTCACATTATCCTAATGCTAGTAACTAATGCTTTATTCAGTTGGAAATCTGGTAACCTAAGCTTTTCACTGATGTATGTTTGTGTCAAGGGCCAGCAGCACTTTAAAGACATTCTGATTACAAGTTTTCTTTCCTCTTTAATTCAGTTCCAGCATTTATATGGCAATCAGCATTTTGAGAATCAATAGGCAAATCAGCAAATAAAATACAGTCACAACCAACAAACTTTTCTATGCATTGATCTTGGATCTGGGATCAGAAAGGAAAATTAAATCTCTGATTATCATCTCATTTGATAATAAGATGTCTGCCTTTTCTCCCTATCTTAATTAGCATTGTAAAACTTGATTTCAACTTAGGCAAGTCTGATAAGAAACTGGAGACAGATCTTCAGGCTTTATATTATAACTGGAGATAGATATACAGTTCTGTACAACAAAAATATGCTGCCAGTGCTTTGTATCTTAGATGCCTGCAGAGAACATGATTCATTATTGAGGCATTGCACCTGGTTCTTCTCAGCCTTACCAAGTATAATCGAGGACTGATTGTATTCCCATCTCATCTTCTCTTAGGTTGTTCCTATTAGAAGCTGATATTGGTCAGTTGGAGAGATCCTGGCCTAATTTATGACTGGTGTAATGGTGAAGCACGAATATCTAGGAGGGTGAAAAAGATGCTGTCTGACGACCCAGTAATTCTATTAAGCAATTTAAGTAGATATTTTGAAATTAATTGAAAAGGCAGAAACCCCAAATATCATTGTCTGGGAAGTCTATGAAGCAAGCATAAAAGGAAAATTCATGAATATTGCTTCTAGGGAAAAAGTGAGGGAAATTGAAAGAAAAGATATTTTACAATGAAATCGAACCATTAGAAATAATACATGGAAAAACCCCACAATCCCCATGATCCAAAAGAGTCTTAGGATACTTGTGATCTCCAGAAGCCAAATTCAATATCTTTCTATAAGACAAGATAGAGATATTCCATTGCTAGCTAAAGGAATGTTATAATGAGGTAATAAAATCCACATTTTCTTTGCTTATAAACTCAGACAGGAAAAAGGACAAAAGATCAATATCAGTTATCAGCTACAAGGCAGGCTTGATAAAATATAAATTTAAAGAGAGTTGTTAACATTTTCCAGTTTGGCTCTCCCCACTATTCTAGTGAAAGTCAATTTCTGAAAAGAACATGAAATAACACATTAACCAAACAAATCTATCTAGTCACTCAAAAGGTCTGAGGACTAAACTGGAAAGTGGCATTGAAATTGAAGAGGTAAAATGCTTAACCTAGATGGCTCATCCTCTTTTAGTGCCCTTCAAACAACTGGACCGGCCTCTCAAGATCTTTTGAGACAGTGAGTGACTCCCTTCTGCTGTGAAGGAAGCAAATATTTTGCCATTCTGGACCAAGGATATTGTGTAGAATGTTTCCCTTAAGATTCTGTTTAAGATTTTTGCCCCTATTATGAGACGGAAAAGAGGAACCAGATTGGCATGTCCAAGGGCATCAGACAGTTTGGAGTGACCCACTTGGCTCAGTCATAATTCATTCCTAAAGGAGATGTATACAAGTATTTTGATAGTGTTGAGTGGAGCTATACGCAGACAGTTTTAGGGTGGTTTCACTGGAGGTAAAGATAAATGGGTTGTTCAAAACTCGGGCCAAATTTTGTATTGACATCTCATATTTCTTTTTTGAAATCACTGGTCCAGTTTCTCTGGTCTAGCCAAGTTATGCTCACTGCAAGACTGGGGTTGGGGGTAAATGTGATTTTAAGATACATTTATCCTGGGCTAGCTAGGGGCTTGGACTGTCTCTTACTTATGCCTGGCTTTCTAACCTTTCTCCCCTCCCCCAACCATGACTTCAGCATCACTAGGGCAGTGGTTCTCAAACTTTTGTACTGGTGACCCCTTTCACATAGCAAGCCTCTGAGTGTGACATCCCCCCCATAAATTAAAAAAAACACTTTTTAATATACTTAACACCATTATTAATGCTGGAAGCAAAGCGGGGCTTAGGGTGGAGGCTGACAGCTTGTGACCCCCCCATGTAATAACCTGGTGACCCCCTGAGGGGTCCCAACCCCCAGTTTGAGAACCTCTGCACTAGGGCATAGTAGATCCAGGCTTGCATCCTTAACCTCTGGGATTTTTTGTGAAAGGGGACTATCAAGTGAAAAATTTTAAGCTTGTTTCTCATTGTTGGTAGCAGTGAGATGCTCCTTAGTCATATACCAGGAAGAAAAAGATCCTTCAGACATGATGACTTGTCTTAAAAGGTCTGGAACGTGTTTCTGAAATAAGTTACAGATTTAAAAAACAAAAGCAATGAAAATGATCTTAGCATAACTTGGTTCTATTTTGTTAGCAGTTGAGCAGAACAATCCTGAAGAAACAAACCAGGGACTAGACAACTCTAACATCTATCCTTTATGACTATATAGGTACATCATTTCCCCAATATACCTCTATCTCAGATATCTTCCCTCCTTTAGTTTTTTATATATTTGCATATGTAACACCAACAAGCCCCAGTCATCAGCAGGCAGGATCGAACCTGGGATCTCTGGAGCTTAATGCATGAGCCTCTACTGTATGAGCTAAAAGCCACATTGCTTTTAGCTAAATCTGTGGCAGACTTATCAATCTCTAGGTAGACTAGGTGCCGCTAGAGAGGGACAGAGCGCCAAGCGGGCATGGGTTACAGATACATTTGTTATATCGGGAAGCTTACTCTTCAGCATCTCTGCCATGTTGTCTCTACTATATTGTCTCTCTTTGTTACTTCTGAAAACAAATAAAATTAAACAAAAAGAAAGATGGTTGACTATCCTGCCTATTAAAAAAAGCGTTAATGCCTGTGACACAGAGCTCAAAATGTTCTCATGAAAATTTACTTCTTTCAAATTGTCTTTGCACTGAGTTTCAGCATTAAAATTTACGCTACCATCTGGTACCATACATTTTACTTCAGGAAAGATAAATAACCATTCTCTGAACAGTGTGAAACTGAAAACATAGACCAGTTGCCCCAGCTAAAATTGCAGCAGGCTGCTATGCAATTCCAGAGATGAATGGTATCTGTTTGTATTTGGAAAATATACAGTAATCCTTGCAAGTATAAAGTGTTACAAACAAAGAGATGGATTATTTTCTCTGATTGTTATATAGGCAGTTTTGTAAATTGTTGTTTTGCAATTTCATAATTTGTTGCTATTTAGATATGTTGAGTTTTTCTTCAGTACAAAAGCAGCTTTGAGAAAGGAGACACATATAATGCCAGGTTTAGTAAAGCGCGCATTGAAACTTCATAAGATTAGGATTCTGGGTGGGGTACTTTACTTCTCAGCAAATGCCAACAAAATAATTTTTTTCTCAGTAAACTTCCATATAATATTAACTTAATACTTAGATTCATAGACTCTAGGACTGGAAGGGACCTCGAGAGGTCATCGAGTCCAATCCCCTGCCCTCATGGCAGGACCAAATACTGTCTAGACCATCCTGATAGACATTTATATAACCTACTCTTAAATATCTCCAGAGATGGAGATTCCACAACCTCCCTAGGCAATTTATTCCAGTGTTTAACCACCCTGACAGTTAGGAACTTTTTCCTAATGTCCAACCTAAATATCCTTTGCTGCAGTTTAAGCCCGTTGCTTCTTTTTCTATCATTAGAGGCTAAGGTGAACAAGTTTTCTCCCTCATCCTGATGACACCCTTTTAGATACCTGAAAACTGCTATCATGTCCCCTCTCGGTCTTCTTTTTTCCAAACTAAACAAACCCAATTCTTTCAGCCTTCCTCAGTAGGTCATGTTCTCAAGACTTTTAATCATTCTTGTTGCTTTTCTCTGGACCCTCTCTAATTTCTCCACATCTTTCTTGAAATGCGGTGCCCAGAACTGGACACAATACTCCAGTTGAGGCCTAACCAGCGCAGAATAGAGCGGAAGAATGACTTCTCATGTCTTGCTCACAACACACCTGTTAATGCATCCCAGAATCACGTTTACTTTTTTTGCAACAGCATCACACTATTGACTCCTATTTAGCTTGTGGTCCACTATAACCCCTAGATCCCTTTCTGCCATACTCCTTCCTAGACAGTCTCTTCTCATTCTGTATGTGTGAAACTGATTGTTCCTTCCTATGTGGAGCATTTGCATTTGTCATTATTCAACTTCATTCGGTTTACCTCAGACCATTTCTCAAATTTGTCCAGATCATTTTGAATTATGACCCTGTCCTCCAAAGCAGTTGCAATCCCTCCCAGTTTGGTATCATCTGCAAACTTAATAAGTGTACTTTCTATGCCAATATCTAAGTCGTTGATGAAGATATTGAACAGAGCTGGTCCCGAAACAGACCCCTGTGGAACCCCACTTGTTATTCCTTTCCAGTATGACTGGGAACCATTAATAACTACTCTCTGAGTACGGTTATCCAGCCAGTTATGCACTCACCTTATAGTAGCCCCATCTAAATTGTATTTGCCTAGTTTATCGATAAGAATATCATGCAAGACCATATCAAATGCCTTACTAAAGGCTAGGTATAGCACATCCACCACTTCTCCCTTATCCACTTGTACAGTGCTTTCCTTTATGATTATATAGATACTGTGGCAGAGCTCCAACCTTGTCCCTGTGGGTCCTGCACTTCTAGGCAGTTTATGCTAGCCTCAGGGCTCACTGTGACCCTCCACATAGCCCTTCTCTCTCTAGGACCAGGGTTACAGTCTACTGAGCCCTTTTCATCATATGTCAGCAAGGAGGTTGGTGAGAGAACTCCCACAGTCTCTGTTGTCCCTAGGGCTTATTTCAGAACAGTTTCAGGAGGTGTTTCTGTAGTGGCAGGTTGTGGGGGAACCCGAGCCTGCCCTCTACTCCGAGTTCCGGCCCAGGGACCCTAATGGTAGCAGCTGTTGGCAGCCAACCTTTCACTGCCAGAGTTGCTACATTTGCCTGGGCCACTTCCCCACAGCTCTCCTGCTTCTCCCTTCTTCACCCTTACCTTAGGGCTCCCTTAATGATGGTTTGAGGGTGTCTTCATTAACTAGCCCTTCAGCCACACTTCCTTTTCTCTGGCTCCCTGGCTTTTCTCAGCCTGACTGGAGTGAGCCCTTTTATAGTATCAAAAGGGCCTTAATTAGAGTCAGGTGTTCACATTACCTTAATGGACTCACCTGCCTCTTTTTAGGTTAATTGGAGTCAGGTGTTCTCATTAGCCAGGAGCAGCCCCTGCTCTGGTCAGTCAGGGAACAGAAAACTGCTAATCCAGTGGCCATTATATCTGCTTTCTACTACTTTGTTGGACCCAACTGGCCTGGGTCTATCACAATACATACCAATGAACTAAATCTACCAAACTCATGGGTGATAGGTTATTATCCCCAAGCAGGGATAACTGAGATTTGAATTTAAGTGACTTCCTCAAGGCAATACAGCACATTAATGGTAAAAGGAGGGTTAGAATCGAGCTGGGACATGATCCAGTACCAACTGAAGTAAATGGAAAACATCCCATTGGTTTTAATGGGCTTTAGATCAGTCCCTTGTTCCCGGCTTCTAGTTTCATGGGTCTTAATCCTGCATTAGGATCTGTGCAGATGGCTCTTTGCACTCATGCAGAGCCACACTGGCTTCATGGATCCAACTGCAAGATGGGGCACATGATCTCTTCACTAGAGCAAACTGCCTCTAGATCCAACTTTTCCTCTCTAATGAACATTTGGGGAGAGTGGTGGGAGGAAATTACTGGAAAAAAAACAAGAACAAAACACCACTGTGGTGTATTGTTTACTGTGTTAAAATTGTAAGCTGTCACTTTAAATGTAAGGGGTTTCCTGATCCTTGGGGGTTCTGTAAGGAAGCATGCCATCAGAGTCAGTCTGCAGAAAGCCAGTCTATAGTAAGGGGCTGGTGAGTTTGCATGTCTTGGAGCAGCCTGTTTTGTGTTTCACTGTTTTTAGATTCTTGTATGTTAGGCTTCTGAATTCTAAGAAAAGAATTAGTGTTACATTGTGACTTTCCAGCAAGATCATTTTGATTTTTTTTTTTAAATCTAACTTCTTTGTATATATCCATGAAAACAACCCTCACAGAAGGCTGAATCTAGAAAGATTTTATTTATGTGATTCAAATGTCAAAAAAAAGAGTTGTCTGGCCACACCTCCGCTTGATTTAGACCCTGATCCCGCAATCAGATCTGTAGGGGTGAACCTGCACCTGTTCAGAAACTCATTAGCTTCAATGGAGCACTCAATGGAGGCAGAGATCTGTCTGTTCTGATGCAACTGTAGGATCGGGGCTCACACTCTAAATTCCTTGGGCAGGGACCTTGTCTTTTCCCATTTCTCTAAAGCACCTAATATACCTTTTATAGCTATAAATAATAAATAAGCATATTTAATCATTTCAGTTCTATCCGTACGTGAGTATAGTGGCTCACTGATGGCAATGGAAAAGAGTGATACTCTGTCACTCTCAGATCACTGTCACTAATTATCTCTCCTCCTTCTCCCCCCGCTGTCATCAATGATCTAAAAATTCTCAAAGTTAAAAAGGAAGAGAGACATGTCTTTTCAAGGCTCTTTGGAAACACCTCTCTGTTTCAGAGCCAGATCAACACATAAATATTAACAATCTACCACCTCCAGCGAAGGCATCTGGTGACATCTCAAACAGACAAAAATGCCAGAGCTAGTTTTCTTCATGTTCCTCCATGCTATTAAAATAAGATAACCCTAAATAAATTATTGATTGTTTAAACACTCTATCTTAAATAACAATATGTTCTGCAAGTCCAAATGTCTCAATCTGGATTGACACGTCATTGCATGAGTGGGATCAATCAAATCACCATAAAGATTTTGGCACTCTTACTCCTTTCCTTGTCTCTTGTTTTCACCTTGTCTTTCACTCTGCTACCCAGAGAGCCGATTGAAGCAATTCGCAAGTACTCCCATGTACACTCATGGAAAGGAAATATGTGAGTCCAGGATGTCAACATCGTCAAGCTGAAACTCGCTCCCTGGGTTGTGCTGCTGTGCAGCAGCCACCTTAGCTGCATATTAGTGGTTTATGACCTCAGCAAAGCCCCCATGTGAATAACAGCCTGGTGCTCGTTCACATCTATTATGCTCCTTTACTGAGTCACAAGTTAAAAGTACAGAAATACATCAGGTCTGTAAAACATAATGATGTAAGGTATGAATCGACAGCTGCAGCGGCACAGGAGCCAGCAAACAGAGCTGTAAACTGGGGAGTTTGAGTGGGAGTTTACAGGGGGAGTTTGGGGGAAGACTAAGAGAGGCAGGCAGAGGAACACACAGGCTATTGAAGGGAATGTTCAGTGTTCTAGCAGTGTCTTGGTGCTTGTTGGGGGTTTGTTTTGCTGTGGTTGGTGGTGTTTCGGATTGGTTTGTGTTTCCCAGATTTACAGGGTTTAGGTGGGAAGCCTGTGACAGATACAGAGGCAGCAGTTGTAATGACCCAAGCAGTAGAAGATACAATGCAGATGACTGGATGTGGAAGCTGTAGCATGTACATGATCCTGCAGGGGGTACCTGAAAAGAGTTTTGTCTCCATGAAGTGCCGCCTGATAGAGCTGATGGAAGAAAAGATCTGAGGATTGGAGATACAGGTGGAAACTCTGGTCGAGTTTAGAAGGGGGTTCGAGCAGATGATGGAGCAAAGACATGATGAGGCCGAAGGGAAAATCTCAGACTTGCAGATGGGAGCAGGACCAAAGAACTCTGAGGGGAGACTGCTGGGTGAGGAAAGTGGACGGTGGAAGCATGTGACTAAGTGAACCAGGCAGAGGAAAAGACGGGCTAGTGAAGGAGCAATAGAGCTCAGGAACAGGTTTGTGGAGTTGGAAAATGAAGAAGGAGCACAGCAGGTGGTTGCTGAAGGTGAGAGGGCAAGGAAGAAGAGAAGAGCAGCTAGCCTTATAAGGATAGAGGAAGAGTCAATGGAGATGACACCAAATATGAGCCCCAGGAGGATACAGGATGGGTTGTAGAGGATTGCAAGGTGAATAGGAATCGAGAGGACTTGCAGCCAGAGGGAACAGGGGACAGACCGGAGAATCTCACCGTCACCAAGAAAAGGCAGGTCTATGTGATTGGGGACTCCTTACTGAGAAGAATAGACAGGCCTGTAACTAGAGCTGATCCAGAGAACAGAAGAGTGTGCTGTCTGCCGGGTGCTAAGATACGGGATGTGGACCTGAGGCTGAAAAGGATCCTAATGGGAGCGGGAAAGAATCCGCTGATTGTCCTTCATATGCGAATGTATGATACGGCTAGATTCTAGCTGGAACGTATCAAGGGAGACTATGCCAGGCTGGGGAAGATGCTTAAGGAAATAGAGGCTCAGGTGATCTTCAGTGGGATTCTGCCTGTTCCTAGAGAAGGGCAACAAATGTGTGACAAGATTATGGCGATCAACAGATGGCTCAGGCAGTGGTGCTAAAAGGAGGGCTTTGGGATGTATGGCCACTGGGAGGCATTCATGGACAGAGGTCTGTTCTCTTGGGATGGACTTCACCTGAGTAGGGAGGAAAATAGACTTCTAGAATGGAGGCTGGCACAACTGATTAAGAGAGCTTTAAACTAGGAAATGTAGGGGGGGGAAGATGGTTGGGAGATGTCCAGATAATCTCCATGCCGGATTTTAACATTGAGAGGGAAGAAAATGAAGCAAGAAATGACACTGTCTTGGATAGGAGAATGGAAATACAGAGGAACGGTACTGTAGATACATTTTTAATAGGTGATACTGGTGGTAGAACATCTGAGCTGAATCAGGTAAAGAATGTGAGTGAAGCCAATCATCAAGAATTAAGATGTTTGTACACCAATACGAGGAGCCTAGGTAACAAAATGGAGGAACTAGAGTTACTGGTGCAGGAAGTGAAACCGGATATTATAGGGATAACAGAATCATGGTGGACTAGTAGTCATGACTGGAGTACAGGTATTGAAGGGTATGTGCTGTTTAGGAAAGAGAAATAAAGGCAAAGGTGGTGGACTAGCATTGTATATCAATGATGAGGTGGACTGTAAAGAAATAAGAAGTGATGGAATGGACAAGACAGAGTTTGTCTGGGCAAAAATCACATTGGGAAAGAGATCTACTCATCCCCCCTCCCCCCCCGAGATAGTGCTTGGGATGTGCTATAGACCTCCGAAATCTGATTTGGATATGGATAGAGACCTTTTTACTGTTTTTAATGAAGTAAATACTAATGGGAATTGTGTGATCATGGGAGATGTTAAACTTCACAGATATAGCCTGGAGGACAAGTGCTAGTAATAATAATAGGGCTCAGATTTCCCTAGATGCAATAGCTGATGGATTCCTTCACCAAGTAGTTGAAGAACCAACAAGAGGGGATGCCATTTTAGATTTGCTTTTGGTGAGTTGTGAGGACCTCATAGAAGAAATAGTTGTAGGGGACAACCTTGGTTTGAGTGATCATGAGCTAATTCGGTTTAAACTAAATGGAAGGATAAACTAAAATAGATCTGTGACTAGGGTTTTTTATTTCAAAAGGGCTAATTTTAACAAATTAAGGAAATTAGTTAGGGAAGTGGATTGGACTGAAGAACTTGGGGATCTAAAGGTGGAGGAAGCCTGGAATTATTTCAAGTCAAAAGTTGCAGAAACTATCAGAAGCCTGCATCCCAAGAAAGGGGGAAAAATTCATAGGCAGGAGTTGTAGACCAAGCTAGATGAGCAAGCATCTCAGAGAGGTGATTAAGAAAAAGCAGAAAGCCTACAAGGAATGGAAGATGGGAATGATCAGCAAGGAAAGCTACCTTATTGAGGTCAGAACATGTAGGGATAAAGTTAGAAAGGCCAAAATCCATGTAGAGTTGGACCTTGCAAAGGGAATTAAAACCAATAGTAAAAGGTTCTATAGACATAGAAATAAGAAGAAAACAAAGGAAGAAGAGGTGGGAGGGCTAAACTCTGAAGATGGAGTGGAGGTTAAGGATAATCTAGGCATGGCCCAATATCTAAACAAATACTCTGCCTCAGTCTTTAATGTGGCTAATGAAGAGCTTAGGGATAATGGTAGGATGACAAATAGGAATGAGGATATGGAGGTAGATATTACCACATCCGAGGCAGAAGTCAAACTCGAACAGTTTAATGGGACAAAATCAGGGGGCCCAGATAATCTTCATCCAAGAATATTAAAGGAACTGACACATGAAATTGCAAGCCCATTAGCAAGAATTTTTAATGAATCTGTAAACTCAGGGGTTGTACCGTATGACTGGAGAATTGCTAACATAGTTCTTATCTTTAAGAAAGGGGAACAAAGTGATCCGGGCAACTACAGGCCTGTCAGTTTGACATCTGTAGTATGCAAGGTCTTGGAAAAAATTATGAAGGAAAAAGTATTCAAGGACATTGAGGTCAACGGTAATTGGGACAAAATACAACATTGTTTTACAAAAGGTAGATCATGCCAAACCAACTTCATCTCCTTCTTTGTGAAGGTAACAGATTTTTAGACAAAGGAAATGCAGTGGATCTAATTTACCTTGATTTCAGTAAGGCATTTGATACGGTTCCACATGGGGAATTATTAGCTAAATTGGAAACGATGGGGATCAATATGAAAATTGAAAGATGGATAAGGAACTGGTTAAAGGAGAGACTACAATGTGTCATACTGAAAGGTGAACTGTCAGGCTGGAGGGAGGTTACTAGTGGAGTTTCTCAGGGATCGGTTTTGGGACCAATCTTATTTAATCTTTTTATTACTGACCTTGGCACAAAAAGTGGGAATGTGCTAATAAAGTCTGCAGATGACACAAAGCTAGGAGGTATTGCCAATACAGAGAGGGACCGGAATATCATATAGGAAGATCTGGATAACATTGTAAACTGGAGTAATAGTACTAGGATGAAATTTAATAGTGAAAAGTGCAAGGTCATGCATTTAGGGATTAATAACAAGAACTATTGTTATAAGTTGGGGAGGCATCAGTTGGAAGTAACAGAGGAGTAGAAGGACCTTGGAGTATTGGTTGATCACAGGATGACTATGAGTTGCCAATATGATATGGCTGTGAAAAAAGCTAATGTGGTTTTGGAATGCATCAGGCGAGGTATTTCCAGTAGAGATAAGGAGGTGTTAGTACCATTATACAAGGCATTGGTGAGACCTCATCTGGAATACAGTATGCAGTTCTGGTCTCCCATGTTTGAGAAGGATGAATTCAAACTGGAACAGAGTCAGAGAAGGGCTACTAGGATGATCCGAGGAATGGAAAACCTGTCATATGAAAGGAGACTCAAAGAGCTTGGCTTGTTTAGCCTAACCAAAAGGAGGCTGAGGGGAGATATGATTGCTCTTTATAAATATATCAGAGGAATAAATACCAGGGAGGGAGAGGAATTATTTAAGCTCAGTACCAATGTAGACACAAGAACAAATGGATATAAACTGGCTATCAGGAAGTTTAGACTTGAAATTAGACAAAGGTTTCTAACCATCAGAGGAGTGAAGTTCTGGAACAGCCTTCCAAGGGGAGTAGTGGGGGCAAAAGACATATCTGGCTTCAAGACTAAGCTTGATAAGTTTATGGAGGGGATGGTAGATTAGGATAGCCTAATTTTGGCAATTAATTCATCTTTGACTACTAGCGGTAAATATGCCCAATGGCTTGTGATGGGATATTAGATGGGGTGGGATCTGAGTTACTACAGAGAATTCTTTCCTGGGTGTCTGGCTGGTGAGTCTTGCCGACATGCTCAGGGTTTACCTGATCGCCGTATTTGGGGTCAGGAAGGAATTTTCCTCCAGGGCAGATTGGCAGAAGCCCTGGTGGTTTTTAGCCTTTCTCTGCAGCGTGGGGCACGGGTCACTTGCTGGAAGATTCTCTGCACCTTGAAGTCTTTAAACCATGATTTGAGGACTTCAGTGGCTCAGACACAGGTTTGATACAGGAGTAGGTGGGTGAGATTCTGTGTCCTGTGTTGTGCAAGAGGTCAGACTAGATGATCATAATGGTCCCTTCTGACCTTAAAGTCTATGAGTAGCATATCTGATCATTTAAATGGCAAGTAAAATACACACTGAAATTTGCTAGGTAAAGAGAGTCAAGGTGAACATTCTGAAATTTCTTAGATGGCCAAAAGTCTGGAGATTTTGTTTTAGATATTCTTCCAGTGTCTCAGTATCATGTCAGACGATATGTTCCTGAAAGGAGCGGGATGTTCACTTTAAACCAGTAATACATTCAGCTTGCACTTAAAATAAAAGGAGAGGTTATTCCTTTTCAACAGGTACCTAAGAGGGCCCTCAGAGGGTACCAGCTGGGCCTTTGTTGCAGAATTAGGCCCTAATTAGCAAGGCACTTAAGCATACATGTAAGGACGCATGTGAGTAGTCCTGTCGAGGTTGTGCATGTACTTCATTACTGTGAGGTAAGACAACATGTATTGATATGTTGTATGAAGGATTTAAGGGATCATTCTCTAGTTCATTGCTGAAGCACCTGGAGTGTGTCTGTTCTTTCTTTGGCCCTATACTAAGTACTTTGCTGAATCGGGGTCTTAGATAATAAGCAGAAAGGGCCCAGAGTGGCCCTGATTTAGTCTTCTTTTTGGTCAAACCAAGACCAAGTCATGTGTGGTTTGCTTCTGACTGAGTCCTGCTGCATCTTCACCTGAGATGTTCAGGAGGAAGCAGTTAGATAAAAAGTTTCTCTTTCATCCCCTCTCTAGTACTAATCATGTTACTATAATATTATTCGCATCAGAACAGCAAGTTGGTAGCAAATCAGGAACGCAAGCGAAAAATGAGCGAGCTTCATTGGCTTGCTGACTCAAAGTCTATGACTATAAGAGGCGTTTTGATCAAAGGAGACTCTTTTACAGATTCAGGGTGTTTGTGGATGTGTTAGTTCTGAGTAAATACCTGTTCCCTCAAATTGATATTCCTAGCGCTTGCTCATTTGCTGATAAGGATCATGGAATCAAAGTGTTCAACTCAGTGTCAGTGTTTTGAGAGCAGGATGGGGATGTGATTGTGAGAAAAGGAGTGAGAAAATGTACATAAAGCATTGTATAATTTGCAGATCATTTCACACAGCAACTGTATTGACATACCCAATCAGACAGAAACATACTAAAGTAAAAACAAAAGACAAAGAGGAAGCTTTACTGGGAATTTTATAAAGGGCCCTGTTCAGCTAATGAGATAGGCAGTGTTCTGAGCAACATAAGTCACAGGGGGCGGTGTAAGCTCAGTGTGCACTGGTCCAATCTAAGCCAGTGACAGGTTGGTCCAGTGTGTATTGGTACTCAAAAAAGACTTGTTCTGTGCATAAGAATAAGGAATTCCGATGATGAGCAGAGAGATGAGTGGTCAAGATTCCTTTGTAACATCACTTAGGTATGGATTGTTTGATGGAATAAACTGTACAGTAAGTAAATGAATAGGTTTGCAACCATATTCAAAGCAAAATCAGACAGACACCTGTAACGATCTTGGGGTTCATTAAATAACAGACTAATGAGAAAGGAATAAAATGTAATAAAACAAACTGGAGAGCTGTAGTGAGCTGCTGCACACAGCCATGCGGTGGTCCCAACCCCTGCCTCCAGGGCACATCTCCAAATTCCTATGTTCATAATACCAGCCCGTATGAGGGCATCTCTAAATTATAATTTTCTACAAACGTATCTCTACAACACTTCTGACTGCATAACCCATAAGGCTGTAGTAACAAAAATAAAAGAAGCAAAGTATGTATAGAAAAGAATGCTAAGGAATTTAATTCATCATCCAGAGAAGCCTAAATTAATATCTGGGCACTGAGAATATTATCTTAAGACTAATATTTGCTAATGAACGTTCATTGATAGTGGTAGTTTTGAAGAAAATCATTTTAAATATGGAAGACAAATTTAGAAATGGGAACTATCAGGGTTTACTTTTAAAAAAAAATGCTTTGCAGGCACCACACATCCCAGGATTGCTTAAGCTTCTATTTCAAATGGTACAAAAGTTTTCAAATACAGAATCTTTATTGCAGCTAATGCAGCCCTGCAGTCCCCAATGCATTTCTCTAATGCTATCAGCAGAGCTCGAAAATGTAAGCTTACCATAACTGGAGGAAAAGAGTCTTACTAAATCTATTTTCCTTATCACTTTTGGGTTATTGTTCCCTGGATGTCAGCATATAGCAACCGTTAACAGTAAGAACTAAATCCTCCTTCCTAATTCCAATACTTCTTCACCTCTGGAATATTTTATGACTAATTCCGCCCATTTAGAGAGAGCTCTTTTATGAATACTATTCAAATGCAAAGTGAAGCTGTTTGAATGTTGTAAGTCAGCATGATTCAGTGGTCAAAGCACTGGCCTGGGTCTCAGGAGACTAGTTCTGGCTCTGCTGCTATTTCTGCTTTTGGCAGTGTGCGTGATCTTGGACAAGTCACTTCTCTTCTCTGTGCAGCTCTGGTGCTCCCACCCTCTGTTTAGATTGTAAACTCTGTGGGACAGTACCTTAGTGAGTGTTTGTACAAAGTCTAGCATAATTAGGGACCTAATGCTGCATTAGAAATAATAATAGCACTCTACACATTTTAAACAGTCTGTTTTCTTAATCCAACATGTGCCAAGTTCCACACTGTTTTGCAACTTGGAGACCAACCCAGTAAGGTGCTGTTTGCAGGACTGGCGCTAGGGTTTCTCGCACCCTAGGCGCGTGGCCATTTCGCCGCCCCCCGCGCTGATCCCATGGCTCCGGTGGAGCTGCCGCAGGCATCCCTGCGGCACGTCAACTGGAGCCGCCTGCCGCCCCCCCCCCAGCAAAATGTCGCCCCCCGAATAATCCTGGGGCCCTACGCAATTGCCTAGGCTGCCTAAATGATAGCGCCGGCCCTGGCTGTTTGCCTCCTTTGAGGTGTTGACTGGGGTTTGAGAGTGCAGCACCGTGCAGGATAAGGTGCTTGATTTGTATCAACAATACCAGAATGAACAAAGGGCAGAGAATTGTCACGTTCCTGTGATGTGCATTTGGATCATTCCTTTTCTTCCTCTCATTCCTTCCATAATTTTAAAGCCAGTTAAATATTTATATTGAGACTTTACAACAACATCAACCTTAGCTTTAGTTACACTGTTTCAAGCTGAATCAAACTGACTTCTTCATTTTTGTTTGTGCTGTCTGTTTCCCAGAAGGGCTTGCTGGGATTTTATGTCACTCCTTGTCTTCATTATGTAAATGGTTCAGGATATGAATTACTCAGGTGCAATGGGTCAAAGTGTCTCATAATGAAGCAAAAATATAAATATAGGTCAGTGGCAATGGTTCTATTGATTGTTTGTAATCTATCTTCTGGTGCAGAATCATAAGAACTATTTAATGTGACACCAGACAGTTTTATTTCTGTGTTTAGTACTAAAGTGTACATGACATGTCTGTGTTTGTGTGTGTGTCTGCTCTGTACGGTACAAATAAGCTATTGACTTTTCCTGGAGCCGGAACAAAAAATACGTACTGAAATATATGTGGTTGGTTGACTGGTTCTTGAATGTGAATCACACATACTCCCGCACTGATTTCCCTTTTTACAGAGTGAATTGCCCATATTAATGTTGTTGACTGACCACGTCTTCAAAATATAGTTAGCAAGCAAAGTAGCAGCCTACACAGAGTGCACATCGATCCAATGATGTCAGAGTCTACCCTTACTTCTCTATGTGATGCTCCTCCATCTGAGAGCTGTTAGCTACTGAGTCCATGTTCTCCTCTGCTGCTGCCAGTACACACTGAAGCCATGGGGAAAGCAGCTGGGTTCTTGATGTACACATTCCAGGCTTCAGAAAGTTAATCTCACAACACTGTAATGTAAAGCTTGGCTGGAGACTATTGGTTTCATGGCCACAAGCTAAAGCATCATTACTTCACTTTTTCATCTTTAGTGGGGCATAAGTCCCCCCAGGAGAGTTTGTGAGTCAATCTTTATTTCTGCCTTGAGTTCAGAGTTACAAGCTAACAGCCTAAGGCAAAATTTGTCTCTCCACCTATACTGCAAATATAGATCCAGTGGTGTATTGAGCATTCTTTTATGATCGGAACTTCCATTGACCTCAATGGAAATTTTACATGCTCTGAACAAATACAGAGCATGGGAAAGGAACCAGTAATGCCATGAGCATTTTGATTTTTTTTTTTTTTGTACCAGGCTCTTTGATTAGACTTGATCCAGGCCTCATCAAGATAAATCTAGCACTGGATTCCGCCTCCCTTTTAAAGGGATGATCTTTTATGTTGTTAAATTCTGCCACCAATCTTCAGAAAACTATAGCACATCAATACAGTTCTGGACATTGCACTATGGATTAGATTGAATAGAACAGAGTACTAGGCAGACGTGGAAGCTCCTTAATAAAAGTAGAGTTGGCTTTGCCTACATTCCTTGGAGTCAGTTACAGTTTGCTGTGACTTGGCCTCTTAGCCTACACTTTTAATTGCCTTCTTGCTTTCAGAATTAAAGGCATGTAATTTAGAACACTGTCAGACACCCATATATTGTTTATATGGAGTACATTTAGCTACAACTCTATCTTCTTTTCATTTATTTATGTATCACCATGAAGGGAATTCTACAGAAGAATCCAAGCCCACAAAGTGGAAATTCACAATGGAAAAGATTTTACATGTAGGAAGGTCTTTAATGATATCCCTAAAGACTTCACAGTGTGTCCAGAGATTGTCTCAAATCTAAATTTTTCAGCCAAAACAAAACAAAACAAAACAAAACAAAACAAAACAAAAAAAATCTGGATGAAAAATTCTGCCCCTCCCCAAAGGCCGCCGAGGTGCACTGGCTGCTTCTGGGAGCAGTGTGGGGTCAGGGTAGGCAGGGAGCCTGCCTTAGCATTGCTGCACCCACTGCCAACTGGGAGCCGCCAAAGGTAAGTGCTGCCCAGTGAGAGGCCACACCCCAACTCCAGCCCTGAGCACCCTCCCAGAGCCCCACCCCATACTCCCTCCTGTATCCCAAACCTCACCTTGAGTCCCCTCCCAGAGCCAGAACCCCAAACCCGCTCCTGCACCCCAATCTCCAACCCTGACCCCTCTCTCAGAGCCCTGTACCCCCTCCTGCACCCGAACACTCTGCCCATGCCCTGGATCCCTCTTCCAGAACCAGCAATCTGTACCTCCTCCTGCACCCCAACCCCCTGCCCCAGGCTCAGCCCAGAGCCCCCTCACACACTGCAAACCCCTTGGCCCAAGCCCAGAGCCAGCACCCCCTCCCGAACCGCAACCCCCTACCCCAGCCCAGAGACAGTGAGTGAGGATGGGGGAAAGCGAGCGATGGAGAAGGGGGGATGGAGTGAGCGAGGCAGGGCTTTGAGAAAAGGGCAGGGCCTTGGGGAAGGGAAGATCCTGGGTTGCCGTTGGATTCACAAAGTGATCTTGGGTGTAAAAAGGTTGGAGACCACTGATCTAGACCATCCCTGACAGGTGTTTGTCCAACCTGCCCTTAAAAATCCCCAGTGATGGAGATTCCACAGCCTCCCTAGGCAATTTATTTCAATGCTTAACCACCCTGACAGTTAGGAAGTTTTTCCTAATGCCCAACTGGAATCGTCCTTGCTGCAATTTAAGCCCATTGCTTCTTGTCCTATCCTTAGAGGTTAAGGAGAACAATTTTCTCCCTCCTCCTTGTACTTGAAAACTGTTATCACGTCCCCACTCAGTCTTCTCTTCTCCAGACTAAATAAACCCAATTTTTCAATCTTCCCTCATAGGTCATGTTTTCTAGACTTTTAATCATTTTTGTTGCTTTGTCTGCACTTTCTCCCATTTGTCCATATCTTTCCTGAAATATGGCACCCAGAACTGGACACAATACTCTACCTGATGCCTAATCAGCACAGAGTAGAGAGGAAAAATTACTTCTCATGTCTTGCTTACAAACTCCTGCTAATACATCCCAGAATGATGTCTTCTTTTTTGCAGCAGCGTTACACTGTTGACTCATATTTAGTTGATGATCCACTATGACCCCCAGATCCCTTTCCACAGTACTGCTTCTTAGACAGTCATTTCCTATTTTGTATGAGTGCAAATGATTGCTCCTTCCTAAGTGGAGTACAGTACAGACCCGCTTACGCGTGGATGTTGGGAGTCAAGCCGTCACGACTGCGTGTTTACAGACTGCGGGTTAAGAGGGCCATGCTGAAAAAAGTGGCTATGATTCACTTTGAAAAAAATGCAGTTATTTTCTGGTCTTTCTGGCTTGCATTTTTTTTCTTTCTTATGAAGTCTGTCATTCACCACAGATGAATGATTTTAATATTTTCTGCATTTTGCTCCTCCATAAATCTTACCACAGTTTCTACAGCACTAATGGCTTCTGTGGGCAAAATGTTGACCTTTTCAATGACATCCTCATCGTCGTTATCATTGTCATTTACGCCTGCATTATTAGAATTCTTGCCATCACTTTCGCGGTCCGACGTAGCCTCGCATCCCGTTAATATTTCTTCCTCAGATAGAAATTTTGAAGTTGGGCAATCTTCATCCATCTCCAGCCAATCGGTAATAATTTCCGACAATGTATCCAAACTAAAATTTTTTATCATTAGAAAGAGAAGTTTACTTTTATCTTCTTTTGTCTGTGTGTGTGTTTGTAGGACGTCTTCTTCTGAAAATCCTTCAAAGTCTGGCTCTGAATCAGTGCCACTGCTGGAGTTTTCTGAGTCTGAGCTGTCTTTAACAGAAAAAGCATCACCGAGAGCCTTCATCCAGAAGTTTTCAATGGACTTTTTAAACTAAATAAATAATTTCCTTCATGTTTAACTGTTTCAGGAATTTCGGAAATGCCTGAAGATGGGCATGACACGATTGCCGAAATCAGCTCCCGAAGATAATTGTTTTTAAAATTCTGAATAATGCCCTGGTTTAAAGGTTGAATTTTTGACGTGTTGAATGGTAGGTATAGCACTCAAATGTTTCCATCGCTTGATACCAGTGATTCGGCTGGAGGATGGGCTGGACAATTGTCAAATAGTAAAAGTGCTTTGGCTTCGAGTTTCTTTGACCACAGATGCTTACGAACAGCTGGAACAAAGCTGTTGTGGAACCAGTCATCGAAAATGTCTCATCATCCAAGCATTTTTGCTGTTAGTGTGTATTACTGGCACTTTGGCTCTATTGAGGTGATTAAAGCAGCGAGGGTTATGAAAGCAGCCAACAAAAAGAGGGGAAAACTTATGGCTGCCCATTTTATTACTACAAAAAAGAAGAGTCACACAATCTTTTATCTTTTTAAATACAGTTGTTTTCTGTGTCTCATAATTAAAGGCTAAATTCTTATCAGGTAGCAGTTTTGCAAATAAAGCTGTTTCATCAGAATTATAAAGTTGTTCTTCATGGTTGTCTTCATTTTGTAAAACAGATTTTAACTCAGCGGGAAATACATTCACGGCTGATTCATCGGCTGATTGGCTGTCTCCAGAAATCGATACCTGCGCTATGCCATAACACTTTTCAAAATGACTTATAAACCCCTCGCTGGCTTGGAATGATTCATCCCCCATTAAATTTCCAAATTTTGTCACTTGGGCTTGAAGAATTGGCCCACTTAGCGGCATTCCTTTCAGTCTTTCCTGAGCAAACCACGTGCGCATGACTTTGTCTATTGTGGATTTTGCTGAATAGCGGATACATTTTCGCTTAGACCCCGTGGCAGAATCAATATTTTGTACAAAGTCATTCAGTTTAGATTCATTTTTTAGCCATCCTTGGAGAGTAGATTCGGCAATCCTAATATCTTTTGAAACTTTGGCCTGGGTTTCTCCACTACTTACTCGATCTATTGCAGCTAGCTTTTCTTCTACAGTGTAGGAACGCTGATGCTTGCCCTCTGCCATTATATTAGGCCTATGGTTAAAATTTCCTAATGTAGTATATATATTACTATATAACTACTATATATTATATATCTCTCTAGCGTGACAATAACTAAGCACGTGAGATACATCTTTACCAATATCGGTAAAGACACACAACACATTTCTGCTCTGCACTTCCTGTCGATTTCTATGTCAGTGAGTTAGTGGGCAAATCTGTAGCGTTACATAGCAAGTTCCTGTACCAAGTGTTAAAGAGTCTCTCGTGTTAAATAGGTAGCACTGGGAGACATGGCGCTACCGCGCTTTAAGCAGATTCACGTGTAAACAGGTCTGTACTGTATTTGGTATTTGTCCTTATTGAATTTCATGCTATTTACCTCAGACCATTTCTGCAGTTTGTCCAGACCATTTCTGCAGTTTGAATTTTAATCCTATCCTCCACAGTGCTAGCAACTCCTTCCAGGTTGGTATCATCCACAGATGTTATAAGTGTACTCTCTATGCCATTATCTAAATCATTGATGAAGATATTGAACAGAACCAGACCCAGACCTGATGCCTGTGAGACCCACTTGATATGCCCTTCCAGCTTGACTATGAATCACTGATAACTACTCTCTGGGAATGGTTTTCCAATGAGTTATGCACCCACCTTATAGTAGCTCTATCTAGGTTGTATTTTCCTAGTTTGTCTATGAGCAGGTCATGTGAGACAGTATCAAAAGCCTTACTAAAGTCAAGATATACCACATCTATCGCTTCTATCATTCATTTCGACATTTTCAAAGTGAAACATTTAGATTTCCCAGCCTAGATTCAGAAGGGGTGCTGTTCACAGCATTGAGGAGAAGGAGGGTCCCCCTCTTTTTATATTAAATAGACTAGTGCACTCACTTGGGATATAGGAGAAGTGGGTTCAGATCTCTCCTCTAGGGTAGTGACTATTCTAGGATGGGTCTTAATCTCTCCTATTGAAGCTGTTCCACTTTGTATAAATAATTAAATATTCACTGGAGCAGGGACTGAAAGCCAGGTGAGTGTGTGGACCACCAAGCTGCAGAATCATTCTCACTCTCTGGCCCATTTTCATATAAAGTGTGGAGATTTGAATCTGGGTTTTCTATATCTCAAGTGAGTGAGGAAATAGGGGGCAGGAGGGTGCACCACCATCATGGTTTTGGGAATGATGCCTAAGTCCCCTTGTGAATCTAGCCCTAATAAAAGCAAGTTTCCTTTGCTTTTATTAACAAAAATGCCCAAAATTGAAACAAAGTATTTCATTTTGAAGGAAGCATTTCATTCAACTCAAAATGATTTTTTCTAACTTTTTGACTTGCTGAAAATTCTGAAAATTGTTGGTTTTTTAATAAATTTTCAAAAAAATTGGAACTGCCAGCAAACTTAAAAATCAGTTCTTGACATAGCTATAATATGAATTGCAACAGCCTGAATGTTTATAATATACATGGCCTCCCATGACTGAGCTGTTCAAATGAGCATCAAATGTCTCTGATGCTCAGTACGTTTAATCCAGCAATACGTCATTTCAGTCCAATTAGAATCACTGTCAGTGTTTCAAAATTACATTTTCTCTTCACAAAAGAGAAACTTTGGGGAAATTTCATATTAGGAAGGTTTTGAACCCCAGCTGATGAGTTGTTTCCTTTTGTTTTACTTTGTAATGTATTTTAAACTAGAGGCAAGTCTACACTACAGCATTACACCGGTGCAGCTGCAGCACATCTGGTCCAGACACTATGCCAATGGGAGAGCTCTCTCCTGTCGGCATATTTACTCCACCTCTGCGAGAGGTGGAAGCTTTGTCAGCTAGAGAGCATTTCCCGCTGATGGAACGCTAGTGTGGAAAGTGCAGAACTTGCATTGCTCAGGTGGTGGGGAGGAGGCTTTTTCACTCCCCTGAGAGACATAAATAATTTGACTTAGGCTGTAGTGTAGATCTGCCCAAAGACTCTCCAAATTTTGATACCCCTCTGTCACTAAGTTACCTGAGAATCCCCGAGATGATACAGCCTATGCAAATGATAAATATCAAGGCAGTTCTGTACTTACCATCTCCTTTTTGAAATTAATAATGATCTTATCTAAAAAAAGCTTTGGTTAGGTCCTTTGTCTTTAGGGGCTAATTAAGTTAATTGAAACGCAATGCGGTGCATTTTTTGTTTTATTTTGCTGGGTACTGCTGTGCTATGATTAATATTTGTCTCACTGACTTTGCAAAAATGTATGGCCCTCAAGCATCTTGATAGAACCCAATGTTTCTTGCACTATGAATGTGAAAATTACGTGCCTGAAAATAAAAAGGTTTAGATTAAAGAAATTAAGGAAGAAACTCCCATTTTTTTAATTGCATTATGTATGGAAAGTAAGACTGTTCCTGCATCTCCTTATAATGTGCAAATATTGAGGCAGGCACCCAGAAATCTGTTTTTCTGAGTATCAGGTGAATTGTATACTCTCATTGCATTAATAAAATATAGGGATTGACATTAACATATGAACATGTTTAAATTGCCGGGTTTTTCCCTTCAATGTTGGTCGTGATCCTAAGAGATGCTAAACAACACCTCACTGGAGTTTTCACTGTGGGAAAATACGTTGCTCCCCAGAATAAAATGTAAATTATGTTTGCTGCTTTTTTCTGCCTTGGAATTGTCTTTCAAACCACAGCAGTTCTGAATATGAGTAGGGGTGACCTGATGACCTACATTACAAAGAGTGATTGCTGCTGCACAAGGGTACTTTTCCACTATTCAGAGGCTAGGTTTAGAAGATCAGTACAAAATTCAGATGTTTATCCAAACTCTCTGAACTGCTAGGGGCTGCAAATCTCACAAGTGGAGGCTCACTGATGAAATTTATTACATTTTGTGCTTCCAAATGGATTGAAGGAAATATCATTGTCAACATATTTCAGCTTTCCCTTTTGCAGGCATGGAAAGAACCAGGAGGTGCAAAGGCACATAGGAATTGGAGGGTGAGGGGAGAAGGAGAGACATGGGGAAAAAAAGTAAACCTACTTTTTATTATTATTTCAAAAAAGGAATGTGGTTACATTTGCGTGGTGGTGAACATCTGGATCAGATTCTGTTTCATACCCTGCTAGTCCATACCTATTATTACACATCTCACTTAGCTCATCAAGTAAAGAAGATAAAAAGCATGCACCAAGTTAAGACTTGCTTTGAACATGGGAGGAAACCACCACAACACCTCCTCCAGAGCAGGGAGTTCTCAAACTGCAGAAAATCTGGGGGGGCACGTGATCCACATACCACCCCCCCCCACGCTTTGCCTCTGTCAGGACTGCCAGATGCTTTTGAACAGCCCGCAAACTCTTTTTATTTACTTATTATTATTTTTGTATTATTTTCTCTGGAGTCTGGACTTTGACTGTTTCTTGACCAAGAAATTTGGACCTTGACAGAAAATAATTGATTGCTCCTGGTTTACACAGTGGATATGGGCCTGAGCCTAAAGAGCACTGGGTGTCTCCCACCAGGTACTGCACACCCGTGGCTCCTCCATATGGTCATTAGAGTTTATCTGGGTTCAGGACGCTTGGCCTGTGCTTTTTGTATCCTTTTCTGTTATAAAGTCATAGGCCTGGTCCAGACTTGGTGTGGGGGAGGAGGATCGACAACTTCAGCTACCAGAATAGTGTAGCTGAAGTCGACGTATCTTAGATCAACTTAGATTGACTTACTTCATGTTCTCATGGCGCGGGATCGACGGCCGCCGCTCTCCTGTCAACTCTACTTCTGTCTCTCACCCTGCTGGAGTTCCGGAGTCGACGGGGAGCGCATTCAGGGATCAATGTATTGCATCTAGGTGAGACGCGATACATCGATCCCCGCTGATCTGGTGGGTAGTGTAGACATACCCATAGAGTTTAAGGCCAGAAGTGACCACTCACTCATCTAGTCTGACTCCTGTATATCACAGGCTTCTCACTTCTCTGTTAAACCTCACAGGATCACACTCTTACTCTAGTTGTTAATTACATGATTCTGTAATTTTGTGTTTTTCTTCGGCAGTTGCATTTTCAGGCCTTGGCTTTACGACCTTCTACTTAGCTGGAAAGTTGCACTGCTTCACTGAAAATGGCCGAGGGAAAAGCTGGCGGCTTTGTGCAGCAATTCTGCCTCTGTATTGTGCCATGATGATTGCCCTGTCACGCATGTGTGATTACAAGCATCATTGGCAAGGTGAGTTATGGTGATGCCTTTCCTTTTTATTGTCCTTGTATTTCTGCGGTGAGAGCTACAGAGATGGAGTGGTTATAGCTTGTTTGACTGGCAGCTGGTTCTAAGCGTCATTTTAGTTCCGACAGTGTGTGTGAATATGACAGGGGCCCAGTATATCTGTGTGGTTTCATATATGATTGAATGGATATAAACATGTTTTGGCCCATTCCTGTAGAACAGAAAACTGCAGAACCTTTTTGTAAATGTTACTAGGTGGATTGTGGCCTCTTAAGATATATAGTATAGAATACAGATGGTGACAACTTTTGCCCAAGCTCAAAGCTTTGCTGCAAAGCTTCATGTCTTCTAGCCCATTAAAATTTTTTAGTAAAACAGATGTTTGGGTAAAAGGCTACGGTGATAATGGCTTTAGAGGAATGAGAACCTCTTTCCAAATTAATCACCTAATTTAGTAAGGAAATATCATATTCACATCATGTCCAATAAAAAATAAAATTGATTTCCTGTAGATTCTGGCAGATATTTTTGATTCCAGTATTTTACTTGAGAATGGTCTAATTCTCAGATGTTAGCTGGGTGGATTTAATATGTACAATGTACGTTGTACCAGTGTATGTTCACTAAGTTGCAACTGCTAATTAAAATATTCATAATTTATTGTATCATGACATGTTCTTTATTGCAGGAACATGCAATGCTTTCCAGATTCTGCAATCAGATCTCAGAGTCAGAAGATCTTACCACTGTCATATTAATTTACATAACATAAGCCAGTCACCATCCAACGTTAAAGAGTCTTAAACAGATTTTGCTATACAGAAACCTGAGCCTGCTTAGTACCATGGCAAACACGCCATTCAAATTTTCTTAACCTTTTATTAAAGATAAATAAAAGTAGGAAAAACTGTTAAAGCATTTGAAATGTAGAGTATTAAGTAAGGCTTTCATTTTAACAACACCCCTTCACTTTCCCGTTAGCTAAAGAGAGTTATTAGAAGGGGGAAAAAAACCTTGTTTGACAATCTTTTAGATAGTATTAAATAGGGTGACTATAAAGCAACTGTGAAAAAACGGGACAGGGGGAGGGGGGTAATAGGTGCCTATATAAGAAAAAGTCCCCCAAAACAGGACTGTCCCTTTAAAAACGGGACATCTGGTCACCCTAGTATTAAAGATAGCAATAACTGTCCTTTGGGTTAAAGAGAAGTTAGCTAAGATAAGCTGGAGCTGGTGTTGCTGCTGTTGTTAAAGTCCTATTTAGCTTAATCTTAGAGGTATTTAGGATTTAGTGCAAGCAGGTAGGGATACCAGTGCCATCTGAATCCCTCTCTCTGGCCCAATCTAGTCACCACATCCCTCAGGATTAGGACAAAGAAGGCTCAGGGTCCCAGGAAACAATGGGGATGGCAGCCATGATGGTGCAGCTCGCTCCAGTAGCTTCGTCTGTGCTTTCTAATTTTTTCCCCAAAAGTCTTTCTTTAAGGCTCCCCCTTTTTCTGTTTTGACTAATTCTGGGGTTTATTTATCAGGTTTTCTGCACCTGTTCCCATTAACATTTACTATTATAGGTTATCATGACATTTTATGAACTTTCACATGTTTTACAGTTGAGCTCACAACTAGAATACATTTGTAAGACCAATTATCATAATATAATCCCTCTTTTTTTTATGACCAAATTCTGCCTAGGATCAGACGTTTGTTCATAAAATCACAGTTGCTAAGAAAAATCTTATTTTATCTAAAGCATATAGGAAGGAAAAAGGTACTTGATTATAGTGTAGGGTTTGCAAATTTCATATTCCAAAACTGGGATTTACAAATGTTATTTCATTAAATGTTACCAAAATTGCAGTTAAATTTTCCAGATGTTAACTACACTAAGAACTTAGAACTCGCTTAATTTGTAGCTAAAACTCCTGCTGTTACATGTTTGTAAGATGTTGAAGAACAAATCAGTTCTTATCACTTCTTTGTCTGTATGCCTAGGATGGGTAAAGGTAGGGGTGTGTGTGTGTGTGTGTGTGTGTGTGTGTGTGTGTGTGTGAAATCCCCTCTTTTGCCACTTACACAGTTAAAGCTGTACATTTACAGAGACCATGAACATTTTATGCGCTAGTCGTTAAGCTTGGACACTTGGAAAAAAATCGTTAGCCCTGATGGTGTTCTTACCCAAGTTTGTTGTCTCCTTTTAACAGAAGCAACAAATTGATGTTCTTTTGGAACTATATTTGCATTTCTGAGCCCTTTGCAACCCCCAAAGAGAGCAAAATCAAAACTACAAAACATTTTGGAAACAAAACAATCAGAGAAATCACCAAAAAGTTTGGTGTTGCAAAAGCCCTTCATTCTGGTGACTTGATATTCAATTCACAGTCAGTGCAGTAGCAGCCCTGAGTTAAGCTAGGTTTTGTTAACAGAGAGGGATTACCCAAGAAGTTATTTCAGAAAAAAAAAATCTGCACTTTAGCGACTTAACTGTCAACAATTTAAAATACTTTAATTTTGCCTTTTTTGCTTTTTCTTAAAAATACCTTTTTGTTAAACCTGCAAAATTATTACCAATCATTGATACTACAGACCTCAAAGTAATAATTAAAAAAAAGAAACAAAGTGTTTGTTAAAGAAATTTTAAAAATTGAAAACTTTAATAACATTTGTTTACCTCTTTTTAAACAAAAACATTGATGGTTTGCTTTACATGCTTATCTCAAACAACCTCAACACATTTAAGAATTATAAAACAAAATGGGGAAAAGTGGGTTGTTCCTATTCAAAACAAAATTTTTCATTGTACTTTTTCTGATTAGAAAATTTTAACTATCTAGTCAAAATCAACATTTTCTGATAGAAAATTTTGATGTAGGTGAAACCACATTTTCTGACAGAAAAAAAAATTTGGTCAAACAACATTGACCAGCTCTACAAATAAGCAAGAAAGTACAGTAAGATGGCAACAACTTCAAGTGTAGACAATCATTTTATAGCAATTTGTAAGACATATTAAAGATGGTGGAACATTCCAAATCAATGAAAAAAGTATAGAAATTAAATTTTTTTAAAAATCAGATAACCACTTGAAAGTGCAGACTAATTATTTCTGCAAATTCATGGGCATAGAGATAGATGTGCTCTGGAATGTAGTATTAAAACTGTGTGGGTCTGTCTGTGAGAAAAGATTCAGTAGTTATTCTCTAGCTTGGTCTATGCATATTTGCAGTGTGTTTTATCCTGCCAAGAGCAAGAATTATTTATGGACTAAAATGTGTGCTGTGAGGCAGATAATTATGGTATGTTTCATATGTTGTGGAAATAGATTAAACCCAAGGGGTTACCATCATGTCCATTACGACTGCATATGTGTGTCTTTGGCCTGGTCTACACTACGCGTTTAAACCGATTTTAGTAGCGTTAAACTGATTTAACCCTGCACCCGTCCACACAACGAGGCTCTTTATATCGATATAAAGGGCTCTTTAAACCGGTTTCTGTACTCCTCCCCGATGAGAGGAGTAGCGCTGAAATCAGTATTACCATATCGGATTAGGGTTAGTGTGGCCGCAAATCGATGGTATTGGCCTCCGGGTGGTATCCCACAGTGCACCACTGTGACCGCTCTGGAAAGCAATCTGAACTCGGATGCACTGGCCAGGTAGACAGGAAAAGGCCCGCGAACTTTTGAATTTTATTTCCTGTTTGCCCAGCGTGGAGCTCTGATCAGCAGGGGTGGCGATGCAGTCCCAAATCCAAAAAGAGCTCCAGCATGGACCGTACGGGAGATACTGGATCTGATTGCTGTATGGGGAGACAAATCTGTTCTATCAGAGCTCCGTTACCGAAGATGAAATGCCAAAGCATTTGAAAAAAATCTCCAGGCTACGATACAGAGTCCACAGCAGAGAGCTATGTGACAAGCGTAACAGAAAGCCAAAGAATCAAATGGACGCTCATGGAGGAAGGGAGAGGGGACTGAGGACTCCAGCTATCCCATAGTCCCTGCAGTCTCTGAAAAGTATTTGCATTCTTGGCTGAGCTCCCAATGCCCGTAGGGTCAAACACATTGTCCGGTGTGGTTCAGGGTATAGCTCGTCAATTTATGCCCCCTTCCCCCCCCCGTGAAAGAAAAGGGAAAAAAATCATTTCTTGACTTTTTTCAGTGTCACCATATGTCTACTGCATGCTGCTGGTAGACACGGTGCCGTGGCCCTGAACAGCAGCATCCTCTTCTCTCCCTTCCCCGGTGGCAGACGGTACAGTGCAGAAGGACTGGTAGCCATCCTTGTCATCATCCTGTGCGTGCTCCTGGCTGGCCTCAGGTGAGGTCAGCCGGGGGCGCCTGGGTAAAAATAGGAATGACTCCCAGTTATCCCCGGCAGATGGTACAGAACGGCTGGTAACCGTCCTCATCATAGCAACTGGGGGCTGAGCTGCATCAGCCCCCCGCCCCCCTTCATGTCTAAAGAAAAGATTCTGTACTGCCTGAACTATCATAGCAGCAGGATGCTGGGCTTCTCTCCCCCCGTTTAATGTCCTGCCTGGACTATCATAGCAGCTGGAGGCTGCCTCCCCTTCATTTTATCTCACTAAAAAGTCAGTGTTTCTTATTCCTGCATTCTTTATTACTTCATCATACAAATGGGGGGACCCTGCATGGTAGCCCAGGAGGGTTGGAGGAGGAGGGAAGCAACAGGTGGGGTTGTTGTAGGGGCACCCCCTACAATGGCATGCAGCTCATCATTTCTGCGGGATCTGACATGGAGCGGCTGTGCTCTCTGGTACACTGGTTCTCTAGTACACTTGCCCCATATTCTAGGGAGGACTGACTCTATTTTTAGATACAACATAAAGGAGGGAATGCCCCGGGGGGTCATTCCCATTTTTGTCTTTGCGCCCCCAGCTGACCTCAGCAAAGGTCAGCCAAGAGCACCTATGACAGCAGCAGATGGTACAGAATGACTGATAACCGTCATCTCATTGCCAATTTACAATGGCATAGCAGACGGTACAGAATGACTGGTAACTGTCTCTGCTACCTTGCAATGGCAAATTAATGCTGCTGTGTAGCACTGCAGTACCGTCTCTGTCAGTGGCATCCAGTACACATACGGTGACAGTGACAAAAGGCAAAATGGGCTCCATGGTTGCCATGCTATGGCGTCTGCCAGGGCAATCCAGGGAAAAAGGGTGCAAAATGATTGTCTGCCGTTGCTTTCACGGAGGAAGGAATGAGTGACGACATTTACCCAGAATCACCCGCGACACTGTTTTTGCACCATCATGCATTGGGATCTCAACCCAGAATTCCAATGGGTGGGGGAGACTGCGGGAACTATGACATAGCTACGGGATAGCTACCTACAGTGCAACACTCCAGAAATCGATGCTAGCCTCGGTACGTAGACGCACACCACCGAATTATTGTGCTTTGTGTGGCTGCGTGCACTCGACTTTATACAATCTGTTTTACAAAATCGGTTTATGTAAAATCAGAATAATCCTGTAGTGTAGACGTTGTCGTAGTATTTTTCCCCAATCTGAACCTTAGAGTTCAAAAGTTGGGGTACCAGCATGAATTCCTCTAAGCTCAGTTACCTGCTTAGATCTGATAAGCTGCCACCAATCAGGAATTCCAGTGCCTGATACACTCTGGTCCCCCCAAAACCTTCCCTGGGGACCCCCAAGACCCAGACTCCCTGGATCTTAACACAAGGAAAGTAAACACTTTCCCTCACCCGTGCCTCTCCTAGGATTTCCCTCCCTGGGTTACCCTGGAAGATTACCGTGATTCAAACTCCTTGAATCTTAAAACAGGGAGGAATGTCCCTTCCCCCCCATCCCCTTTCTCCCTCACCCAGAGGCAATACAGATTCAAGCTCCGTGAATCTAAAACAAAGGGATTCCACCCTTCTCCCTCCCTGTTAAGTACAGACTCAATTCCCTTGAGCCTCAACAAGGGGAAAAAATCAGACAGGTCTTAAAAGCAAAACTTTTAATAAAAGAAAAAAAGAATAAAGAAAATCACTGTAAATTCAAGATGGAATAGTACAGGGTCTGTCAGCTTCTAGAAACTGGAGAAAAAGCCTCCTCCAGCAGAAATACAATTTAAAATACTTCCAGCCACATACACATTAGACCTCTACCAGCCAGACACACATTTGCAAATAAAGAAAACCAATTAAAAAGACTAAACCGCCTTTCTACTTGCACTTACTACTTGAATAGAAAATTAGAGCCTGTTGTACGTCCAGTCACTCTCAGATCCCAGAGAGAACAAAGCAAAACTCAAAAAACACAAACAAAGGCTTCCCTCCACCGAGATTTGAAAGTATCTTGTCTCCTGATTGGTCCCCTGGTCAGGTGTTTGGTTCCCTGTTTGTTAACCCTTTACAGGTAAAAGAGACATTAACCCTTAACTATCTGTTTATGACAGACGTACCCTTTGAAGCTTAAGTAGATGATGCTGAAAACTCTGCTGGCTGCTAACAAACCAGGGATTATTCAGGCAGCCATGTTATCCTGCAAGTGACCATAGCACTTACCTGAGAAAACTGCACTCTCGAGGGAGAGACTAAGTCACTCTGTAAAATTTAGCATTGTAGCTCAGCCCCTATCTTGTGTGCTTAGTGGAGGTGGCCAATTGTGTTAAATTACTTATGGTGGCTTTGTGAAACAGCCTTAACTGCCCAGTGGGGAATGAGCAAAGACCATCAATATACTGTACAGGACTCAGTGAACTGTAAGTGAAAGAGGAAATAGCGTAACCTTATGTTAAACAGCCATACAATGGGATCTTAGAATTAATATTATGAGCATTCTCTGAGTCTCCTTCAGTTCTGATATAAAATATAATGTTCATAATCTTTGTGTTGGCATCGGTGAACTATAACAGATTAGCATATTCCATACTGAATCCCAAATACATTGACTATTTTAAGACCCTAACTTCACACATGGCTTTCTCTAATCTGAAAAGATTTCAATGAATTTATTAACTAGATAAATGAAAATATATAGAATCAGGGATAAACAAGAAGTCTGGAACAAAGTTCCCTTTCTGTTGTTGGCAAATAAATTAAAAATAGCATTTTGCAAGGCTGTCTTTCCTAGGATCTCAAATTAAACACACGTATCAGAGGGGTAGCCGTGTTAGTCTGGATCTGTAAAAGCAGCAAAGAATCCTGTGGCACCTTATAGACTAACAGACGTTTTGGAGCATGAGCTTTGGTGGGTGAATACCCACTTCTTCAGATGCATGCATCTGAAGAAGTGGGTATTCACCCACGAAAGCTCATGCTCCAAAACGTCTGTTAGTCTATAAGGTGCCACAGGATTCTTTGCTGCAAATTAAACACAGGCGTCTTCTTGGGGAAAACCAGAGTGAAAATGCTTATTCTAATTTTGCGGACTACATGGGGCAAGATCAGCAACCCACAGATCTAACACACTGCAGTCATGTGGTTAGTTTGTATTATGGTAGTTTCCACAGGCCTTGGTCAGGATCAGGGTCCCACTGTGGTGGATGTTGTACAGACATACAATAAAAGCAGTCCCTACCCCAAAGAGTGTATGAATGGCTAGATTGTAAAACACTTGGTCATACTGGTGAGCATTTACTCACACAAGAATTTACTCACACAAGCAATGTCAACTTGGGCTCACCAGTGTAAAGGTTTATACAATCTAGCTCTAATTAAGGAGATGTAACAGGTGGGAGTAGTGAAAAGTATAGAGTAGTAGGAACACACAATTGTGCATCCTCGCTACATATAGCAATTTGCTCATGTGAGTAGTAACAGTGAAGTCTATCAGAATACTCATGAGTAAGGTGCTACTTACTACATGTAAGACTGGCAGAATTGAGGCCTGAGTTGTCAATCATGCCATATCAATAATCTAAAGAAAAGTTATTAATCTTCATAATTCAAAAGCCTCCAGGAAGGGTGAGCTCTTTTTTAAAGGACACAGAAAGGACAACACACAAGGTTTCCCAGGTGCTCTTGTTTGAAGAATCTGAGAGAAAGTAAAAATAATCATGCCTGATCTGTAAAGTCTAATGCTGTCAGGAGAAGTTTGAGTCAAAAGGAGTTCATTATGCCGAAGCTAACTGTGTTGATCACAGTGGAAAGAACATTACATAGTTAACAGTGTGCTTGCAGCTCTGGATACTCTGGGAGTCCTAGTATCCTCTCTAAATGAGAAAGGTGCTGTTCTCTCATCTTCATCAATATAATGAGAGTTGCCATTATATTGACACTTTCTAGCAGGAGTTCCAATGTGATGCTATCGATTAGGACAGAGGGACTGGAGATCACTGTGATAGCAGTTTATAAAATCATGATTGGAATGGAGAAAGTGCATATGGAACTGTTGTTTGCCACTTCACATAACAGAAAAACCAGGGGTCACCCAATGAAATTAATTGGCTGAAGGCATAACACAAACATAAGGAAGTACTTCACACAATGAACAGTCAACATTTGGAACTGTTTGCCAGGGGATGTTGTGAAGGCTAAAAGTATAACTGGTTTCCAAAAAGAATTGGATAAGTTCACGGAGGGTAGGTCCATCAATGGTCAGGGTTGCAAACCAATGCTCTGGATTTCCCTAAATCTCCAACTGCCAGAAGCTGGGACTGAATGACTGGGATAGATCACTTGAAATTGCCCTGTTCTGTTCATTCCCTCTGAAGCCTCTGGCACTAGATCGACCATTGGTCTGACCTAGGATGGCCATTCTGATATTCTTACTAAGGCCCCAATCCAATGTCACTTACACTCACTGGGACTTTGACTTTAATGTGATTTATATGAGGCACCAACTGACAAAAGTAGCCTTTCAGATAGCTGCAGAGTAAATTATTTTATTCTAAACAATATTTGTTAAATTTAACCAACTTTGAAAGCCTGTGTAAAAGGACATATTGGAGTCAGTGGAGAGTGACTTCTGCCATGTGACAGGGGTATTGTTAATTTTTTTGTACCCATGACCCCTGGCATGGGACTGAAGCCAGGAAATAAAGATCAAAGGTGGGATTTTCAGGTGACTTTCAATGGAATATATGCTAAATCACTGCACCGCTGTCAGCCTTCTAGTATAGCTGTTCTAAGCCGGCAGGACAAACTCTCCCACCAACATAGCGATGTCTACACTGGTGCTTAAGTTGAGTGACATAACTTATGTCCACTTAAGCCACATTGTGGCCATAGCTCTAATCTACACCAGACTGACAGAACTAGAGCTTGATTTCTAAATTAGTCTTTAATTAAAGTTAGGAATATAAAAGCTATTTATTTTAGTGATTTACTCTTCTTTGTAATTAGATACGATAATGTCACTATTTTTTATTACACCGTCATTTCCGTTAAGAAAGTGAAAAAGAAATCAGAAAGGAAATTGGATACTTTTGACCCTTTTTCGATCAGTGCTAAAGCTCCTGAACAAAATTAAATTCCTCATGCCATTTAATAGTCAGTGTCTTTCACTATTGTTTACGTTTTAATCTACAGGGCCTTTCTGAGCCAATGTGTATTTTCAGGGATTTTTTTTTCCAGCTTAATTCAGGGCTGCTACTGCACTGAATGTGAATTGAATAACAAGCCACCTGATCAGACAGAGAATAACAGTCCTACAAAAACACTTAAGCAAGCAAATCCCTTTGTGTTGCAAAGAAGTTTGTTACCTTGTTTGTTGTAATGATGGCACCTATGGAGAGGCTACAGGCAGAAACTGTAATGACCATGCTCCTTTTAAACCAATGCATGCTGTGAGTGAGCCATATCCCAGTATCTGCAGGTGTCTGCAGGACTGCAGAGTGTTTTTGTCACCAAGCATCACTGCAGGCTTGGAGCGGGAGGTGATGTCAGAAAGAAACAGGAAGAAAAGACTAAAAAGCCAAACTGTTTAATTAGGGTTTGTCTTTCCAGAGACTTGTGTTAGTTTTCAGATTAACTGATTTTTTTTAAAAAAAATATAAAAATGCAACTGTAGTCACTATAAATCCTATTTTGTGGCTAGAGTATCCATGTAGCTTAGCAGCTTTGAGACTATCTACTCTGGATTTAGAAGACAATGGTTAAAAGATATTAAAGGTGCAAAATATTGTTAGGGCCCAATAGTGCAAGGTGCTGAGTGGCTTTTGGTTGCAGGGGCTCTGTGCAAGCCCCAAATACATTGGTTAGTACGTAGTTATAGTGGCAGGCTGGATGTCAAAGAGGGTCTCTTAAAGCCAGATGGATTTCGCAGCTCAAAACTCTTGTAGGGAATGCAAAGGGGCAGTGCAGAATTCCATCCATCTCACACCACCCACGGCCTTCATGATGTTCCCTGCAAAAGGGAATATTTTGTAAAGACTTCCTCACAGGCACTCCACCCACCTGCCCCTGGACAAGGGTGCCATCTCCTGAGCAGCAACTCATCGGGTTTATTGTGGGTCTCCCTTGTAAGCGCTCTGCATGAGGATAAATCCAGGAGCAGATTAAAGGATGCAGGGTGCTTCCACCCAGGGAAACATTCTGCACCTCTTGGATGCAGACTTTAATTCCCCCCCATCCATCCCCATCAATATTGGCTGCTATTTCAACACTAACATGCTTGATTTTTTGTTGCTTTTCCTACCTAGATGCTTTTGTCGGCGGAATCATTGGCCTAATTTTCGCTTATATTTGCTACAGACAGCACTACCCACCTTTGGGTAACATGGCTTGCCATAAACCTTATGTCAGCCTCCTCGTTCAGACCTCAACGAAGAAGGAAGAGAGACCCACAGCAGATAATGCTACAGGCCTAGAGGGAATAACTGAAGGACCAGTATGACTAATAAATGTGCACAATGAACTTTTAGCCCTTCTCACATTCCTCCAAACTGGTCTCTTAACATGATGTTTCCTACAGTACATTTGGGCAGTGATTTTTTTTTTAACAATATTCTTTTTCATACAGTAACATCCTCTTGCTTTTAAGGTTCAGTTTTCAGTACATACTGTTTTGTCCAGCTGTCTGTTTTCAGTCCGTTGCCAGAGCAGAAAAAAAAAATCCAGAGAGGAAACAAGCGTCAATAGAGAGAACATGCCAAATCCAAGTTAGTTAACTGAATAGGTTTGAAAGAGAGGTATTTGAAGATACAGTCAATCTGAAAACAGTGGATGTTGTGTGATGCTGAGCGCCTCCTAGGAAGTAGATTGTCCTCAACTGTCGGTGACCTCAGTGGGTGTTGAGTGCAGTCCTCACTTTCAGGAGGTTTTCAGCAACTGCCATAATCAGCCCTTGGACTGTTTCTTTATATAATTTGATGTGTAAGGGGCAACCTCCTTATGTTTATGTTGTGGTCTTCTAACATAATAAATCTTCCACATGATGTGAATGCTTTGTGTTAGTTGTCAAGTTTTGGCAGGGTTATTCTGAGCTGGTAATTAAACAGTTGCTGAAATGTATGAAGAGCAAGAGTCTGAGAAGAGCCAAGTCTACTCACATCAAGGGTTTTGGAGGATGAAGCTGACAGCAGAGTGAGCCAAATCTTTGTCAGCTTGCAATAACATATGTTCATAGGCTGGATTAGAAACTGGGTATTAAAATATTAGCATTTTTTTCTGAGAGCTCAGGCAGTAATTATTTTCAAAATTGAATGAAACCGCAGCAACTCCCACGACATACAACAAGCTGCAATCTTAAAAACAAACAAACAAGCAAAAATCTTAAAACTGCGCAGTTGAAGAAACACCATGTTTTCTGTGAATCTCAATGTGCCACAGCTGTCCTGGTAGAACTGTCTCTAATGAGACACTCCAGCATTGGTTGTGATCTTAAGGAATGTAAAGACTTTGGTTCATGAGCACTGGTTTCACATGTATGAATGCTTCCGTCAGTTTCCAGCACTGTACTATGCCTGGCTGAATTCTGAGAAAAATATTCCATTTGCTCATTTCCCCATTTTCAATTCATCATATTCCTAAGCCTAGCATTTGTAAGGGTATCTTGCCGCCTGATCCAGAGCCCATTAAGTCAATGGGAATCATTTCACAGTAATCCAGTAGGCTTTTGATGAGGTGCAGAGGAGGTAGCCATGTGTATGACCAATCTATGTTAGTTTATTTTTTTTTAGGTTCATCTTTCCATTCATTATTCATACACTATGACATATTAAAAATATATCACACTCCAGTGAAATGATGTACCGTTGAATGGCAAAGTGTCAGCTTCCAGCATTTCCTTTAATAGATGGATTAGAAAAGAGCAGGTAAAATGTTCTAAAAATCACATCCTGACAGTTGAACATTTCTGGGCTAGAACAACTCGTTAAGGTGATCACAACCGCTTTGATCAACAATATCCATTATGGTGCTTTAGACTGGAGGAGACCAGTGCCATAGCTACCTTATAACTAATGTGTTCCTGTTGGAATATGTATTGGCCTTGTAGGCGGTTTGTGATTCAAAAAAGCTGTGTGTCTTAGTGTAAAGGCTTGTCATTTATTTTTGTCAAAGGTACACTTTGTAGATTTTTTGAGAAGAGCTTTTCCCTCATTGGCAACACTTGAATTTTTATAGAAGAAAAAGAAGTTATGAACCCTTTTTCTAAATAAAAAAAATATGCATGCAAAAGAATACTGCCAAACTCATTTAATGAAAACATATACAAAATTGTGAAATATACATTAATAGGAAATTACCTTATGGAAAAGCCATAGAAAATGTAATAAGGATGAGACCAACAGGGGTTCTATAGAAATTAGGCCTGGTCTATACTGGTGCTATAGGCCCTAGTGTAGGTACAGTTATACCAGCGTAACTGTTTTTATATGCCACTATAGCTTATGCCAGTTCCTTAAACTGACATAAATGAAACCAATATAAGCATAGCTGTGCCGGTTTAACTGCATCCTTACTAGGAGGGTTTTCCCAGTATAGCTTTATCTACAAAACCCAGTTATGGTAGACCAGTCATTACTCTAGAAACCTAGGCAAATGTAATAATTATCTCCTTGCTATAGAGTTTTTACACCATTCTATAGAATTCTGTATCAGGGATATAATTTTATATAGGATGATTGAAAAAACTAGCAAAGTTATCATTTCTATAAATTCTATATGATTTTTCCATTAGTTTTGTCTTTTAGTGGAAAAACTTGGCCTCTGGCATGTATGCAAATCTTTAAAAAATTCTTAAACTCAAATTGAAAGTTTATTATTGAAGTTTAGTGCATTTTACACATTTTTATATAAATCTGGTATATTCTTAACAAATGAGTAGGACTTCCTAAATGTGCTGTAAAAAAAATTCTCACTATTTTAATGAACTTTGATACAAGTTAACTATGTTCCCCTTGTTGTTTGGGATGAGAATGGCTGACACAACACTTAGAAGAAACACAACTGGGAAAATGCTGGAATATGAAATGTGCACCATAAATACTTATATTGAAAGATAAATGGGTAAAAAGGACGTTGCAATGCAGCAAAGAAAGTATTTTTAATGGATATAATTAAATTGAAATTAATAAAACAGACCATGTAAAAGCTTTGATTAAGGTGTAATTAAAAATATGAAAAATGTAATAAAATGAAACTTGCAGAAAGGTCCATAGAAGCTATAATTACCAGTACATGTCAGCGTAAGGAAAGCATTTTTGTGGATTGGTGTATTTTAATTTCATGCTCTCTTAATGTGAAGGAAATGTAATGTTGTAATGCACCAATAAAACTGCACATGAATGTGGGTTTTTGTACATCTGCGTGTTATCATTTTTTTGGTAAAGAGAAAGGTCACCAATTTGGTTTCATTAGTAAACCATAACGAGCGTTGCAAACTATCAGCCCTAAAATAACTGCGGTTACTTAGGAGCAAGGAACAGTTCCAAGAGTTAGTTGCTGTTGGTACAAGAAAGGAGCTGTCCCAGCATTCAGCTAGTACACATTATCCAATTTCTATGCAGGAAAAAAAATACAATTTAGATCTTAGAATCTGAAGTTCATCTCGGAACATCCAACCAGCTGAACTACAACATGCCTCTCTGTGAAGTTGAGAGAATTACATACTTCATAAAAACATCTGATTAGTATAAGAGGAATAATAAGCTGCTATGGAAAACTATGGAGCAATACTGAAACCAAGAGCAGCTAAGAGTCCAGTTGAGAGTCAGATGAACTTGGAAAATGTCTGCTGGGGTGGATGAACATCTCAGACTAGAAACCAACATAAGGGGGTTTAAGCCATTTTTTTCACATTTCCTTGACTGCAGAGCTCTGCTTTTTCCAAAGCAGTACAATAAGCCCTTGGTTTCTAACATGGTGAGAATGTTTGTAATTTGTTAGGAGGTAGAAAATACTGTGTCAAAGATACAAGATAGAAATTAGGAGCCTAGTTCTGGTTTGACTCTGGTATAATTCCATTGACTCAGATTTATACCAATACCAGCAAGACCAGAGTCAAGCTCCTAATCCAACTTTTGACCACATATTTTACAAATGGTTCTGTGGGTAAGGGTGAATCTAATTAGATTTGACTGCAGTTTTGGATTCTTGGAACTACTTAGAGCTGGTCTAAGAGCAGCCGTGCTCTGACCTGGTGAAAGGGGAATAGCCTTGAACAGAGCAGAAACAGGAACGGGGGAGTAGTAAGGTCAATTTTGTTCTTTACAGATGAACCCAGAAAGTCTGCTGTTCAGAACAAATATGGCATGATCCATGCACTGAAGAATTTATCCTCCTGTGCTCATACGAATTCACAAAGAGCCAAATTCTACTCCTAATTAAATCAGTGTAAATACAGAGTAAATACAAATCCATTGTATTACTCCAGAATTACACCATTCTAATACAGCCCTAAGGCTTCAGGCACCGTGAAAGTGCTGACACAGTCATTTTGTGAAGCAAAGTTATAGCATACATACAGAGCAATGTCTGAGACGACTGAGAGAGACAGTAGGAACTGAGGAAAGGCACATCTTCCAGCGTTAACAAGTATGCATGGGAATTATGCTTAGTGCTACCTCCCCTTTGGGGTGGCTAGAGTCTACAAGGGAACTTGGAGAGGTAGCCGTTGTGTCTTATCACTGTAGAGGAGATGCAAGTGATGTAAAGGCTTCATGAATCCTTTGCACACCTGCATTGTAACTGGGTACCATCTAGTTCTCAATAATTACCTAAGAGTGTTCCATAGACCGGGGGGTGGGGAGGTGCCTTGCTATCAAATGGGCATTGGCTGTGGAACCTCTTAGTCTAATGTAACTGTACGGTAAATACGCTGCTATGAGTGTACAGTTTACAGTGCAGGTGTTCTGTTTTATTAATGTGCCATAGGTGTGCATGGGTCTTTAAAAAATGGGTCCAATACTGCTTCCAGGGAAATCAGTGGCAAAACTTCCATTGACTTCTGTGGGAGCAGGAGCAGGCCCACGGTCCTTTTCCATGGTGCGTGTGTTTGTTTGTTGCAGTGCAAACAAGACTGTAATAAAAAAATGGAAGTGTTTATTACTTAGTGCTGGAATTTGGTTTCACACACAGTCAAATCCTGAACTAATTTAATCCTGGTACAATTGCATTAAATTCAGTGAGTTGAAAGGGGTTTACATCAGTGCAGAACTTGGCCTGTTCATTTGTAAAAGGACAATTTATTCTTATATCGCTTAAGACCTAATTGTAAAATTAAACAATGGATGTTACAATGTAACTCACTATATCATCTTTCATCAGCCTTTAACGGGGTTTTAATATAATCAGATGGCTGCCAACAACAGCCATGTGGAGGGGGATGGTAGAAAGGAAACCTCAAGGAGGAAAAGTAGCTCAAATGGAATGTGAGAGGGCAGCAAAAGAAAGAATCTCCCTGTAAGCCAGAGAATAAAGAGGAAGAGACTCAGAGGCAATATGAGTATTGGCAGCAGATGCAGGAACATCTTCAATTTCAATAGAAGCCATTGCCTAAGTGAGGAGGGAGAGGAGGAACTGCCAGAAGAAATGTAAGAAAAGAACTAATAGACGGAAGAGGAAATAAAGAAGAGGTCTGTGACCCAGTTAGTGCTCACTTGTAAGATGTCAGCATGAAATTAGGCCTGAAGAATACATGTGAATAAAAATGAGAGGAAGGGAAGGTGATTTTTTTCCCCTCTGAACTCAACCATGATCATAGACCCTGTAGGGGACTGCGGAAGACTGTGTCACGGCCTAGCTAGGGTATTTCCGCTTTCTCGGCGGCCTTGTGGAAAGCCCCTGCTTGCTAAGTGGCCGGTCGTTGTAGGACACAGCATGCCAGTTATAACTTGCTTTTAACTGGTTGAAACTAGCTTGTGTGGCCCTAGGCCAAAGGGGTACACCACCCATGGACAGTCCATGGCCTTTGGCCAAGGGGCGGACATAGCCTGTGGGAAGTCCCTTTTTGCATATGTATGAGTTGCTTTTCTATTGTGTCTATATAGCTGTATGCTCCCGGTCCCGCCTTTGGACTCCGACCCAGGCCGAGCTGAGCTTCGGTGCTGGATTCCCCGCCAAAGTGACAGCAACACCAGGGTTCCCCATTGCAAATGTGTCACTTTACCTTCATTAAAGCCAAATAACTCACAGTGTGTGTGGGCCTCGTTCTTGCAGAGCATCCAAGCACGTTACAGACCCCATAGGAAGGAAGAAAGCCTTAAGTACTGCAAGTTCAGTTACTTTCTTGCTGTTCAGTGTACAGCATCACTGCTATCTGATCAAAGCCAAAGGGCCAAATTCATCCTGGGCCTAATGCCAAGGACTTACACTAGAATGAACTAAGCCCATAGAAACTAGAAAATAAAGGGCTGGCTCATCCTCTCTCATGGAGAATCCCACTGGAGGGCTACTAGAGAATGGGGAATAAAGGGGCCAGGAAGCAGCTTGTGATTGTGTTCTCAGAGTCTCCAGTAGGTTTTCCCTCAGGGGGAGAGGCTTTGTGGTGAGCACAGTGTGCAGTAGGTGCAGCCTGCAGGCCCTGTCAGTGCTGGTGAAAGAGGAGGAAAGTGAGGACAATTGTACCAGGGCCTCAAGCTCAGGGCCTCCTCTCCCATAGGTCTGCAACGTCTATATAAAGTGAAATAGGGAGGGGGTAGTGAACATAATGTACCAGGGCCCCAAATTTCACCTGTAGCTCTTCAGATACAGTTGCTAGATACAGCAAGATCTGTGTGGAGGGTTGCTCAGCCCATTTCCTCACTGATAGCTAGGCTTCCTATCAGCAAGGCTCCTGTGGTAGCAACTACAACTAGGACCTCAATAAGAGTTAATGCAGCTACGAGTAACAACAGTTCCTAAAAGCATATTCACTTTGATATCTGTAGACTCGGCCAGGAATGAGCTTTGTTTCTCTACCCCCCAGCATTGCCCCCAAAATTTATGCAGAGGAAACCAGGAGTGGAACTTTTGCAGGATCCCAAGACAGGGATCAATGCCAGAAAGATATGTCTTTCTCGTTCTGCTCTCAGAAGCAGAAAAGACAATCCAGCCCATAGCTATTACACAGAATACATTTCATGAGCTTTAAACTAACATACAAAAAGTCTGTAGCTTCACATTCAGGGTCCATCTGTACAACCGAGAACAACTGCTTGAGAGAGGTAAAATCTCCATGAACATCTGTTCCCACTCCTGTACCTTTTTCTAATGGAGAAAAAATTAGCTTGCAAGAGAAAGTAGCACTGAAGTTCGGATAGTTTTTTTTCCAAAAATTGCCACCAGTCATGGAATCCAAACAAATCTTCCCCTCTCCAGAAGTTTCAGTGATTTCTTTTTAAGGTCTTCTCAGAAAGTTATCCATATGTTCAGGGATTTCCATTTATTTAGTACATGCAGATTACATAAATATATGATACACAAAAATTTAAAATAACCATTTAAATCAAAGTTGCTAAAAATGGTTTCAAGACAATTATAACACAATTTCATGTTAATAAAAATGGTCATTAAAACCATCTGTTATGCATAATAATGTAGTTTGCTACTGTGACAGACCCAGGCCAATGGGGTACAGGAGTCTGATAGAGGGCAAATATACTGGTCACTGGATGAGTAGTTTTCTGTTCCCTGAGTGACCAGAGCAGGGGCTGCACTAGAGTAATCAGAAAGCTGCTAGAAACAATTAAGGCAGACAGGCTGATTAGAACACCTGCAGCCAATCAAGGCAGGCTAATCAGGGCACCTGGGTTTAAAAAGGAGCTCACTCCAGTCAGGGGGAGGAGCCGGAGCCGGAGCCGGAGCGTGTGAGTGTGAGGAGCTGGGAGCAAGAGGCACAAGGAGCTGAGAGGGAGAGGGTGTGCTGCTGGAGGACAAAGGAGGACAAGCGTTATCAGACACCAGAAGGAAGGTCCTGTGGTGAGGATAAAGAAGGTGTTTGGAGGAGGCCTTGGAGAAGTAGCCCAGGGAGTTGTAGCTGTTGTGCAGCTGTTACAGGAGGCACTATAGACAGCTGCAATCAACAGGGCCCTGGGCTGGAACCCAGAGTAGAGGGCAGGCCTGGGTTCCCCCAAACCTCCCAACTCCTGATCAGACACAGGAGAAGTTGACCAAGATGGTGGGGAAGATCACTGAGGTAAGCAAATCTGCCAATAAGCATAGACAAGGTAGAGGAGGAACTTTGTCACACTACATTTGGTAATCCTTGGCAAACACTTTAATAATAATTTAACACAGTGCTAACATACCATAACTCCAGAAGGACCAAACAAAACTAGTTAAATGGGCAATAGGATCTCAGATGAAATAGACAAAAGGGAAAGACCAATTTGAAATACTCATCCTATGTGCTAATCAGTTCTGAATCATTTGGTTTAGATTTAATTTGCTAATTATTGCATGTTATTTAAATACATACCCAAACCAGATGGGGAAATACGCTTTTGTGTGGACTACCATAAGCTAAATGCGGTAACTCATCCGGACAACTATCCAATGCCACGCACCGATGAGCTATTGCAGAAGTTGGGACGTGCCCAGTTCATCTCTACAATAGACTTAACCAAGGGGTACTGGCAAGTACCACTAGATGAACCTGCCAAGGAGAGGTCAGTATTCGTCACCCATGTGGGGGTGTATGAATTTAATGTCCTTCCTTTCGGCCTTCGAAATGCACCCGCCGCCTTCCAGAGGCTGGTAGATGGTCTACTAGCAGGACTGGGAGAATATGCAGTTGCCTACCTCGATGATGTGGCCATTTTTTCAGACTCCTGGCCCGAACACCTACTACACCTGGAAAAGGTCTTTGAGCGCATCAGGCAGGCCAGACTAACTGTTAAGGCCAAAAAGTGTCAAATAGGCCAAAACAGAGTGACTTACCTGGGGCATCAAGTGGGTCGAGGAACCATAAACCCCCTACAGGCCAAGGTGGATGCTATCCAAAAGTGGCCTGTCCCAGAGTCAAAGAAACAGGTCCAATCCTTCTTAGGCTTGGCCGGGTACTACAGGCGATTTGTACCACACTACAGCCAAATCGCTGCCCCACTGACCGACCTGACCAAAAAGACCCAGCCAAATGCAGTTAACTGGACTGATGAGTGTCAAAAGGCCTTTACCCAACTTAAGGCAACGCTCATGTCTGACCCTGTGTTCAGGGCCCCGGACTTTGACAAGCCATTCCTAGTAACCACGGATGCATCTGAGAGTGGTATAGGAGCAGTTCTCATGCAGGAAGCAACGGATCACAACTTCCATCCTGTTGTGTTTCTCAGCAAGAAACTGTCTGAGAGGGAAAGTCACTGGTCAGTCAGTGAAAAGGAATGCTACGCCATTGTGTACGCCCTGGAAAAGCTACGCCCATATGTTTGGGGACGGCTGCTCCAGCTACAAACTGACCATGCTGCACTAAAGTGGCTTCATACTGCCAAGGGGAACAACAAGAAACTTCTTCGTTGGAGTTTAGCTCTCCAAGATTTTGATTTTGAAATTCAGCACATCTCAGGAGCTTCTAACAAAGTAGCTGATGCACTCTCCCGTGAGAGTTTCCCAGAATCCAGTAGTTAAAAAGTGTTCTTAAAATGTAGAAGTTTGTTAGTTATATACTTAGTGGTATATGTAAAGGTGCATGTGTTGTATTAATCTGTTTATTTTAAAGTTCTAGGAGGAAATTGCCGCCAGTGAGCTTCCCCACTGTCTGCAATTTGGGGGGCGTGTCATAAACAGATAGCTAAGGGTTAATGTCTCTTTCACCTGGAAAGAAGTAACCTGAAACACCTGACCAGAGGACCAATCAGGAAACAAGACTTTTTCAAATCTGGATGGAGGGAAGTTTGTGTTTGAGTCCTTTGTTCTTTGTCTTGAATCTGTCTCTCTCTCGGCTATGAGAGGATTTCTGTTTCCTGCCTTTCTAATCTCCTGTTTCCCAGTTGTAAGTATAAAAAGGTTTGGTTTTTTGTATTTACATGTGTGTAGTTGCTGGAGTGCATTGAATTGTATTCTTTTTGAATAATGCTGTTTATTCATATTTCTTTTAAGCAATTGACCCTGTATTTGTCACCTTAATACAGAGAGACCATTTTTTATGTATTTTTTTTCTTTTTACATAAAGCTTTTTTTTTAAGACCTGTTGGAGTTTTTCTTTAGTGGGGAACTCCAGGGAATTGAGTCTGTGCTCACCAGGGAATTGGTGGGATGAAGAAGTCAGGGGGAAATCTGTGTGTGTTAGATTTACTAGCCTGACTTTGCATACCCTCTGGGTGAAGAGGGAAGTACTTCTGTTTCCAGGACTGGAAATAGAGAGGGTGGAATCCCTCTGTTTAGATTCACGGAGCTTGCTTCTGTGTATCTCTCCAGGAACACCTGGAGGGGGGAAGGGAAAAGGTTTATTTCCCTTTGTTGTGAGACTCAAGGGATTTGGGTCTTGGGGTCCCCAGGGAAGGTTTTTGGGGAGACCAGAGTGCCCCAAAACACTCTAATTTTTTGGGTGGTGGCAGCTTTACCAGGTCCAAGCTGGTAACTAAGCTTGGAGGTTTTCATGCTCACCCCCATATTTTGGACGCTAAGGTCCAAATCTGGGAATAGGTTATGACACCAAACAAAACTAGTTAAATGGGCAATAGGATCTCAGATGAAATAGACAAAAGGGAAAGACCAATTTGAAATACTCATCCTATGTGCTAATCAGTTCTGAATCATTTCGTTTAGATTTAATTTGCTAATTATTGCATGTTATTTAAATACACAATGAAAACACGTATAGAGATTTTTCGCAGTTTTCTAACAGTTGCTAAGCATCACTATGTTTTTGAATAATCAAGAATATTATCAGTATTAACATGCTACTGTATTATCCTCATTATTCCACCTTTTCATGATCTGCCTTCTTGTCTGCTTTCATGTACATTCTGCATGAGCTGATTGGAATGACTCCTACATCCTTCTTCCAAAAGGTTAGAATTAAATTAGATATATCCAATATGTGAGAGCCCTTTACAAAAAAATACTGTCATACATTTTCTTCTCCATGGAGAGTAAATCATTTTCCATTCCACCACAGGAAAATACCCAGAGAAGTAGAAACCCCATGAGTTCCATCCTAACTGATCTTTCCATCAAGAGGTAGAAGTTTGCTCCATCTCATTGAACGGACAGGGGCCATTGTCCCAAAAGGCCAAGTTAGAAATGGGGGAGTGCAGGAACAGGAAGCAGAGCACTAGATTGTGCTGTCTATAGTTCTGATCATTTCTGAAGCAACAGACTGGGATTTCACCAAATGTCAGCAGAATACAAGTATTAAATGTATAAAATTGCAATGACAATGCTGTGTGGTGACTCTGTGATATACTAAAATGAAATGAGAATCCTTCCCCTTGTGCCTAGATTTCCCAGCAGCTGCCTCAGTGCTGTGGGATTTTGGATTAAAGTCTCAGAGACAACAAGAACGTCCTCAAACCATCATTTACACCAGGGGTCAGATTGTCATAGGGTGTAAATTCAGTACAATGGTATTGAAGTCACTTGAGTTATTCTGGATTTACACAAGACCAACTGACGTCAGAATTTGGCCCTTGCTTTATGCAGCCAGCTGCTGAGAAAATCTTCCAAAAAGAAAAAAAAAAGGTATAGCCAGGTAATATATGGAAACGTCAGTTTCTGAAATCCAAATTGTGAATGAGGCATGAAATGGAAAATCCCTGTCTGGTGCAGTGAATGGATACGAATAATTATGTGATGAACTGAACGGGTTTGTGTGTATTACTGGGTGTCCAGCACAAATTACAATTAAAAAAAAACAACTAACCTCCTAACCTCAAAGCACTTAGGATGCTGTTTTCCTATTAGCTGAGATTTTCAAAGCCACAATGGAATTTAGAAGCACAACTCCTATTAATTTCAATGAGAACAGTAAGTCTAAAACACAGTGGCACCTTTGAAAATCTCATCCATTATGTGTTAGGCTCACTGCAAATGTATTATACTCATACTGATTGGAATGAAACAAAGTTTATTGTCAAAACTTTTTTATAAAACCCACTTTAAATATTTTTAATCTAGCAGTCACAGATATAAAAGCCAAATTGAACCTCTCAATGCTCTTTTGGGTCTCTCTTCACTCAATCTCCAGATCCTTCTTTCTGATGCTGAAAGAAGGAAAAAGAGAAAAGTTCTTTGAAGCCTGAGAATAAAACTCTTTCCTTTCTTGGTGTTGCTCAAAGGATTTTAAAGAGCTCTGTTTTGCTGCTGTTCAATCCATGCTTTCATTCCCTTGTCATCTGTTTTGCTGGTACTAGTGCTTTGGCTGGCCTGATCCACATTCAAAAACGCCTCTCTTTTAGTAAGAAAACCCCATGTAGTGACTGTACTTGAACGTTATGGTCTAGCTTCAGCTGCTCCATTAGCTTCCACACTTGAAGTCCATCGGTACTGAATTTAAAGTAGGCTTTTTTAAAAAAAAAACATAACCGAAAACTCACTCTCTTTTTCTCAGATAATCACCACTGAACCTGTCTGCTCATGTTTGACTGGTGAATAAGCTTACAGCCATGTAAATATAACTCATAGGCAAATCCTGCATGCTCTTCATTGATGCTTCTGACCCAATAGGCAGTGGAACTGGTGCAGGTCTGCTGTGCAGCAAACCTGCACAGAGAGTCCTTGCCCCTTAAGCATCATAGAGCACTATTCTGTAGGGGTTTGCTCCACATTAGCGGTAGGGGAGTACGGCTGGTATATCTGAGATTAACAGTGTTCACAAGCCAAACCCGTTAAATGGAGTCTCTAGTGAGGCTGCAGTTGTGGCCACAGAGCCACTTTCGAGCTACTTTACAGCTGCGGAAAGCAGGTTTTCCACTCCCTCCTAGTCCCCAAGCATTCCCCTATGCACAGCCCATGTACCAAAACTGTGCACAGGACCAGGGTTTGCAGCTCAAGAATTGGAAAATCTGGAACAAATGCAGAGAGTAAAAATAACATACTTAGAAATCATGACATTTGGGTGATGTTGGCTGTACAGGAAATAATTATGAATACATAACGGGAAGTCATAATGAGAAAAACATCAGGAACATTCAGGTTTAAATACATTTTATAAACCATTTCTCTGGCTTTGTCACTGATCCTGGAGACAGTGATGCCATGTGTGTGTGGTTTTCATTTTCAACATTCAGTACAGACAACTTTAGTGTTTACAAGGGATAAACTACAATTAATGCAATTATTATATATTCTAAACTACAATTAGCCTCAAGATATAATTGTAGCTCATGAAAGACCAGGTATCCCTCTTGTCATAAACAGATAGCTAAGGGTTAATGTCTCTTCCACCTGAAGCACCTGACCAGAGGACCAATCAGGAAACCGGATTTTTTTCAACTCTGGGTGGAGGGAGTTTGTATCTGAGTCTTTTGTCTGTCTGCCTGCTTTCTCTGAGCTTTGGAGAAGTACTTTCTACTTTCTAGTCTTCTGTTTCTAAGTGTAAGGACAAAGAGATCAGATAGTAAGTTCTATGGTTTCTTTTCTTTGGTATTTGCATGAATATAAGTGCTGGAGTGCTTTGATTTGTATTCTTTTTGAATAAGGCTGTTTATTCAATATTCTTTTAAGCAATCGACCCTGTATTGTATCATCTTAATACAGAGAGACCATTTGTACTTATTTTTCTTTCTTTTTATATAAAGCTTTCTTTTAAGACCTGTTGGAGTTTTTCTTTACTTCAGGGAAATTGAGTCTGTACTCACCAGGGAATTGGTGGGAGGAAGAAATCAAGGGGAGATCTGTGTGTTGGATTGCTAGCCTGATTTTGCATTCCCTCTGGGGGAATAGGAAAGTACTTTTGGTTTCCAGGACTGGAAACAGAGAGGGGAAGTCACTCTGTGTAGTTTCACAGAGCTTGTGTCTGTGTATCTCTCCAGGAGCACCTGGAGGGGGGAAGGGAAAAAGGATTATTTCCCTTTGTTGTGAGACTCAAGGGATTTGGGTCTTGGGGTCCCCAGGGAAGGTTTTTCAGAGGGACCAGAGTGCCCCAAAACACTCTAATTTTTTGGGTGGTGGCAGCAGGTACCAGGTCCAAGCTAGTAACTAAGCTTGGAGGTTTTCATGCTAACCCCCATATTTTGGACGCTAAGGTCCAAATCTGGGACTAAGGTTATAACACCTCTAAAAACATTAAAAACCCAACTCTTTATAAAAAGAAAGTCTTCACACGCCCCAGAAGACAACTCATCTTACCCCTAAGTCCCTGAAATAGTCTGCATCTGGCTCTTCAGCAATGTATTGGAAAGAGGCAGGTTCACTTGTACACTTCTTAAAACCTCAGTGAGAATTGCTGATGAGCAAGGACAGGTGCCTAAATGTGGCCCTGTTTTGCTCTCAAAGCCCAAGGGAGTTTTACCACTGACTTCAACGGGAGCAGGAGCAGGTTCTTGTTCTTCACATTTATGATCCATATTCTGCCACCAGGCAGAGCAGAACAACCTCTGATCTACGAGACATATTGGACAATCTGTAACATGTATTTCAGAGCCTTTATGGATAGGAGTATCTCAGTTAGGAGACAATTCTCCAGATGTAAAATCAGGATCACCTCAAGCCCATAATGGACTAAGACATTAATACCACACACACACACTCTCTCTCATTACATTTCCTCATTCTTAACCAACCTGGCAGATTCTCAGCTCTTAAGGTTCCTGACTGTCGAAGGGATAAGAAATGTCCAATAACGCTGATCTCTCTTGGCACATTGCTCGCCATACTAAAATTATATTTCTAGCATTATTGCATGAACTACAGAAGTTTAGTAAAATAATTACTATGTGATTCCAATTTTCCATTGCTTGGAGATACTGCAATTAAATTGTACCTGGCTCTAGCTTCTCACTCTGTGATGCCTGTGGAGGATGGAACCAATTATGTGAGGAGGGGAAAGGAGGGTTCTGTGACCTTTCCTCATTGGAACCCTTTTTGCATAAGAACCATTCTGTGCACTCTGGTATGAAATCTGTCACCCTTATGTTTAGTAGTACCTTATTCTGCTAGTAGCCCCACAAAAACTAGTCAGAAGCAATGGTGCTGAAACAATTTTTATAGTGGGGGGTGCTGAACATGGAAACCATGTATTTGGGTTGCTATTAATACTTCAAGGCAGGGGGTGCGGCAGCATCCCCAGCACCACTGGTTCCAGCACCTATAGTTAGAAGGGAGGGGACAAGAGGTCCCAATGTTGAGAAACACAGTGCAAGACCCCTGTGTACATCCAAAAATGTATTTTTTATTTACCTCAGTCAAAGAATCAGTCCATGTTTCTTGCCATGCACACACAATGCACTGGTGACTAGCAGTGATGTTTACTCACACAGAGAAGCTGTGCAGTCTTCCTGCTGTCACAGCTCTCCTCAGTTCTTTTGCTCAGTAGCATGTACTAGGGGCATTAGGTCAAAGCAAACCCTGCTTTATTCCTGGTACCATTCTCATTTGTAAATCGAGTAACATATACTATATTGTATTTGATGTTTTCTAAATAGCTATTTAAATATTACATGGAACAGATTAAATGGAAGATGTGATCATATTAATCTGAATTTGGTATCTCTCTTTTTTATCGGCATTATGGCACCACACTGTTGAACTGCATCTTCAATTTCAGGATCATGCTTCAAAGCCACAACAGCAGATTAAGATTGTAATCCCTTATTGAAGCCCTTTGTAAAGCTGCAAAAGAGAAAGGGAAAAGGAATATGGCAATATAATTCTTTAAACGAACACTCTTGGTATGAATCAATCTACGAAACTGGAATTTATATCTGCAGCATTCTCCAAACAAGCAAGGATAAAGCATTTTAATACATTCTCAGTGCCACAGTGAATATAAGAGGCTAAACATTCTCTCTCTCTCTCTCTCTCCCTATCCCTGTAATAGTTTCATAAAGCAAAGAGCTAAAATGTGTTCACTCAAGGGGCAATTAAATATTAGAGTCCCTTGAATGCATGTTTATAGAGCTCCAATTACTGTTATTGGGAGCTCACCAAAATATATACCATTACAGTAAGAAATTATGCAAAACTATTAGGGATGTGAATACAGGTTTCTGTAAACCAGGAACACTACTTAGCAATTCACTAAAAATACAGAGGAAAGTTTGTGCAAACCAATGCCCCTCCTGAAAAATTATAATCATGTCATGGTAGTTCACTAAATTACAGCAAAATCCTGTGCGGCATTTTGCAGTTGGGGGCTGAAATATTTATTACCCAGTAAACTCTTTTATGCAAAGATAATCATGGAAACACTGCCTCATTATTTTGTGATAATGCAGTAAATAACTGGAGTCACTGCTGTAATTAGTATTAATGTTCAACCGTGTGCATAACTTGCATGCAGTAGTCCCAGAACCTTGTGAGGTGTATCAAATATTAAGCACTATAATCCTGATTTTCATTGTGCTAAATCTTTGCTTGCAAAAGTGCTGCCATCCACTGAGGAACTTGTTTAAATACCAGAATTATCAGGCATAACACAATCTGAAAAAATCCTGTGAGCTGAATTTTAATGGGCTTTGCCAAAAGACACCAGGGCAAAAATGCATCTTGCTGTCAGTTGGACTCAGAAAAAAGCTTTTATATCATGTACTTATTGGGTGGAATTTTCATTTTGCTCCAAGAGATGGTGGCAATTATAATGAACTCTTCCAAAGTTTGTTGAGGGAGTTCGTTGAGATAGAGAGAGGTGGGGCTCACAAACTGTTTAGAGGAGGAAAGAAAAATTATTAAGAGTGAGGAATAAAGATACACCCCACCGCCCAGAAAACACCACATTTTACCTGCAATGCTGTCCAGTGATGCTCTTTCATTTAGCATGTTAAGTGTGCATATACCTTTCCCAGACAAAATTGTATTTTTATATCTTGGGGTCTTTTCAAAATGCGGGTACTAAAAGCCTCAGCAATTTCCAGCAGTTGCTAAAATTTGTATTCAGCAAAAAGAGCTGAAAAGGGGATTTCACTTAGATCAGGGGTTCTCAGACTTATGTACTGGTGACCCCTTGCACACAGCAAGCCTTTGAGTGCGACCCCCCACCCCATACATTAAAAACACCTTTTTATGTGTTTAACACCATTATAAATGCTGGTGGCAAAGTGGGATTTGGGGAGGAGACTGACAGCTTGCGACTCCCCCATGTGATAACTTCACAATCCCTTGAGGGGTCCCAATCCCATTTTATGAACCCCTGACTTAGATTAAGGTTTGTTTTCATTGCTACAATGTTTATATTTTTGTGCAATGATTGGTCACCATTAATAAACACACATCCCCAAAGACCCAACTCATCCTTCTTCTGCATAGCACAGGCCTTTACAACTGAAGTTCAACAAGAACTTATTGTAGCTATCAGCTATACAGGGCATGTGTCTTCCACTAATGATCAGCCAACAATGTCAACCTCTATTCAACGACTTGCTAAATTTTTGGAAAACCAACTTTGTGATTTCTCGCATGCTGCCCCTCATGCCTGGGAGAAGCTGTATGTAAATACCTGCAAAACTAACTCATTGTCCTTCTTAAAACTATCCTTTGCTGCATGGCTTACAAATAACTTGACAACAGCTAGTCTGTTGTTGTGCTGAGACCCTAGCCTATCATGCAGACCAGTATTGTCTCATTGTTTCCTTGTATTCCACTATTGATATATCTGTGTACATCTGTTGTCTCTTTTCTTATACTTAGATTGTGAAGTCTTTGGGGCAGGGACCACCTTTTTGTTCTGTGTTCTTTGTACAGCACCTAGCACCATGGGGTTTTGTAAGCATTATGATAACACAAATACATTTTAAAAGTCATTAGTCGTTATATGTCTTATAGGGATAATAGTTTCATTGTTCTTCACTAAATGAGTTCATTATTGATAAATGAAAAATACAGATATAAAACAAACTATGGGCCATATGCAGAACTGCCTTTGACCCACTGTGGAAATCCCATTGATTGAGAATGTGGTTATATACAACATATTTAAATAGTAATAGAATTATATACAGAAAAGGAAGTCATTTTTCTCTTAAACTATGCCCCCTGGTAACGAGAGGTGGAACATAACAACATAACATAAGAATGCCCATTCTGGGTCAGACCACTTAAAGGTCTTTGCACTTAAAGGTCAAACCACCACTTGATAAAAACAAAGCACCAACAAAGGAACAAGCTTCGGGAGTAAAAAGAGAATGCAGGCAGAAGTCCAGCAACAGAGTGGGAGCTACCCAGTTTATTGCACCCAATGCAGCATGTATGATTACCTGCCCTATGGACTGGTGGCATGTGTGTGCATTCGGTGCAAGGAGCTCCTGGCCCTCAGAGACCTTGTATGGACTTTGGAGACCAGGGTGGCTGAGTTGGAGGAGCTAAGGGAGACAGAGAGGTGCACAGATGAGACTTTCTGGGACACAGTAAAATGGTCCCACCCCCAGTCTGACAGTCTCTGTGCTGTTGAGGAGGATGAAAGACTCAGGGAAGGAGAACATCCAACTGGAGCAGAGGGAAATGATCCCATAGTTGGGACCCTCCTCCTCCCAGATGATGTTGTGGTATCCTTTCTCACTGAAGATACTTCTCCGGGGGAGGGAACTCCAGTTTTTAGGAAGAGACAGGTATTAGTAATGGGCGATTCAATCATTAAAAACATAGATAGCTGGGTTTGCAATGATCAGGAGAACCGCATGGTGACTTGCCTGCCTGGTGCGAAGGTTGTGGATCTCTTGAGACATCTAGATAGGCCTATGTGTAGTGCTGGGGAGGAGCCAGTGGTTGTGGTACAGTTAGGTACCAACAACATAAGGAAGGATAGGAGAGAGGTCCTGAAGGCCAAATTTAGGCTGCTAGGTAAGAGATTGAAGTCCAGGACCTCCATGGTAACATTATCTGAAATGCTTCCAGTTCCACACGCAGGGCCAGTTAGGCAGAACTGCAGGGTCTCAATGCATGGATGAGACGATGGTGTAGGGAGGAGGGGTTTAGAATTATTGGGAATTGGGAAAGCTTTTGGAAGAAGGGGAGCCTATACAGGAAGGATGGGCTCCACCTTAACCAAAATGGAACCAGATTGCTGGCGCTTAAAATTAAAAAGCTCGAGAACAGTTTTTAAACTAATGGCTGGGGGAAAGTCGACAGGTGCAGAGGAGCATGTGGTTTGGATATCCCTTAGGGAGGATCTATAAATGAAGATTCCTAATATGGAGGAGAGGATGGAAAATGATAAAATACAGGGAGCATCTGATGAGAAACAGCCAAATGAAAAAAAGTCCCATTCAATTACATCATGCAACAGGGGACAGCCAAAAAATGATAAGTTTTTTAAATGCTTATATACCAATGCTAGAAGTCTAAATAATAAGATGCTGAACTAGAGTGTATAGTATTAAATGGGGATATACTGATAAAATAGGCGTAACAGAAACCTGGTGGAATGAGGATAATCAATGGGACACAGTAACACCAGGGTACAAAATATAGGAAGGACAGAACAGGTCGTGCTGGTGGGGGAGTGACACTATATGTGAAAGAAAGCATAGAATCAAATGAAGTAAAAATCTTAAATGAATAAAACTGTACTACAGAATCTCTATGGGTAGTAATTCCATGCTTGAAAAATAAGAATATAGCAGTAGGGCTGTATTACAGACCACCTGACCAGAATGGTGTTAGTGACTCTGAAATGCTCAGGGAGATTAGAGAGGCTAATAACAACTCAATAATAATAATGGGGGATTTCAACTATCCCCATATAGACTGGGTACATGCCACCTCAGAAAGCGTTGCTGAGACAAAGTTTATTGACACCTTACACAGCTGCTTCTTGGAGCAGCTGGTCCTGGAACCCAGAAGAGGAGAGACAATTCTTGATTTAGTCCTAAGTGGAGCACAGGATCAGGTCCAAGAGGTGAATATAGCTGTACTGCTTGGTAATAGTGACCATAATATAATTAAATTTAACATCCCTGTGGTGGGGAAAACTCCACAGCGGACCAACACTGTAGCATTTAATTTCAGAAAGGGGGACTACATAAATATGAGGAAGTTAGTGAAACAGAAATTAAAAGGTACAGCACCAAAAGTAAAATTCCTGCAAGCTGTGTGGAAACTTTTTAAAGACACCATAATCGAGACTTAACTTAAATGTATACTCCAATTTAAAAAACATAGTCAGAGAACCAAAAAAGAGCCACTGTCGTTAAACAACAACGTAAAAGAAGCAGTGAGAGGCAAAAAGGAATCCTTTAAAAAGTGGAAGACAAATCCTAATGAAGAAAATAGAAAGGAGAATAAACTCTGGCAAATGAAATGTAAAAATATAAGTAGAAAGACCAAAAAAAAATTTGAAGAATAGCTAGCCAAAGACTCCAAAAGTAATAGCAATTTTTTTTTAAAATAATTCAGAAGCAGAAAGCCTGCTAAGCAATCAGTGGGGCCACTTGATGATCGAGATGCTAAAGGAGCACTCAAAGATGATAAGGCCATTGCGAAGAAACTAAAAATGAATTCTTTGCATCAGTCTTCACTGTTGAGATTCCCTAACCTGAGCCATTCTTTTTCGGTGACTGATCTGAGGAACTGTCCCAAATTGAGATGTCATTAGAGGAGGCTTTGGAACAAATGATAAACTAAATGATAATAAGTCTCCAGGACCTGAAGGTAGTCACCCAAGAGTTCTGAAGGAACTCAAATGTGAAATTGAAGGACTACTAACTGTCATCTGTAACCTATCATTTAAATCAGTCTCTGTACCAAATGACTGGAGGGTAGCTAATGTGACACCAATTTTTAAAAAGGGCTCCAGAGGTGACCCTGGCAACTACTGACCAGTAAGCCTCACTTCAGTACTGGACAAACTAGTTGAAACTATCGTAAAGAACAAAATTGTCAGACACATCGATGAACATAATTTGTTGGGAAATATCAACATGTTTTTTGTAAAGGGAAATCATGCCTCACCAACCAACAAGCATGCGGACAAAGGATATCCAGTGGATATAGTGTATTTAGATTTTCAGAAAGCCTTTGACAAGGTCCCTCACCAAAGGCTCTTAAGCAAAATAAGCAGTCATGGCATAAGAGCGAAGGTTGTGTCATGGATTGGTAACTGGTTAAAAGATAGGAAACAAAGCATAGGAATAAATGGTCAGTTTTCAGAATGGAGAGAGGTAAATAGTGGTGTCCCTCAGGGATTTGTACTGGGCCCAGTCCTATTTAACATATTCATAAACGATCTGGAAAAAGGGGCAAACAGTGAGGTGGAAAAATTTGCAAATGATACAAAACTACTCAGGTAGGCTCTGAAGAGCTACAAAAGGATCTCACAAAACTGGGTGACTAGGCAACAAAAAGGCAGATGAAATTTAATGTTGATAAATGCAAAGTAATGGAAAGCATAATCCTAACTATACATATACAATGATGGGGTCTAAATTAGAAAAAGATCTTGGAGTCATTGTGGATAGTTCTCTGAAATCATCCGCTCAATGTGCACAGCAGTCAAAAAAGCGAACAGAATGCTGGGAATCATCAAGAAAGGCATAGATAATAAAACAGAAAATCTCATATTGCCTCTATATAAATCCATGGTATGCCCACACCTTGAATACTGTGTGCAGATGTAGTCACGCTATCTAAAAAGAGATATATTGGAATTGGAAAAGGTTCAGAAAAGGGCAGCAAAAACGATTAGGGGTATAGAACGGCTTCCATATGAGGAGAGTTTAATAAGACTTGGACTTTTCAACTTGGAAAAGAGGCAACTAAGGGGGGATATGATAGAGGTCTATAAAATCATGAGTGGTATAGAGAAAGTAAATAAGGAAGTGTTATTTACTCCTTCTCATAACACAAGAACAAGGGGCCACCAAATTAAATTAATAGGTAGCAGGTTTAAAACAAACACAAGAAAGCTTTTTTTCACATAAAGCACTGTCAGCCTCTGGAACTCCTTGCCAAAGGGTGTTGTGAAGGCCAATACTATAACAGGGTACAAAAGGGAGCTGGATAGATTCATGGAAGATAGATCCATGAATGGCTATTAGCCAGGATGGGCAGGAATGGTGTTCCTAGCCTCTGTTTGCCAAAAGCTGGGAATGAGCGACAGGGAATGGATCACTTGATGATAATCTGTCTGATCATTCTCTTTGGGGCACCTGCTGTCGGAGGACAGGGTACTGGGCTTGATGGACCTTTGATCTGACCTAGTATGGCCATTCTTATGTTCTTATGCTTTATTCTTATTATTAGAGCATGGAATTACTACCCATAGAGATTCTATGGTAGTTTGGTTCATCTGATTCTACATTTTCTTTCACATATAGTGCCACTCCAACAACAGTACACCCTATTCTGTCCTTCCAATATATTTTGTACCCTAGTATTACTGTGTTCCATTGATTATCCTCATTCCACCAAGTTTCTGTGATAGTTCACAGCCCAAATAAAGCATGACAGATTACAAGATTCCCTGAAGATGCAATGTGGCTTAGGCAAGAAAAGATGTCCCATTTGTACAGAAATTATTATCTATAATTCACATCAATATCCAGCTCTGATATAATCTCATACACTTTTCTACATGGAAAATGAGTAGGCTATATAATCATTTTGGGAATGGGCCAATTGAACCTGGTGGGATTTCTTTTTAATGCACATACAAAAGTTAAAAAATGACCCAAAGTAGTTGTTTTGCTATTCTCTAAAATCTCGAGTAAAAGACATGAAAAGGCTGTATCTAATAATGCTTCCTTTCTCATCTTACCCTAGTCTTCTCTAGATTTTAAACCCTTCGAAGTAGGGACTGTCCCTTACTCTGTGTGTTTTTACAGCATTGAGCATGATGGGAATCCTAAGTGCTACACTAATAATCTATTATCTAGATAGTTATATAACTGCATATCATTGTAATATCTGAGCTCAACTTCTCATTTTCAGTAGGATTTTTGCTAAGATAAAGAAGCAAAACCTTTTCAGATGACATTAATATGGTGCCCACGCATTCATTAGAATCATAGTGTTACAGGTTGTGCTATAATAGAATGACAAGCCCTGTTTAACCAAATGTAAAACCAATTAGGTCTTGGGAGAAATGGACATTGCTAGCTGTAATGCAATTCTTTTTAGCAGTTAAGCCTGTTCCCAATAAAAACTTGTTCACTGCCTAAGTCTCTGACTAGAATCATTTTTAAGGTGGAGAGCGGTAGACCCCAGAATATACCTATGCCAAGTAAACAAAGATGTTACGTCACACCAAAAACATCACAAGAATGTCTCAGGTACAGGGTGCTTTGGTGTTATTTTTAGATCTCTCTTTGCCAGCAAGTGGATACAGTATTTATCATGAAAATTCCTTCAACTATCCTAGAATTTGCAACAGCCAGTCAGTGAACGGACCGCATGAAGCCAAGTCTGCTAGGGTCAGCACTGTAACCATGTTCATGGTTAGACGTTTACCAATGTCTTTATATCTGGAAGCACATGTTAGACAGTACTACATTCAAAAAGCACAAAATTAATCTGAAATTAGGACTGTCAGTTAATTGCATGTGATTAACTTAAAAAAATTAATCATGATTAATCGCAGTTTTAATCACACTGTTACAATACCAATTGAAATTTATTAAATATTTTGGATGTTTTTTCTAAATTTTCATATATATTATAGTCTGTGTTGTAATTGAAATCAAAGTCTATATTATTTTTATTACAAATAATGAAATCTCTTTGTCATGAAAGTGCAACTTACAAATGTAGATTATTTTTGTTATATAACTGCACTCAAAACCAAAACAATGTAAAACTTCAGAGCCTAGAAGTCCACTCAGTCCTACTTCTTGTTCAGCCAATTGCTAAGACAAACAAGTTTGTTTACATTTACAAGAGATAATGATGCCCTCTTCTTATTTACAATGTCACCTGAAAGTGAGAACAGGTATTTGCATGGCACTTTTGTAGCTGGCACTGCAAGGTATTTACGTGCCAGATATGCTAGACATTTGTACGCCCCTTCATGCTTCAGCCACCATGCCAGGGGCCATGCGTCCATGCTGATGATGCTTGTTAAAAAATAATGCATTAATTAAATTTGTGACTGAACTCTTTGGGGGAGAATTGTATATTCCCTGCTGTTTTACCCGCATTCTGCCATATATTTCATGCTATAGTAGTTTTGGATGATGACCCGGCACATGTTGTCCATTTTAAGAACACTTTCACTGCAGATTTCACAAAACACAAAGAAGGTACCAATGTGAGATTTCTAAAGATAGCTACAGCACTCGGTCTAAGGTTTAAGAATATGAAATGCCTTCCAAAATCTGTGAGGGACAAGGTGTGGAGCATGCTTTCAGAAGTCTTAAAAGAGCAACACTCCAATCCAGAAAATACAGAACCCAAACCACAAAAAAAGAAAATCAACCTTCTTCTGATGGCATCTGACTCCGATAATTAAAATGAACATATATCGGTCCGCTCTGCTTTTGATTGTTATTGAGCAGAACCTGTCATCAGCATGGACGCATGTCACCTGGCATGGCGGTTGAAGCATGAAGGGACATACAAATCTTTAGTTCATCTGGCACGTAAATATCTTGCAACCCTGGCTACAACAGTGTGAATGCCTGTTCTCACTTTCAGGTGACATTGTAAAACAAGAAGCGAGCAGCATTGTCTCTTGCAAATGTAAACAAACTTGTTTGTCTGAGCAATTAGCTGAACAAGAAGTAGGACTGAGTGGACTTGCAGGGTCTATAGTTTTACATTGTTTTATTTTTGAATGCATTTTTTGTACATAATTCTACATTTGTAAGTTCAAATTTCATGATAGAGAGATTGCACTACAGTACTTTTATTAGGTGAATTATAATTTTTTTTTACAGTTGACATACTTTATAATAAAAAATAAATATAAAGTGAGTACTGTACACATTGTATTCTGTGTTGTAATTGAAATCAATATTTTAGAAAATGCAGAAAACATCCAAAATATTTAAATAAATGGTATTTTATTATTAACAGCATGATTAATCAGGATTAAATTTTTTAATTTCACAATTAATTCCGATTAATTTTTTGACTCGCTTGACCTCCCTAATTGAAATGCATCTTTAGTAACAGGCAAGATGAATGCAAAAAGTAAACTCAAAGACTTTCTAACATCACACTCATCCATATTGTATTGAGGCATTGGAAAGAGACTTCTCAAGCACGTATTAGCTCTGGCTTCCCCAAATGCTTATGAGCCATATATTTGAAAGATGTTATAACATCAAATATTAAATTCAGGATCTTATTATCTGGAATCATTTAAATGAATTTTTCATTTAGTGTTAGGTGTTACACAATTACAGTGTTAAAGGCACTTTCATCTTGCCTGCTTAATTTTTAATGATATTATCATCACTTTTTTATTGTCTGTGTTTGTGTGTCTTGGTATTATGTGAAAATCTTAATTAAAAATGGAAACTTGAGAAAAATGGAAAACAGGGCTGTTTTATCTTTTCTTTTCCTCTATTATCTTATTGGAAGATTAAAAGACATTTTAATTTTTCAGTGTTTGGAAACTGTGCTGAATTCTGGGTTCAGTCACTCCAGTGTAAAAATGGAGCAACTTAGCTGACTTCAGAGCAGTCACTCCTATTTACACCACTATAACTGAAGTCGGAATGTGGGACCATCATCTTTTACTGAATATTGAAAGGAACTGTGGACCAGGCTGAAGTAGCTGAGGCTGAACAGGTAGATTCATTAGATTCTGCTCTTGATTTTAGACACTTCCAGAGTACAAAGCCTTATCATATTTTACATCTGTACACAAGCGGAGTGTAGTGACAGCTAAAATGAGCAATGTTTTCTTTCTAAGCAGCTTACCTAAGTTGTTGTAAGAGATCAGGGATTCTGGGTATTTTCTACGAATTTTTTTGTCTTTTTGGAGATTTTAGGACCCTTATCTGAATCAAACTGTAATTTTTATTGCATCTTATGTGGAATACATTGCAGTTACTCGGTATCCCCAGGACTACAGTGTCCCTGCTTCAGGGTAAAAGGGAACAGAAGAACTGCCATACTGGGTGAGCCAAAAAGTCCATCTAGCCCAATATCCTGTCTTCCACCAGTGGCCAGTGCCCCAAAGGGAATGAACAGATCAGGTAATCATCAAGTCATCCATCCCCTGTCACCCATTCCTAGCTTCTGGCAAACAGAGGCTAGGGACACCATCCCTGCCCATCCTGGCTAAGCCATTGATGAACCTATCCATCAAGGGTCCCTGGTTAATGGCAGCCTCTGTGGTTGGGGACAGGTCTACATACACTGCTCTGTTTGAGTACCCCTGCAAATCACTGCGGAGTGGTTGGGGAAGGTTAGAGTCCTAGTCTTGCCACAACATGCGGGTCCATGTAGCAAATGAAGGATGCAGGGGAGGAGAAATGAACCATCCACTCCCTTATAGACTCATAGCCTTTAAGGCCAGAAGAAACCATCATGATCATTTAGTCTGACCTCCTGCACATTGCAGGCCACAGAACCTCACCCACCAACTCCAGTAACAGACCCATAACCTCTGGCTGAGTTACTGAATTCCTCAAATTGTGATTTAAAGACTTCAAGTTACAGAGAATCTGCCATATACACTAGGGTCACTTGCAGGTTTAAACGTGCCCCATGCTGCAGAGGAAGGCATCACCTCCCTCTTTCCCCCTCTCCCAAGGTCTCTGCCAATCTGACTCAGGGAAAAATTCCTTCCTGACCCGAAACATGGCGATAAGTTAGACTGAGCACGTGGGCAAGACCCACCAGCCAGATGCCTAGGAAAGAATCCTTGTGTCTCTCTGAAGCACAGCCCTTCCCTGAGTCCCTAGAGTGGGGTAACTTCACACCATACCCTAATCCACTCTGCCACAGACTACTATATAGCAAACTGTTGTTCTGAGTACAGAAGTTGGACCCCTATGCAGCCATTGTTTCTACTAACAAGAAACAGTTGTATTCTGTCAGAGTGAAAGCAAGCACTGGGGTATGTTCTTTATTTGCCTGGGGATCAAGAGGGTCATCTAACAATTACTGGCAATATTATAAATATTTATACCCACTGTAAACAGGGCTTTTCAGCAGTCTGTCTTGAATATCTTTACAAACAATATTTATATTCCTTTCTGAGGTAGGAAAGGATCATTACACCCATTTTACAGCAGGGTAAATTTGGACACAGGTTAAGAACAAAAAACTGTTCACTAATTCCAAGTGCCTTCATTCTTAGTTCCCAGCTTGAGACATGAGGATGCAAATCCTCAACTTGTGTAACCTGCCATAGGTCCATTGAACTTGGAGCTATGACTATTTACACTAGCTGCTATTGAATACTTTATCCAAACCTCTCTGCATTTCAGTTTGCTCCACTGTATAATGAGAATAATAATTTACCCCAAGGAGGGCATTAGTGAATAAATGATGATATATCACTTGCAAGATGGCCTGCACTATATATATAAGTAGTAGGATTATTGCTGCTTTCTAGGTGGCATCTGTGGAAATGTGGTCTTCCAAGAATCTCAACACCAAAGGTCTGCCAATCTGAGGACCAGGTCCATTATAAAAGCTACAACAGTGGAATGCCTAGGATCAACTTAAGCCAAATTTTTTCATGCCATTTCTTTTATGACCATGCTATTATGAGCAGCTATAACATGAAGGGAGCGCTATTTCCTCCTTCTAAATCAGGCTTATTGAACATACTTCAACTGTCATGTAAAATCATTGTAACAAATAAATACGCTCAAGAACAGCAATTTGTTTTTTTTAATAGTTGGACCTCTCAGTTTTGATGGGGAAAGTAATGAAGTATGGAAGACAGAGAGTTGTATTCTGTGCATTATAAATCTAGAGTTTTATTAATAGAAAACAGATTAACCCCTTATAGGGAAAATGAAGCCAAGATGTGGAATTTCGACTTGAACAAGTCCACCGGTATAAAAACTGATCAGGAAAAAATGCCACCTAAGCAGTGAAAACAATAACCTAAATGACCTAATTAATTGCTACAAGGTCCAAATTAATGATACTTAATTGTTTTACAAGTTAATAAATCAGGTAATTCATTATTTGTGAGTAGAGGCAAGGATAGATTTACCAGAAAATTATGGATGGATTTCCAAGGGCTGAATAGTCAGATTTATCCATTCCACAGACCTTGCTTTAAATGTGACACTCTATTAGTCTCCTCTAATAGCATTGCTTATTACTTGATAAATCCACTGAAATGTGTATCTGTACTATACTTCATTGTACCCTGCTCAAAAGTTATGATGTATTAAATATGAGCTGCCTGTGTAAGAGATTATTACCATGGCCATATTTTCCAGCCCCAAAGACATCCCATTGACTGATATTAATGAAGCATTCATTAATCAAATGGATGAAAGACAACAGTGACAGTATGATTAACTACAAGCATTTTAAACAAAAGCCTTGATGGAAATGGAAGTCTTTGAAACAATATATTACATACAGAGCATGGGCTAGAAGACCATGAACTGCTGGAAGTTTAAAACACTCGGGCTTAATCATCCCAAGAATGAGAGAGAACCTGAACAAGTTTCAGCCAAAAATGACCAGTAGGGGAGGAGATGCAAGAATAAAACAATTTCCCTGCATCCCTCTGAAAACTTGGGAAGCCCTACAAGTCCAAGGATGTATCAAAGGTGGGTCACTAATGCCATCTTGAAATGTGTGGATTTCCTGGGATACTGGTTTGCAATTTATTTCCCTTTTTCCTTGTTTTCCTTTAACTCCTTTTCTCTCCATTCTTTATTAAAAATTACAGAAAGTATCATTTCATTTCATTTGTAAAGTGAAGTGGTGACAAGATACCACTTTTACCTTAGCATGCAGGAGAATGGACTGTAATGACAGCAAACTCTCTTCTTTACAATGTTCTCATGTATCTATCACTTTTTAATCCATAAAAGCTTCCTTAAACAGAAAAGAGTAAACTTCAAACCCTAAACAGTAGGATTCAACTAAGCAGTAGGACGTGATTCTACTACCAAGTCCAGAGGAGTTTGCCATGAACTTCAGAAAGTGTAAGGTTGGGGAAAATATTTCCTAAATTTTTGCATGAATTGAGCTGGGAATCTTAAACTCTCTCTCGCTATGCCTGATCCAAAGTCAACAGAAAGTCAGTGGACGGCTTTCCATCGACTTCACTGGCCTCTGGATCAGGTACTTAGGCTTGTTCCTCCTCTTCTTCCGACTCAAGCTGGAAATGCCCTAACAACAACCTTCTTGCTGTATTTTGGCACTTCTGCTTCATCTCCAAGCCCAGACCAGAAAGTTTAGAAGCACACACAGATTAACTTTAATAAAGAACAGATAACATTCAAAAACCCAAAGCACCTGGTTCAGATTTGGTCAGTCCTTATTGTATGCAAACTGGTAGAAAGATATTATAATGATCTCCATGCAGCCTTAACCAGTTATTTTAAGCCCTTAGTTTGGAATCGGGCTTAGTGTTTGTTCACATGATACTGGATCCAGTGTCTACTGAAGTCATTCAATGAGCAGGGGGCGGGGGGCTAGTGCGGTGGATCAAACCCTAAGCTCATGAAAGCAATGTCTTGTGCTGGAATTCTAGTGCTACTAGGCGAGCTGAATAAGGAAGCTTTCTTTTGGCTGAGAAAATGGGAGCTATGGCAAGATTTTTTTCTTCATCTAGAAGTGGTTCCTACAGACCTCATAGTAATTACACATTTATATTGGACATTGATTTTTTTTTCTTCTGTTTTTTAAGCATGGAGAGCCAAATTCATGCCTAGTATAAGCTCACTGATTTTAAAGGCATTGACTTCAACTAGTATAACTAAGACAATAAAATGTGGCTCATTGTCTCAAAGAGTTGTGTACATTGTATTATTCTTTCAGCACTTTTTATTCCTCCAGTGACTTTATTATACTTCTGGAGGCCAATGAGTTCACACACCTTTCTTACGTTATTCTCTAAACTTGGCTTGGACTTTCACTACAAACGTAAAATTCATCCCTAGGTCATCAAAACACTTGTGGAATTTGTGTCAGAATTTCAAATATCTCATCATTCAGAGACATCTATGTCATAAACAGATAGTCAAGGGTTAATAGAACAGAAGTATTTCATGTCTCTTTTGCCTGTAAAGGGTTAAGTTCAGTGAGCCTAGCTGTCACCTGACCAGACGACCAATTAGGGGACAGGATACTTTCAAATCTTGAGGGAGGGAAGTTTTTGTGTGTGCTGTTAGATTTTGGTTGTTGTTCTCTCTGGGTTCTGAGAGTAACCAGACGTGCAACCAGGTTTCTCTCTAATCTCTCCGATACAGGCTCTTATAAGTTCAGAATAGTGAGTACTAGGACAGATAAAGCGAGTTAGGCTAATGTTTGTTTTCTTTATTTGCAAATGTGTATTTGGCTGGAAGGAGTTCAAATTTGTAATTTGCTGAAAGGATTTTAATTTGTACTTGAATACTTAGGCTGGGAGGGTGTTCCCAGTGTCTGTAGTGGAAAGACCCTGTAACATATTCCATCTTAAATTTACAAAGATAATTTTTACTGTTTTTTCTTTCTTTAATTAAAAGCTTTTCTTGTTTAAGAACCTGATTGTTTTTTTTTCTGGTGTGAGACCCCAGGGGACAGGGTCTGGATTCACCTGGGAATTGGTGGGGAGAAAGGAGGGAAGGGGGAGAGAAAAATTAATTTCTCTCTGTGTTAGGATTACTTTCTCTCTCAGGGAAAGTCTGGGAGGGGGATTGAGAAGGAGGGGGGAAGGTGAATTTTCCTCTCTGTTTTAAGATTCAAGGAGTTTGAATCAAAGTAATCTTCCAGGGTAACCCAGGGAGGGGAAGCCTGGGAGAGGCAATGGTGAGGGAAAGGATTTACTTTCCTTGTGTTAAGATCCAGAGGGTCTGGGTCTTGGGGGTCCCTGGGCAAGGTTTTGGGGGGACCAGAGTGTACCAGGCACTGGAATTCCTGGTTGGTGGCAGCGCTACAAGTACTACGCTGGTAATTGAGCTTAAAGGAATTCATGCTGGTACCCCATCTTTTGGACGCTAAGGTTCAGAGTGGGGAATTATACCATGACAATCTAGATCTGGGGTTTTGAGTCAGTCCATTAGAAAGATGAGAGTCATTTGCAAAATTTGGATTCAAACTAGGATTTCAAACAACTCCAGAGTTCAGTGGTGTATAGATCCAGTGCTTTCCTATGGAGCAGTCTAAACTTTCAAGCAAACATGGTCCAGTTTAAGAGGAGCTGAGCCAGTTTGTTGTGTTTCACCGAAGCCAAGCTGTGACGTTATTGATATAAACTGGGACCATATAGACCATGGTTTGCAACCAAGGTCCTGTAGTGGCACCAAATCCTCTGTAAAGGGGGTCATATAAGGTGTCTTAGACCAAGTTATGAGTTACTGGTTATGATTATGCTGTCTGTATGTCTGTATCATTATGTAGTTGAAGTTATAAGTATTGGTTGTATACTGTCTGTATTTCAAATTGGTGCTGCAGTTCTGGGAAACACCCCAGACAAGTTGGTGTTAGCTCTACTTAGCCTGCTTGATGGCCCATTAAGAACCATCAGCTACACAATCGACCCATTGAGAGGAGGCAGATACACCTTGTGACTCAAAGTATGCAGGGACTTGCCCATGTGACTCCAAACTCCATTTTGCTGTAATTTTCCACAGTAAGAACAAAGAAGTGTTCTTACACCTGGAAGTGCCTATATAAGGCTGATGCCTCATCTCCATCTTGTCTTCAATCCTGCTTTTTACCTTTGGAGGGACTTTGCTACAAACTGAAGCTCTACACAAAGGACTGATGACCCATCCCAGCGGGGGATGTTCTCCAGAGACTTGATTTGAACCTGCAGTTTACTCCATCACTGCTACAAGCCTGAACTAAGAACTTTGCCATTACTGTATGTAATTGATTCCATTTAACCAATTCTAGCTCTCATCTCTATCTTTTTCCTTTTATGAATAAACCTTTAGATTTTAGATTTAGATTTAGATTCTAAAGGATTGGCAACAGCGTGATTTGTGGGTAAGATCTGATGTGTATATTGACCTGGGTCTGGGGCTTGGTCCTTTGGGATCGAAAGAACCTTTTTCTTTTACTGGGGTGTTGGTTTTCATAACCATTCATCCCCAGGACGAGTGGGACTGGTGGTGATACTGGGAGACTGGAGTGTCTAAGGAAATTGCTTGTGTGACTTGTGGTTAGCCAGCGGGGTGAAACCAAAGTCCTTTTTGTCTGGCTGGTTTGGTTTGCCTTAGAGGTGGAAAAACCCCGTCAAAGTGGCGTCGTCGGCAGGACACAGTAACAATGCGGTTCTGGCGGGACCCAACTGAGAGTGCCAATTCAGGACCAATTGCTCAAACAGGGCAGTCACAGCCCAAGGCTGGGGTTTTTCAGTCTTCACTGAGAAGTCTGAAGGAATGTCTAGTATAGTGAATGCTTATGGGAAGAGGGTAGGTTTAGAAGAGAAAATAAAAAAAGAGCAAGTAAAAAATCACTTAGAAAAGTTAGATGCCTGCAAGTCACCAGGGCCTGATGAAATGCATCCTAGAATACTCAAGGAGTTAATAGAAGAGGTATCTGAGCCTCTAGCTATTATCTTTGGGAAATCATGGGAGACGGGGGAGATTCCAGAAGACTGGAAGGGGGCAAATATAGGGCCCATCTATAAAAAGGGAAATAAAAACAACCCAGGAAACTACAGACCAGTTAGTTTAACTTCTGTGCCAGGGAAGATAATGGAGCAGGTAATCAAAGAAATCATCTGCAAACACTTGGAAGGTGGTAAGGTGATAGGGAATAGCCAGCATGGATTTGTAAAGAACAAATCGTGTCAAACTAATCTGATAGCGTTCTTTGATAGGATAACGCGCCTTGTGGATAAGGGAGAAGCAATGGATGTGATATACCTAGACTTTAGTAAGGCATTTGATACAGTCTCGCATGATATTCTTATAGATAAACTAGGAAAGTACAATTTAGATGGAGCTACTATAAGGTGGGTGCATAACTGGCTGGATAACCATACTCAGAGAGTAGTTGTTAATGGCTCCCAATCCTGCTGGAAAGGTATAACAAGTGGGGTTCCGCAGAGGTCTGTTTTGGGACCGGTTCTGTTCAATATCTTCATCAACGATTTAGATGTTGGCATAGAAAGTACGCTTAATAAGTTTGCGGACGATACCAAACTGGGAGGGATTGCAACTGCTTTGGAGGACAGGGTCAAAATTCAAAATGATCTGGACAAATTGGAGAAAAGGTCTGAGGTAAACAGGATGAAGTTCAATAAAGATAAATGCAAAGTGCTCCACCTAGGAAGGAACAATCAGTTTCACACATACAGAATGGGAAGAGACTCTCTAGGAAGGAGTATGGCAGAAAGAGATCTAGGGGTCATAGTAGACCACAAGCTTAATATGAGTCAACAGTGTGATACTGCTGCAAAAAAAGCAAACATGATTCTGGGATGCATTAACAGGTGTGTTGTAAACAAGACACAAGAAGTCATTCTTCCGCTTTACTCTGCACTGGTTAGGCCTCAACTGGAGTATTGTGTCCAGTTCTGGACACCGCATTTCAAGAAAGATGTGGAGAAATTGGAGAGGGTCCAGAGAAGAGCAACAAGAATGATTAAAGGTCTTGAGAACATGACCTATGAAGGAAGGCTGAAGGAATTGGGTTTATTTAGTTTGGAAAAGAGAAGACTGAGAGGGGACATGATAGCAGTTTTCAGGTATCTAAAGGGGTGTCATCAGGAGGAGGGAGAAAACTTGTTCACCTTAGCCTCCAATGATAGAACAAGAAGCAATGGGCTTAAACTACAGCAAGGGAGATTTAGGTTGGACATTAGGAAAAAGTTCCTAACTGTCAGGGTAGTTAAACACTGGAATAAATTGCCTAGGGAAGTTGTGGAATCTCCATCTCTGGAGATATTAAAGAGTAGGTTAGATAAATGTCTATTAGGGATGGTCTAGACAGTATTTGGTCCTGCCATGAGGGCAGGGGACTGGACTCGATGACCTCTCGAGGTCCCTTCCAGTCCTAGAGTCTATAAGTCTATGAGTCTATGAATTACATACAGTAATGGCAAAGTTCTTAGTTCAGGCTTGTAGCAGTGATGGAGTAAACTGCAGGTTCAAATCAAGTCTCTGGAGAACATCCCCCACTGGGATGGGTCATCAGTCCTTTGCGTAGAGCTTCAGTTTGTAGCAAAGTCCCTCCAAAGGTAAGAAGCAGGATTGAAGACAAGATGGAGATGAGGCATCAGCCTTATATAGGCACTTCCAGGTGTAAAAACACTTCTTTGTTCTTACTGTGGAAAATTACAGCAAAATGGAGTTTGGAGTCACATGGGCAAGTCCCTGCATACTTTGAGTCACAAGGTGTATCTGCCTCCTCTCAATGGGTCGATTGTGTAGCTGATGGTTCTTAATGGGCCATCAAGCAGGCTAAGTAGAGCTAACACCAACTTGTCTGGGGTGTTTCCCAGAACTGCAGCACCAATTTGAAATACAGACAGTATACAGCCAATACTTATAACTTCAACTACATAATGATACAGACATATAGACAGCATAATCATAACCAGTAACTCATAACTTGGTCTAAGACACCTTATATGACCCCCTTTACAGAGGATTTGGTGCCACTACAGGACCATGGTTGCAAACCATGGTCTATATGGTCCCAGTTTATATCAATAACAAGCGAAATCCAGGTATTTCAATGGAGACTTATGTTGTGTTCAAAGATTCAAAGGGGGTGCTTAAAGGATTATGGATCCACTAAAATAAGCTTCACATCAAACTCTATGAACCAAAGCAGCAGAGTTTCGTACATAGTTTCATTCTAGCATTCTTACAAAGAAGTGTTTTTGTTTCTGCAGCTTCCCCAACAGTCACTGTTATGCCTTCGATGTCCTACTCAAGCAATTTCTATTTTTCATTAGCAAAGTGTGTTTTGTAAAGAAACATTGTTAATAATTTATTTTTAGCTTGTATATTACATTTGACAGATATGCTCTATTTCTCCAGTTAACCTGCAAAGTTGATATTAATAACATTATTCACAAGCCTTTCCTCCCATCAGAATTGCATAGGTTAGAGCAACTTTCACTCTATAGAGGGACATTCTTATATGGCAAAGGCACAGAATTCACAGCCATTAGTTCTAATTTTTAGACAATGCCTTAATGATGTTATTAAAATATGTCACCCTTTAGGGAATGATATTTTTGCAAAAGAGTAAAGCTCTGTACAACATTTTGCACTATAAAGGCATAACAATAGCCCTCCTTGCAGTTAGGTAGCATTCCAGTCAGTATAAAATGCGTACAAATCTCCAAATCCCATGCAGATTCTAACTGTTGATCAACAAATGGTCTTCGATTAGTTTTGGAAGGAAACTGAAATGAAATGAAATTTGAACTCCTGACTGATTCTGACAAACCATATGCTTGATTGCAATATGTTCATGAAAGGCTTTTTCTCCTACATAAGCTGCCATGAATCTTTTATCCTAAATGATAATATGTTGAATTATATCCAGCAAGGTCTGGAAATACAGCAGAAAGGGCATAGATCATGTAAAAGAAAAGTTGACTCATGCTCACCAACATACATTTATCTTTCTTAGGCATCAATAGAGCGCCAATCATCATACTATCTCAGCTGTTATGTTACAGAAAAGATTAAGAGAACTTGATCGTGTGCTATAAAGTACTTACACATGGAGAAGATATCTCTAATACTAAAGGGATCTTTATCTAGTAGAGAAAGATGTAACAACAGCCAATAGGTAGAGGTTTAAGTTAGAAAAATCAAATTGGAAACAATGAGGGTGTGACCGAAAGCACACCAATTATTCACACACTACACATTATTGTAATAATCTTTTTGAGGTATCATTTAAAAACTAAATGTATGAAATATGTATTAAGAGTTAATACATAAACTGAAATTATGACTACAATGTGTTTAATCAGACAAATCTAGGTAGTGGGTAAACTGGTTTCTCAAAGATAAAGGACAAGCTGACACTTCTAACTAGGTGTAATCAAAGTTGATTGGTAATTACCTTTTACATGGCTATTCTTTGGTAACAAAAGGGAGAGGAACAAATTGATCTCCATTTTAGCAAACAATATGTAACCTCTTTCACCACTAGACTCCATGCTCCATCCACACAGCTTGAATGAACTTTATCTAGGGGTAACTCTCAGGAAAATGCATTTTCAAAGGGTGACTGGACTATAAAAGTGAGGGATAAAAATACTCCAAGTGATCTCTCTCAATCTCTCAGTCTCTTTCTCTCTTTCACCTAAGATGACAAAGGAATCAGCTCTTTGTCTTTGGGGGAGATTCTGACCTGAGAATTTGGTCAGCCCTGTTGCTGGGAACATGTGGTAATGATTTTACCTTGAACAAAGTCTAGCTTGTTAAGTTTTAGCTACTAGAAGTGTTATGTTTATTTCTTTTGTAACCATTTCTGATTTTAATACCTTGTACTGGTACTCACTTAAAATCTCTTTGTAGTTAAATAAACTTGTTTTATTTTTTAATCAAAATTAATTCAGTGTTGTGTCTAAATTGAACTGTTTGTGTAACTCCAGTTAAAGTTGCAAACTGTTGCATGTTGACTCCTTACAGAGGCAACAGATATTTAATATTTAAATTACCCAGGAGAGAGCTGGATAGTGCAGGACACAAGTCTGGGAGAGTAAGTAGTAACAGTTATACACACACGTTTAGGGTGTGACCTGCACGCTGGTGAGCTGTTTTTGAGCGGCCCGGGTTGGCAACTACAACAGCAAAGCAATATGAGGAACCCAGGGTTACAGGATTGCATCCTGGGGGATATCACAGTGGTCAATACATCATGATTTGGAGTATGTATATCCAGACTGGCTGCTTTTCTAAAAGATATGCTCTATTTAGCCTCAAGTTACTGGCTTGATGTCATTCACTCAAATAGCTAACAAAAATAATTGCCTCCCTTGCAGAGATTAGTGAGTGAAATTCTGTGGCCTGTGTTTTGCAGGAGGTCAGACTAGGTAATCATAGTGGTTCCTTTTGGTCTACACTAAAATCTATAATCTAAATTAGCTCATAGTTACAATTTTCAGTCAAAGTGGCCTCTGCATTTGACCCACACAACTATTTAAAATGTGATCCATGAATGAGATGGGCAGGAAAAGCTGTAAATAACATGCCAAAGACTGAAGGGTTCCTTCACCTGGAAGCCAAGTGAAGCAGCAGGGGTTAGTCTGATGACAACTGAGGATAGCCCCCTCATTGTCTTATGTGTGCAGTCCACGTGCACTAGCCAATGAATACCTATCCTTATTCAGAATCTCATCAAGGAGGCCATTCTCAGTTTCAAAGACATTAGTCTAGTAAATTATTTCAATTTTTTGCAATACAGCTGGAGATTTGGGAGCCAGTTTCAATATTCTGCACAGATAGAGAGCTTGATAAAAGTTGTTCAAAGAGGTTTCCTGATCAAGAAATACATTTGCTCTTGATCAATTCCATAGGAAAGTTGGTCCAAGTTTACTAGAGTTGTCTAAAAAGAGAACAGAGATATTTAATGTTTACAACAGGTTTATTATTTATATTTATATTTTAGTGTAAAACAGTTTCCACTCAAACCTAGCAGTTTTAAACAAGTGTCTTTCTGAATGGGAATGTTCTATCAAATTTGTTATTTTTTAGATTGACGCACCAGATTCTTCTGCAAACACACATTTATGATACAGAAACATCCATAATATTCATAGCTAAAAAGGTCTGTGAACACCTGCATACCAGATTAAGATGATAAAGGAAATGGGTCTTGCTTTTATCTTTCTATCCTAAATGCAAACCAAAGATTTGCAGTTGAAGGAGACCATTCTTATTATAGTTCAATAGTATTTTACATGTAATATGGACAAAATTCTCAGTTTCGTTCCATGGATACAACCATGCTTGTATGTTTGTAAGGTTAGAGGTTGATTTAATAGGAAAGGTTAATTTGTGGGCTGTGTCAACCAATATTGAGGTTAGTGATAGTAGTCATCGTTGTGTTGCTTCCTTTAAGAAGATAAATGGTGTCATACAAGATATGTTACATTAATCTCTCTCACACACACACGCATGCTCAGCCCACCCACCCCCTCCACCCTCAGTACTGCAGCTACTATACAAACAAGATCCCAAAATCTGGCACAGAAAGCCTTCCATGCATTGAACTGACAGCAATGTCAATGGGAGTTCCACATACAGAGGGCTTGAGGGATTGGGGTATAGCCTCCAGCTCTTACATTTGCAATGTTTTCTTTGAGAGGTAGAAGAAATAGCTCAGAAAAAGGGATATACCTGTACATTTCATACCCAATGCTACAGTTCTGCTAGTTCTTGGAAACTAATCAGGATCTGGCTCAGCTAGTAATTAGATGGACAATCTTTAAGGAAATGCTACAGGAGATGCTGGAGATTTAAATAGAGTAGGTGTCATTCTTCCATCTGACTCAACTCTGAACTTATGCACACATCATGCTATTAGGATGCATTGAATTGTTAGTTTTTAATTCATGTAGATGAGATAATCAACATAAAAAAGTCTGATTACTTGGGGTTATGAAATATCCCATAACACTTTTTTGTAGGTTAAAAGTTATCTTAAGGGAATGGGTATCTACACTGGCCAAATACCCACTTGGGTAGTAACCTTAGACTACCCTAAATTCTTCTATAGTTTCAACTGGATATGGTATTCTTGGCCATGTCCTGTCTTAGCTTATTATGTAGTATTGCTGTGCTCTGCTAAACCGCTATGTTGTATCTCACATATGACGTGCAGTTTGGTGCCGTGTGTGACGTGATCCCTCTATATTATATCTCATTACTTAACATTTTCACTTGCTTCTGGATGAATGGCGCTCTATTACTATAAGAGGTCAGGTGTCTTGGAATAAACCCAGAAATGAGATATCATGTCCTCATCCCCTGTTATTACAGACAAAGGAGGCAACAATTATCAGTGAGTGTGTCTGGGATAGTTTTCTAAATGCTTTTGTGGGACCACATATCAGTGTCTGGACTTTTTTCCTGTGGAGGAGATAAATAGGCGTTTGCCTTGCAAATGCAAGATATTTTAAAGAAGTGTACATTCTACACCATTTAAAATATTTATATTCCATTCTATTTATATCCTCTATCAAACTAGTGGAGAATTAGTCAAACACTCTGCATAATAACCTGAGACTCACTAGAAGGCAAATGCATTCTTCCAATATACCTTTAACCAATGTCCTCATGTAGCCACATACTACAATCTTCTAGAACAGTCTTTTAATCAATCAATCAATCATCTGATCATCTAGATAGACAACTTTTACTACTGAGCAAGAATGAGGTAATGGAATCAGATAGTACGATTTGGAAACAGTCCTAAGAGAGTAAAATTGCTCAGACTGATTACAAAACATCAGATTCCCAACAGTATCTGAAAAGTGAATATGCTACAGTGGTAGCAGGGAATTGTATACTGCCAATCCACAGGGCTAACTTACATCAGATCACAAAGAGGTGTTTGCATTATCTGGTAATTATGGGAAACCTTAATGGGCACCATCGCTGTGCTTGCCAATAAGGAAATGAAGGGAAAGAATCTGCAACAAGCCAACAACTGCAGGAAAGACAAGCTCATTAATCTAATTTGCAACAAACATATTGAAAAATGTTCTTATTGACTGAAACTGTCTAACTGTCACCTCAATTATTCAGAATTGTACAACAGAGCTCTGAGAAAATCTCCAATCAGCCAGTCCAACCATGTTACAAGTTATCCTTATTATTGCTACCAGGGTAGTCAAGCAAAGAAGACATATTACCTCTCATTGCACTGTGAATAAGACTGGACTACATGCTCAGAACTTTGCAGCCACAAATACCGAGGAAGTGGAATGATCATAACCAAGCAAACCACGAACCCCAACAGAAAAAAATATTCACTATATCAACTATTTATATGCAAATGATTGCTAATGTACGTAGTGTAACACTTCATGAAGTACATTCTGAATCTAAAATACTTAATGGGTGTCCTTGTCTCATTTTTTTTGTCTGCTGCAGTTTACAGTCACAACTGTTCTGAGGTGAGAGATTGAAACAATAGGCAGAATTTATTCCATTTGATTATTATGGAGCTTGGAGAAGGGTGCTGAAGCTCCATATTCTACTTGTTGCTAAACTGGCAACTGCCAACTGCTGTCGCAGTATCAGACTTTTTCCTAGTCTTGGATTCTCCCTTACTGAAAGAGGGAGATGAATGTGAAGGGGAAGCTCTGCAGATGGGATGGAATAAGGAGAAGATACATTTGCTGTTGTTCAACAGGAGTAGCTGCTGGCAGGTCAAGAATGGAACATTGGTGGAAGTTCAAAGGCAGCTCTGAGCTGGGTAAAATATTAGGTAATTTGGAATCTAGGTTTCAAATACAACAGCAGGAGAATTGCAGTCAGACACACAAAATCCTGCAGTGCTATTTACTGCCATAGATGATGGGCTATCACACTATGGACTGTGGCCTGGCTCCCACTGAAGGGAATGGAAATATTGTTACTAATCTCATTAATCTTAAAAATCAATTCTGTTACCTCAATAAGCTCATCTCATAGACTAATCAGCACAATCCCATATTCGTATCTTTTAAAAGTTTTCATTTCATTATTGTTTTTTAAAGCAGCAACAAGGAGGAGGAATATTTACTAGGAGACATTTTATATGATTTTAATAACACTTAAAAAGATATCAACTTACTAGGAACTGTAACAGTGATAACAGAAGTCTGGTGAACACACAGAAATATGAAACTGTTTTGGATTAGTCTGAACTTTAGTTGATCCTTAGGATAATCAGATTCATACAGGGATACAATTGTTGTGGAAAATAGATCACACAGTTGATTTTAGATCAGACAGCCTGAGGGTCCTTTATTTTGATACAAGCATATATACAGGGAGAGACAGCATAACCCCACGCAAGAGGCAGGCTGCTCTGCTTTTTACAAATTTTACCATGCTTATAAAGGTTAAAACTGCAAAACGTAGCACACTGGTTACACATGTTATTTGCCTTATTTGGAATATAATGTTGATAACAAGCAAGCTGACCAATTAATTTTCCATCTATAGCAGAGCCCCAATTTTCCATCTATGGCTTTTCCTGTTATAGTCTTTGCCAGTCAAGTCTGCAGTTTGACCGTTCTAACACCTTTTCTGTAGTCCCAACAGCAAGCTCAGCTGTAACAGATCTCCTGGTTCCCCTTTATCCAATTCCAGTTCCTCTTTTTGGGGCCCTGACCACATCTTTCTGCCTCAGCATGTCCTTTGTTGTACAGAAAAACAAGCTAAGCTAAGACTCTAAATTATTTTTGCTCAAAGGCCTAGGGCCTAAGACAAAGGGTGGGGGTTTGCTTTTCCCTGATACAATATACAAGGTTTAATTAAGTTGCAATTAGGGTATAACTGTCACTGTAGGTAGTGATGATAATTATGAGTTTGTGTGCTTTTATAATAAGTTGAATAGGGAGAAGTTGATGTAAACGCCTTACCGAAAAAGGTTTTGTAATGTTTAACAAAGGAATCTGTAGTCTAAATATTGTCTCCATACTGCTTCTTAAAAGTGACTGAATTCTAACCACAGCTGCACATTTACAAAGAAAAATGTATTCTGTTCCTGCCTATCAGAAGTCTGTATTAACAGAATGCATATGTTTCAAGGCACAAATACATTATGTTGCTGATTACTAGCAGCTTCTTGTTGCAGTAAATACAAAAATCAATCGCATCAAATAAACTAGAATGAATATAAGAATATATAAGTACAACCTAGAATCCTTATACCTATCTGTTTGATTTCATGACTGGCAAAGATATTCTCAGGAGGGAGGGTATTGTAAATAATGGGCCAAGTCCTCAGCTGGAGAAAGTTAGCTTAGCTCTATTGAGTTTGATGGAACTATGATGATTTGTATCTGGTATGAATCTGGTCAAGATTGTCTCAAGTTATTATGGTTGAATAAAAGTAGACAAAAAACTACCGTAATGTTATATAAGAATATACTCAACAATGAAGAAAGCACACAAGACTCCGAAGGCCAGTTTTTCAATAGCATTCAATGAGCACCTGCAGTATTTATTGGATGCATAAATATGTTCCTGTGCTCAGGCAAAAACTCACAACTGTCCATACTAAATGGGTAATTTTGCCTCCTTGGCCCATAAACAGGCAGTTGCATCATATACAATTCTCTGTTTTGGACGTGCAAATGTGGACCTTTGCACAAAGCAAATGGATATACCTACAAATTGCAGGCTATTAAAAAATTGAAGAAGTAATACATTTTATAGAATATAATAGGAATTAGAGATGGAAAATACTTAAACGATCCAATGTAATCCATCTCCTTACCAGTATGGCGGTTCCACTTACTTTCCGTGGGAGACTGTTCTACAGTCTGAAAGATTCCACTGTTTAGGATTTTTTTTCCTAATAATTATTTTAAAAATATTGATGTTTTATTTCACCCAATTACTCCTAGCTCACCCAAGTAATCCTTTGTATTATGTTAGCTATTTCTTCCCCTAACTTATCATTGACCTCAACTTTCGTTCTCTTTTCATCTCAGATAGATGAAGACAACGCATTTCCCCTTCTCCTTGGTCACCATTTACCCAGGCAGTAGATGTTTTTACTCTATCTTCAAAAGTCAGTCTTTCCAAATCATTAATTATTTTATGAGGAAAAAATGCAAATTGCCTATCAAATATGTGATATGAATATTATAGCTGGATCTAATCAGAGTTTTAACATCCTCTTTATATCTTTTAAGAATAAGGCAATTGAAGATCAAATATAGTATTAAGTTGTGTACCTTAAGACTTTTATTACCTTTTTATTAAGGAGTGAATAATATTTTACTCAAAGCCTTCCATTTTCAAATTGACTCTGAAGGGCTGGCCCGGGGGGAAAAAGGAAGTTTAAGTCATGAAACTCCCATTAAGGTAATGGGAAATATGCTGTTAAAAAATGCACAAGTCTGAAAACCTAGGCAGCTTTCTGAATTTCTTCAGCCTGAGGCTAACGTGAACTCTATGTCATCTTAAAAATAGACTTCTTTGTTTCGGATAATTTGATTAAATATTTAAAACCCAATAGATGGACAAAGAGCTTACTTATAAAAATGAGCTCAGTTACGCGTATAAAATATTCAGCAGAACATTTCAAATAATATACACTGGCATCAGGATGAATCAATTCAGAGATATTCCAGTGCCTCCAAGATGGGGAATTCTCCACCACCACCGTGAGCATGCAGAAACCATAAGTAGGAACAGGCCAAGATGGAGGTGATTTAATCCAGGTCAGTTAAGTGCTAGGGCCTGTCATGGTATCTTTCCCCAATCTGAACCTTAGAGTCCAAAAATTGGGGTACCAGCATGAATTCCTCTAAGCTTAATTACCAGCTTAGATCTGATAAGCTGCCACCAATCAGGAATTCCAGTGCCTGATACACTCTGGTCCCTCCAAAACCTTCCCTGGGGACCCCCAAGACCCAGACCCCCTGGAACTTAACACAAGGAAAGTAAACCCCTTTCCTCACCGTTGCCTTTCCCAGCCTTCCTCTCCCTGGATTACCCTGGATGATTACTGTGATTAAAACTCCTTGAATCACAACACAGAGAAATTAGGTCTCCTGGAGAGAGAGACAGATTCACGCTCCGTGAATCTAAAACAAAGGGATTCCGCCCTTCCCCTCCCCTCTCCTTCCCTGTTAAGTACAGACTCAATTCCCTTGAGCCTCAACAAGGGGGAAAAATCAGACAGGTCTTAAAAGCAAAACTTTTAATAAAAAGAAAGAAAGAAAAGTAAAAGTTTATTTCTGCAATTTAGATGGTAAAAAGTTACAGGGTCTGTCAGCTTATAGAAACTAGAAAGAAGCCTCCCCCCCAGCAAAATACAATTTAAAATACTTCCAGCAAACGACACATTTGCAAATAAAGGAAAACAAATAAAAAGACTATACCGCCTTTCTACTTTTGTACTCACAAAATTGGAATAGAAGGTTAGAGAGCCTGTAGGTACGTGTGGTCATTCTCAGAGCCCAGAGAGGACAAAGCAAAACCCCCCAAAAAACAAACAAAGGCTTCCCTCCACCGACATTTGAAAGTATCTTGTCTCCTGATTGGTCCCCTGGTCATGTGTTTGGTTCCCTGTTTGTTAACCCTTTACAGGTAAAAGAGACATTAACCCTTAACTATGTGTTTATGACAGGGCCTGAATCCAAATCAGAGCTTGTACCCTATCAGAGGGGTAGCTGTGTTAGTCTGTATCCACGAAAACAACGAGCAGTCTGGTGGCACATTAAAGACTAACAGATTTATTTGGGCATAAGCTTTCGTGAGTTAAAAAAACCCATGGAGTACATGCATCTGAAGAATTTGGGGTTTTTACCACTTATTTCCAAATAAAGTTTATGCCCAAATAAATCTGTTAGCCACTAGATCACTTAGTCTGATCCTCTGTATATCGCAGACACCAGTGTTCACTTGCATTGATCTGAACACTCGATCAGCACCCAGAACTGAAAGACAGGCCTCTTTTTTCTAGTTTTCCATAGGCCCAGGACAAGATCCACAGGGATGGGTTGAATCTGAGGTTTTGGATCCAAACTGCCTGAAATTCTAACGGCGTTTACATTTATTATGTCTGCACAGCACCTACCACAGTTGAGATATTAATGTAATATAAATAACAATCATTCCAAGTTCTGGTTTGGGCCTATTTCAAAGTGTAAGATATTTACAAAGAGTAATTTTCACCACAGTGTACTGATCTAACCACCTTGCAGTCTAGCCTCCATTTTGGCTCACTTGGTAAAGTGGTTGCCTTCAGTCCATGAGACTGGAGTCTTGACTGGAGATATGTGGAAACAACACAGTAAATTTAAGCACAAGATAGAGAACTCCATCAACTGGTTATTTTCATTGTAGTACCTGACCACCAAACATACATACTTTAGGCATGGTGACCTTTTAGAACCTCAGCACTACCGACAGGGCATTTAGGACTGGCCTTACTCATTTTTTGGGCCCAAAAAGCAATTTTTTGGAGCACTCCTCCACACCAAACATAGCCAGTTCTTACCTACAATGATCAATAGCACTTACATGTTAATTTTATTCATCTGTATTAACACCAAAGATGCTTAGATATTCTCTTGCAGTCAAGAGCTCCATCTGATTTTCTGGCTTTGCAAGGCACTCATAGCAGTGTTTCTATACTATTTGGACACAGTGACTTTGATTTAAAAAAAATGAAGAAATTACAAGTTAATTATGTGAGTAATCTTAGATTCATATATTCACAAATTCAAAGGCCTAGAGGACCATTGTGATCACCTAATCCGACCTCCTGTATAATACAGGCCACAGAATTTCCCCTTGAGCATATATTTTAGAAAAACATCCACTCTTGATATAAAAATTGCCATTGATGGAGAATGAATCACAACCATTAGTAAATTGTTCTAATGATTAATTACTTTCACTGTTAAAAATATATATCAAATGAGGGGAGGCAGTCTGGTAAAAAAAAAAATCAGAAACCTGAAAATGTTTCAGTTTTCAGCAACTATTTTCATAGGGAAAAAGTAGTATGTCCCAACCAATATAACCTGATACTCCAATATAAACCTGAACCTCATAAAATACTGTTTTCACTTAAAAATTTCAAAGTATTATATTAATTTATTTTCCAAAACATCATTTTACATAATCTAAATTCAGAGTCTAACCGACTTGACGCTGTTCCCCTTTAATAAACTCTAAGGACTGTTTATAATTTAGTTGATTAATTGAACGGTTAATACCTTCAAACACGTTGCCTCTGTTCAGAACGTCTCACTATGGAGACTATGCCATGCCTATTTCTTCATCCCATTGCAGTCAGAGTGCATTTTTTCTGGTAAAGGATGTTAAAAGAACTAAGGTTTAAAAGATACAAGTCATTCTCTGTTTACAGAGTATTATTGTTATTTATGTATACAGCAGGGTTACACAATCAGCAAAACACTGTCTACCTACCAAGAAAAAACGAATGACTGTGTCACCACTTCAGGCCTTGCATTGTTTCCCAGTGATGTGTCTAGCAAACCCAAAAAAGTAGGAAGCAGGCTTGCCTTTCTGCAGAAGCTAAAGAATAGAGGATTTATTTTGTTGCATTGAGGGAATAAAATGAGGTCTCTTTCCTGTGGCAAAGTCATTTTTTAGTTATTTTCTGCTACTAATCACCACATTTTTATATTGCCAGTTTTGCTGAATTCTGTGTGCAACACACTAATTGTTATTAAATCTCTCAGTGTGAGGCCCCAGTACTGCAAAGATACAAGTGCTTACAACTTACTTCCAATCAGTGGGACTATTGACATGCACAGTTAGTCAAGTATGTGTATACGTGCTCTCTTGACCAGGGCCTGAATGAGCTGGCAAGAGAGACCATGATTGCTCTGATGAAACAAATACTTTCAACAATTTATAACAAGTCCCAAAGTAAAATGAGAGAAAAATATTGGCTATATAACCATTACCCCATAATACTGCTGCATATATACTGAATGATTATTATTTATTACAACAGAAGCATGGTAGATCAGAGAGTAGGTGTGAAAACTAACACTAAGGTCTGCTCAGTATTATTACTCAATATTTGTTAAGCTCTGGTAATATGCTGTCCAATACACAAAATATAGACAATAGCCATCCCAGAGATCATACAGTCCAAAAGGTAAAGATCACACTGCATATCTGTCTTTAAAGCCACTATGCAAAGAACTCAATGAAGAGTTTGATTTTGCTTCTGTGCGTCCCTGGTTCTCTTTACAGAAAAAAAATACTTACTCATCATATCTATAGATATAGATATAGATATGATGAGTAAGTGTACTGAGATATTTTAAATCTTATTTTCCTACATCACACAGTAACTTGTGAAAAGGGATAACCAGCAACATTGAAAATAAGCTATTAGAAAAAATAAAAGACAAGTATCAATGGAAAATGGTGAAAATAAGACACTAGAGCTTGAGGGGAAGTCTCTTTACAGTCCAGTAACTTGTTTAAGAAGACCAGAGAAGTATAGACCAGAGAAAAGGATCAGAATGAAGTGTATTTCTACAGGTATCTGAGCTGAATAATAATAATAAAAAAAAGGGCACATCAACACAGATTTTGTTGTAAATTAAGCAGTTCTTTATCTTCTTGAAGAAGATGCCCACAAGACAGCTAGTAACATGGTATTTCATCTTCAAATCAAGAGCAGCCATAGCCACAAACAAGAGGTTTTCAGTTTTTAGCTATTTCACTCAATATTGTCTCAGGAGGGATTTTTTTTAAAACTAACCTGAATCTAGATAAATTTCACAGTTTGTGTAGATTTAAAATTGGCTTTCTATTAATAAATCAGGGTTCTCTACAGCAATTAGCCAGTCAGTGCCTAGTGTTAAAGCCACGATCTTTATTTTACAGTGATGTTTGCTTTAATACTAAAACTTAAACAAGATTTTTTGGTGAGACACTTCAGTATTCATGATTTTGGAGTTGCATTGTTATTGGGTTTAATTATCCTGTGCTTTTGCTCCCTTGTACTGATGAGGAACAAAGGCTTATTTCCTTTCCTGCTCAGTGCTCACATTGGTGTTCAGGACAGAATAATCTTTCAGAGCTGTGGTAAGGCTTGAAAGCTCAATCAAGTGATCAGTGAGAATATTGAAAATCATAAAACAGATGGTCTCCTCCTGTGGAAAAACCTGCAGAAGGGATCTCAGAGGAAGAAGACATATGACCTCCCTTCCCCCACAAGGAGAGAGTCAGGGTACTGAGGCCAAATCCGATAGATCCTAAGGGATCTGTGTGAGATCAAGATAATCTGCCTGGTCCCTCTGCACTAGGTTTGTTCCCCAGTGACCTCTTGGTCTCTGGCAATGAGTCTACTTCAGAGTCTGAAGTAGCGAAGGCCTTTTAGAAAGGAGAACCCCACACTACGTTGTCATGAGACTACAGTCTGTTTTCAGTTCACACTTTCGATTCTCTTGTTGCAACCACTGTACTTGAAACCTTAATAATAGATAGAACTTAGAGGAGAAAAATATGCTCAGGAACTAATACCACTCCCATTGACATCACTAGTGCAGGACCCCCCACCCCGCAAGACCTATTTTAGCTCCAACACCGAGCCCGCAGACCCACTTCACCAGTTTTCAGTACCAGATTATGAACATATGCAAAGCAGAAAACAAAAAAAATTGCCTTCTACTTCCCAATTTTATGAATTGCTGTGTGCATGCAGACACCCACTGAAGTCGCTGAGGCATGGGCACAGGTTGACACCCTTCTGATGAAACACCTAATGCAGTAACTACATAGAGCATAAGAAGCAATGCTCTTAAACTGCAAATGAAACAGCTCACAGGACAGAGTCTTGAGACATCTACAAGTTCTAAGTTTGTCTAATTTAGATTAATTGCAAATCACCCTAGGTCCAGAAATGTTTCAGCAGATTTTTGTACTTAAGTTTGGGGTACACTTCTCATTTTTCTACTTAATTAAGTGACTCATGATCATTCAGGCAACTTCTACAAAATGCTTTGATCTCCAGATCCCTTCCTCCTAAACAAACTAGGTCTCATTTCTTTTACCATATCTACTACTTTTTTCTCAAAGAAAGTTTAGCTCTTTCCTCAGCAATTCATGTGTACTTCTAGTTCTCCCCCCAAGTCGTTTGTGGTGTTTTTTAAAATTCTGCTCTACTGAATCTCTTCCTTTCTATCAAAATCTATTTCGGAGTGAGTTGGGTCATTTTAATTTGTAGGCAGGCCCTTGAGTGAATGCAGGTGGATAATTAACCACAGGTAGGAATTAGGGCGTGTGCCTGGTGTTTTAAATGCATTAATTAATGTTTGTATTCCTCAGCAGGGTAATAAACAGAGGGTTGAAGCAGAAAGACCTGCATGTTGTGTGGAGTTAACTGGTGACTGGGCTCAGTGTTAGTCAGACTTAGCCTCTGAAGTATTTATAGGTTTTCCCTAAGTAGGAGTGTATATCTTCCTGAGCAGAGGCACGCAGTCAGAAGCAATCCATCATACAGATACTAAAGGTAAAAAAAAAAAAAAGGACTGTGTGGGATTTATGCAGAACTTGCATTTGACATTATTTGGCTAGTTATACAAATGCACACAGGCTTTTTATATACTAGAAATATTTATATCCATTTATTTTATTACATGTTTCTCAGTGGTTTGGCTCTCATCTGGTCACCTACACCTTTTGCTACATGGAGTCTGTTAGCAGATTGCTACTCAGGGGATTACTGTGATTTATTTTAATGACTGAGACTTGAGTAGGTTATTCTCTCTTGCCCTTCAAACATCAGGGTTTTTCCTGTCCAGGTCCTATCTGAGAGAGAAGGAGAAAACACACAAATAAATCCTTACCTGCCCATTCTCTGGTCTGTTCCTTCCTAGATATCACTCTGCAATTTCCTTCCCTCAAGGAGACTTTGATGGTAGTTCCTCCTTCCTAGATCCACCAGCATGTTTATCCAATACTTCTCAGCTAATCACAATGGGTAGCATCTCCAAAGGTACTTAAACACTGATGTCTCAATTTTAGGTACCACTATGATCTGCAAAACTTCTGCTTGGCTGCCATTTATTCCTGTAGGAACCTAAACTTGCTCAGTGCCTAAGTTTTTGCAGTAAAAGTTCCCTTAGTACCTATGTTTCTTCCTCTGGGCATGTCTGCTGCTCCCTCCGGGCACATAGACTCTTATCTCCCAACTAAGCTCCAGACTGGTTCATGAACCAGGGGAAGATGCTTGACTGCCTAGGTCATGTATGGGGCTCAGTGTGGGAGGTATATTGAGAGGCCTCCTAGCTACACACAGGACAGCCATGGTGGGAGAGGAAGAGTCCCCTTATCACCTTTAGCCTAGGAGACAAGGAACTCACCCAGGATATGTGAGACCCCCTACACACACCTCAAGTACAGCCTTCCCCTCCCTCTTCTCCCCTCTCCCCCTTCCCTGGGAGAAAAGAGATTTAAATAGGAATCTGCCACTTGAGTGCTTTGACCACTAGGTGTTGTGTTGGTTACACTCTCTCTGGCCTAATTAATATTTAATTATAGTGGAAAACTTCAATCAGAACATTCCATAACCACAAGGCACACACCTGAGAGGTGGCAGTTCCCTGTTCAAATCCTTTCTCTTTGAATCAAATGTCTTCCAAAGCCCAGATGAGTGTCGTAACCACTAGGCTGAAGGTTTGGTCTCTTCCTTTCCCCTGACCCTTGGCTGTTTTGTATGGTTCTGCACATGTCTAAGATGGCTGAATGCCTGTCTTCCCCACAAGCAGAGATAGGTGCCTCCCTGCAGCCTGGGCTTAGGCACCAAGCTCAGAGTTTAGCACACATTGGCTACTAGTTTAAGTAGCTTCAGGTGGCTGGCTTTATAGATTTCATTTTAAGGCACCTTTTTCTACCCATTCATTGTATAGAGGGTCTGCATGTGTAATTCAGGCTTTGTGGATCAGAGCGTTGTTCCTGTGATTTTCTAGGTGGAATGCCTCAATCAGAGGTGGTTCCAGGCCCCAGCACGCCAAGCGTGTGCTTGGGGTGGCATGCCGCGGGGGGCGCTCTGCCGGTCGCCAAGAGGGCAGCAGGCAGGCTGCCTTCTGCGGCATGCCTGCGGAGGGTCCACCCGAGCTGCAGGCACGCCTGCGGGAGGTCCACCAGAGCCACGGGACCAGCAGAGCGCCCCCCATGGCATGCCGCCATGCTTGGGGCGGCGAAATGACTAGAGCCGCCCCTGGCCTCAATCCCTTTTGTGGATCCAGGCCTATGTCTTTATTTTCTCCTTCTCTTTGTGCATTAAAGCTAAGAGCTTTGATAAATCCCTGATTATTCTTGCAAGTAATAGCTGCAGCACTGTTTGTTTCTAACCCTTTTATGAAACATTCTCTTTCCTCAGAGCAGCAGTAGCTAGTCTGTCTTCATTTTGCTCCTACCTCTATCACAAGGCTTAACTCAGGACTTCAATCTGTCAATCCTAGAAGATAGTTCGTGTTATATAGCAAAGGGCCCCTCCCTTACAAACATATGCATGGCAGTTAGGGTGGCCAGATGTCCTGATTTTTATAGGGAGTGTCCCAATATTTGGGGATTTTTCTTATATAGGCACCTACTACCCCTCAGCCCCATCCCAATTTTTCACATTTGCTATTTGGTCACCCTAATGGCAGCTCTGGCTCCCTTCCTTACCAGTGATGCTCCCCAGTTACCATGGTAACTCCAAGGGCTGCCATACATCCAAATTGGGTCTAGACAGTGCACGTTGCTCCATGCAGTTGAGCCTCTTTGACCAGGCAGTACTGCAATGAATACAGTGGGACTCCACCTTGTTACAGGGCTCTGCATGGGTGGAGAGGCTTGCAGTATTAGGGCCTTCGGAGATTCATGGACCCTCCTGTCAGCACTGGGTCAGAGCCATCTATGCTTCCTGAATCCATCTGTGAAGAAGAGTACCTAGAACCTGCTGTACTTGGAATTTTCAGTCCTAAAGACTCTGAATCAAGTTTAAATGGTTTAAGTTCTTTGTGTTTGCATTAAAAAAAAAAAAAGAATTTATTTGGTTTTTTTTTTTACCAAGAAGCCCCAACTGCTTAAGATATCAGTAAATATAACTGACACACATACAGCAGAAGAAAATTTTCTGCCTGATACCTCAGTTATTATTAATCAAAGTCCCATTAATTTCCACAAACAGACAAATAACTCTACTAACTCAGGTTCGTTTTTAATACAATGCTTACTCTTTCATTCTTATCCCAAAATTATTCCCTGGTGTCCAAGTTGTACTAATTTTGATTAACTGCTTCTGTGATTGCTGAAGTCAAAAAGGTAAATTCAGTGAAAGAGAATATAGATCTTTGGCATTACATGAACTGTATAGTCAGTAAAAGATAATGTAACAGAAACAATTTACTGTCTGAAACTTGCTTATTAATTTTCAGTGATTTGAATAAAAAGTGTAAGCATTGGGTGTATCTAAGCAGCTCAGATATGCTCATGAAGCTCTTTCTGTGAGAAAGCTGAACCATTCTTCAATGCTCCCATAGGATAAGTTCATGAAATTAATTACCGTTTTGAGTGAATCTATTTTGGGAAGTGTAATGCTTCAAAGGTAGATCTAATTTTTATAGCACTGTAGCCAGTTAAGTGTTACAGTTACACTTATGAGCTTGCACCCTGAAGCATAAAATCACCAAATTGAGGGTGAAATTATTTATTACAGTTAGCGAAAAATAGACTCTTGATTATTAAAAGTTACTGGAATGCATCATTACTGAAAGGGGGAGGAAAAGTGAGTTATCTCTGGTACATAAGCACTGCATTGTACTTTGGAAGTAATTTGAGTTTTAGCTTTCAATAAAGTGACTTCAATAAGACTCTGAATGTGTAGTAGAATGATCTAGAGGATGGATGCAGAATGATCTAGAGGATAGATCTGGGAACCCTGGCTCCTGACCTAATTTATTTGTGAAAAGTGCCCTGAATTACATCTCCAGCTGCTGAAACTTTTTGGCCTCTACATATTCCAGTTTTTGGCAAAAATATTTTGGTGTTCAAATTTCCACCAAAAATTGAAATTTGACATGGAAAATATATATATATATTTCAACCAGTGCTATTTACTTCTCTGCAGTTAGGTTTAGAAAAAAACATCACCCCAAGGCACATCCAGGTCACCTGATCCTTGTTCACCCCACACAAACAGATTGCACTCTTGTCAACGCTGAATCCTTGCTGAGGTTGTCAAGGAGTTGCATTATGATGTGAGAGGGATTAGTGTTATGTGTTTCCTTATATGTTGGAGACAGAAAGAAGTTCCCTCGGAAGTTGCGGAGTCTACCATTGTCAGTAGAAATGTGCTATGTCAGACCTATGGAATAGTTAAGAGGAGTGCCTTAAGTTGGCATTTCCTTTTAAGAGTTGTGGGAGATACTACACTTACTTAACTCTAGCCCCTTCCAAATAAAATTTCTGTTTACGGATACACATTGTTAGAAATTCCCAGTCTTCTGAGGTGCAGTTAAAGTAATTCTGAGTGAATTTAAAATGCCTTGGAACAGTGGCAAATCTTTCTCATAGCACCTGAATGACTAATCCATAACAACTGGTTTAAAAAAAAATACTTTCCAGAAAATGTAATTTACCTCCTCATATAGTCTCTGATGAGAAGAAACTTCCCTGGGGGCCAAAAAAAATGGCTAGATGAGGAAGCTTGCTTAGATTAAATTGTGAATATGCTTAAGCAGGCTTGGATTTAGTCTTTGTAATTGGAAGGCTCCTACTAACCAGAGGTGTGGGAGCAGGGCACTTGATAAGAACCCTCTGGACATGACGTAAAAGATCTATCTGATAATGAAAATCTTCTGTCCAACAAGAAATTGTGCAATTTGGATGCTTGTTAACTTATCTGAGAATCTTTTGTTGACTCCTTTCTTTCCCTTCCTTTCTCCAGAGTGGGACTATCTCCTTTGAATGGAAAAATGATCTTGTGGTTAAAGCACTGGATTGGTTCACAGCAGATCAGGTTTCATTTCCTGGGTCTGCCACAGACCTCCTGTGTGACGTTAGTCAAGGCACCGAGGGCTGGATTTTTAAAGGTACGTAGGCTCCAAAAGATGCAGATAGGCTCCTAAAATGCCTAGTGAGATTTTTCAAAAGCATCATCTGACTCTTTAGGAGCCTACAAGCAGCAAAGAATCCTGTGGCACCTTATAGACTAACATGTTTTGGATGTATCTGACGAAGTGGGTATTCACCCACGAAACTCATGCTCCAAAACGTCTGTTAGTCTATAAGGTGCTGTCATAGTATCTTTCCCCATATGAACCTTAGAGTCCAAAAGTTGGGGTACCAGCATGAAGTCCCCTAAGCTTAATTACCAGCTTAGATCTGATACACTGCCACCACCCAAAAATATATAGTGTTTTGGGGCACTCTAGTCCCCCCAAAAACCTTCCCTAGGGACCCCAAGACCCAAATTCCTTGAGTCTTACAACACAGGGGAATAAACCATTTCCCTCCCCTTCTCTTCCCTTCCAGGTGTTCCCTCCCTGGGCTCCTGGAGAGAGAGACAGATTCAAGCTCCGTGAATCTAAAACAAAGGGATTCCACCCTTTTCCTTCCCTGTTAAGTACAGACTCAATTCCCTTGAGCCTCAACAAGGGGAAAAAATCAAACGTCTTAAAAAGCAAAACTTTAAATAACTTTTACCTTTTTTCTTTCTTTTTATCTCTGCAATTTAGATGGTAAAAGTTACAGGTCTTACAGCTTATAGACACTAGGAAGAAGCCTCCCCCCCCCAGCAAAAATACAATTTAAAATACTTCCAGCAAACTACATATTTGCAAATACAGAAAACAATCAAAAGATTATTACCGCCTTCTCTACTAAATACTCACTATTCTGAATATATAAGAGACTGTAGCAGGGAGATTGGCAAGAAACCTGGTTGCACGTCTAGTCCCTTCCAGGACCCAGAGAGAACAAAGCAAAACCCAAAAAACACAAACACCAAGATTTGAAAGTATCTTGTTTCCTGATTGGTCCTCTGGTCAGGTATCCGGTTCACTGTTTGTTAACCCTTTACAGGTAAAAGAGACATTAACCCTTAACTATCTGTTTATGACAGGTGCCACAGGATTTTTTGCTGCTTTTAAGATCCAGACAAACACGGCTACCCCTCTGATACTTTAGGAGCCTGAATACCTTTTGAAAATCTGGACCTTAATGTGCTGTATCTCCATTCTCTACTTGAAAAAGGAAGATCATAATACTCCCTTTAACCATTTGTTTGCTTAGATTGAAAGATCTTCAGGACAGAAACTGTCTATTACTGTGTGTCCATATAGCACAGAGTACTATGAGGCCCCCATCTTGAGGCCTCTGGGTACTATTGCAGTACAAATAATGAGTAATTTGATGCAGGTTGCCCTCAGGTGACCCGGAAGAGAATATTTTTCAGTACTTTTTTAAATGATTTCATTCTTAAATGTTTGATACTTAGGATATTTTATTGTTCATTTATATTTCAATGGAGCTATAAATGAGGAGTACATCAGAAAAATATAAAGGGATGCAAAAAAAAAGTGTGGGATGTACATGGACCATTCAAAAAAGGTCTTGACAAATCTGCTTTGTTTTTCTATGATATCATCTCCTGAGCAACAATATGGTATTTCTCACCGCACAAAAAGAGTTTGCTAGTAAACCAGCTAATTTGCTTCTTCTAGGCAATGTGCAAATATTTTCTCTAGGTCTTTCTTGGGAAAACAATACAGGAAAGGCAATTATATCCAAAGAGAAGTATTTTTCAATATAAAATTTTAATTTGGCACTTCATGTATATTGAACAAAGATGCATTAATACATTCGAGTCTTCTAAAGCCACTGGAGAATTGCTTTAGCTGTTCCGTTCATTTATATTTCAGTGGGTTTTTAATAAAATTATAACATTTTCATACATACAATTACAGCTGTGATTAGAGTAGTGTAGTGATATAGTTAATACCAAATATGGTGTGTGCAAAACCTTTAGGGCCAGATTGTCCTTTAGGCACAGTCCTGAGCCAGGAATTGCAAGGTCACCCGTGTGTACTCTGACTGCCTATTCTGGAGGAGGAGCTCTACTACTTCAACTCTCCAACACAGGGCAACTCAAGAGAAGGCCTCTGTACCAGTCTGTGTCATAAGCGATAGTCAAATCTAGGAAGACATCTCCTATCTTTAGATTTTGCTGAAAACCGTTTTTGATAAAGGTAGTCAAGGACAAGACTTGATCACAGGTGCTACATCCTTTCCTGAACCCTGACTGTTCAACCCTCTCCAAAATGGGGATAATAGCACCGCCCTTTCTTACAGGGGTGTTGTGGGGATAAATACATTAAAATTTGAGGTGGTCAGACACTATGACCATGACTACACTAATGAGACTATCCTGACATAACTACAGTGCCATAGCTATTCTGACATAATCCCCTCGTGCAGACTCAGCCTACAAAAGTGGGTTTTCCATTGCTGTAGGAACACCATCTCCTTGCGTGATGGTAGCATTCTTTTGTTGCTCGACCTGCATCTACACATGGGATGTTCTGGTTGTGGATTTCACATCCCAGAGCACCGTAGCTTTGTCAAGCTAAATTTTTAAGTGTTGACCAAGCCTATTGTAATGGTGGCCATATAAAGGCCTTCTTAAATATAGTAATTAACCAGTTTTAGATGTTTTTCAATAAACTTTGGAATTTGCTTCAGGACAACCATGACTACATTGATAGTTTTGGTCCCTTGCTGTAAAATGTACATAGGAACCTACTATTTATTTTTCACAAAATCTAATAGCAATTAGTTATTCCCTATAAAATGTCTCCAAATACCTGATGGTTGGTAGCAATTTATAAGAGAACAACATTTTTTTTTCAAGTGGGAAATAAACAACACAAAATAGCATCTTTGTGGCTTTAATTATTGATGAGACTCATTGCCTTAACACAGGGGTGGGCAAACTACAGCTTTGGATCCATCCTGTGGGACTGCTCCCCATGGAGCTATGGGCCCTGCACCACTCTTGGAAGCGGCCAGCACCATGTTCTGTGGCACCCGGACAGAAGGCTCAGTGCGTTGCCGAGAACAGGGAGCCACGGCCAATTGGGAGCTTTGAGGGAGGTACCTGGAGGCGCAGCAATGGCAGTGCACGCGGAGCCTTCCGTGCCTCCCCCTCCCTGGGGCCACAGCGCTTCCTGGAGTGGCCCGGGGCCAGGGACAGGGCAGGCATGCTGGGATCCTACCCTAGCCCCAGTGTGCACCACTGCCACCCTGGAGCTGCTTTAGGTAAGTGGCACTGGGATGGAGCCCAAACCCCTCCTGCACCCCAACTCCCTGCCCTAAGCCCCCTGACTGAACCTCGCACCTCTCTTGCACCCCAATCCCCTTCCTGAGCCCCCTCATACAGCCCTGCACTGCTCTTCTGCCCCAATCCCTTGCCCTGAGCCCCTTCCTGCACACCGCTCCCCCACACATACCCGCACTCTCTCCCAACCACCTGCCCCAGCCCTGCATACAATTTCCCCACTCAGAGTTAACCCTTGACCCAAAAAGTTTGCCCATCTCTGTCTCAACAGTAGTTAACAAGCAGGATGTGCAAAAACTTCACACTGGGACAGAGTCCCTCAATCCTTTCCCAAGTAAAATAAATAAATAAATAAAAATCACCATTCACTGGAAGTTTTGCTGCAGTAAGAACTGCAGGAATCAGCCCATTATGTGAGCTTTGTTCCTCCCCCACCCCTATTTTTGGCTCCAGATTAGCCTGCTACCTTTCCCACTTTGTTTCCAAAGATTTTTTTTTTCATAATAAAAGTCATTTTTGGCCTGGATCCTCAAAGATATTTCAATGAAAGTTAAGTGCCTAAATACTTTTGAGGATCTGGGCCTTTGTGACTAGTTTCTGGATTTTAGCTGTATTAAAAATAACAGAACAGGTTATACTGCCAGAAGAAGCTGTTATCCCTAATGGTATGTGGGGTGGTGAGGGCAAAGGATGCTTACAGCAGGCATGGTGGCAGCGTATAAAATAAGTCTCTGATTACTGCTAAGGAAATAAATCACAACAAATTTACCTGGTGAATTCAGCTACTTTTTCTGCTTGTGGAATGTTCTGTTTGTGACCAGATCAGGATTACTTTGAATGTATTAGTTATAAAACATGTTCTTGATCATTTTTTTACTTTATGGCTAGATTATGAAAAATTCAATGTGATAATTAAAATGTGAGTATATATGGTATTGGCTTTGTTCCCTTATTGGATGAGCATACTTTTATACCCAGGAGTAAGATTTGAAGAAGCTACTTGAATCTCTCAGGTATAGGGAACAGTTTAAAGGCAAAAACCAGATAAACAGAATTAGGGGATTCTTAGAAAAAAATGGATTATGGACTATTTATTTTTCAAGGACACTATTTGCTATGTACCTCAAAAACATGTCATGGTGCCTGCCCCTAAGGGCTTGCAATCGAAGACACTTGGGTGGGCTTCCATGCAGGGTATGAGCTTGCAGGATCAGGGTCTGAATAAAAACAGAAGTGGAGGCCAAACGCAAACAAAAGTTTCCAACTCTGATGTGCAATTTCCATATTGAAACTCATGATCTGGTAGGTCAGAAGGAATAGTGATATAGTCTTAGATTTCCCTTATATGTAATCATGAAAGATCATACACTAAGGACAGTAATTTGTGAGCACTTTCCAAATCAAAAATATATATCCAACCATGTGATACTGTAAAACAGACTGAAGATTTATTCTGTAGGTTATGGAAATAATTCTGAAGAAAAAGTATTCTCCAGATTTTAAATCAGCTCTCTTAAAGCTTAAACCCCTGTTAACACTAGAGGAAGGCAATCACAATTTTTACCATGGACAAGCAGAATGAAATATACAGTATAAATAATGCATAGCCAAATGATCTAATGAGAGCTTCTTCACTGTATCTACACTAGAATAGCACCAGTGATTTAAGAAGGCTTATAAACATGACAAATTTAGCAGTAATCGTTCATTAATAAGACAAAATGCTAACTTTAAACACAAAGCAAATAAAAAAAAAGAATTCAATATATTACAGGAGCAATATGGAGAATGTCTGCTCCATTTTCAAGTGAGATGCAAAGTTCTTTCTTTTTGCTTCCTTCACATTCAGCAGAAATAAGGATAAATCATTGCACTTCTAATGATAGAATATCTCCGCTCCACCTCCAAAGACATAGTCAAGGCCATGAGAAGAATATGGAAGTTGACTCAGAGATATGGGAAACCAATCAAGAAACTGAATCTGGATTGCGGTAGAGGTGTCCCCTTGTTCAAGTGTTTTTGGATATGAGCAGTTATTTTAAAATTCAGCTGAAGACTTCTAATAAAATATCAGGTGTTCTCCTGTATCTTAATAACTGAAAAGAAATTCTCTATTGGAAAATAGATTTTTTTGAGGGGGGCGGGGGTGGAGGTCAGTGAGTTTGTGTTAGAGAAGCAGAGGTCTGATTTTCAGTAGTGCTGTGTGGAGAAGGGTAATTCTGTTTCATGGAGGACTTTAGAATTTCATTTTTTCCCCCCTGATTTGGAACAAACCGCCTAGATTTCAAAATTCTCCATGAAAAAGAATCTGCACCAAAATGTATCAAAAGAGTTCATGTTGATCATTTAAAAAATGGAATTCCCCCAAGTGGCTGCTGAAGAGCTTGGAAGCCCAGGCTCACCAACTGGCAGGTTGTTCAGGAGTTGGGTGGATGAGCAGGCAAGAAATCAGGTAGGTTTCAGATAAAAATCTGCTTACTCTTTCAGAAGCCTATCTGGGTTATGTTTGTTCAATTGCAACACTTGGATTTCAACTAATAAGCAGTCTTCAACAGAAAACTGTTCCATTGGAAAATTTCAAGCCAGCTTTCACTGTCAGTAACACTCTCAGGGTTATTGCTCAGTGTGTAGAACTCCCAGTAAATTAATTGGGAGTTTAGTGTAAAACTCAATGGCAGGATATAATTTTTAAGTGTGAATACATTAGTAAGGCAACAAGCCACTCAGCAAGTTTTTGATTCTGCCAAGTAGTGATCTCCAAGTTAACTTCAAGCATGTAATTACTAGTCCCACAGAGGTCAACAGAACTAATCACATACTGAAAATTAATGTAACACTTCTACCGGGTTGCCAGTGGGAGCACAAGGAACAGGGTCCATCTATCTAATGGTACTTTCCTAAAATAAATAATACTATAGTTGAAGCCTAACTCAGACCCATACTCCTACTTGGCACTGGGAAATGAAAATAAAACCTGCCTGATCAACTCTCTAGGTGGCTGGGGTTCTTTTCCCCACTTCGAAGCACTCAGGAGTCCTTGGTTATGTCAAACCACAACTACATTTTACTTGAGCAAAACAAGACCCTTTGACAGAGGCCCTGCTCCTGGGGTGGAGCTGCTGATCTTTAAGAACAAGCCCTTTCCCCTCTCCATGTTAGGCTTGAATCTCATTTCCAAGCCAGAGTCTACCATCTGTAAATTCAGGGTTACCCTCTTACTCCAGGGTATGTGTACAATCTCTGTGCCTTTTCATGAATACAATTACAGAAACAAAATCTATTGTTTAAACAGAACATTACAATTTAAGCAACAAAAGACAATAATGCTGAACTATGGGTAAACAATTTCAGAAGTCATGTAAATGAGGATGACTTCATTTTCCCTTATGGGAAAGCTCTTTCCATCTCATGCACTTAAGTGCCTTGCTGGCTCGAAGACTGAGTGCTCAGCACCTTGCATGACTGGGCCCCAGGAATATGAACCCTGGCAACACAGGCCAGATTTTTAAGAGCGTATGCATGCAAAATTGTGTGTTCTTGGGAGTGAGACTTTCAAAGCCACCTAGGGAGTTCAGGATGCTAATTCCCATTATTTTCGATAATCTCAGCTTTAGTTTATACTAGAAAATATTATAAATGTACATACAGATAGGTTATTTACATGTAAAAAGACAAATTATGCACTCGTGTGTTTTCATATATCAAATGTGTGCATAAATTAGGCACATAAAATTTTGCACATGTGCACAGCTTAATACTGCAACATAGGGAACAGAAAATGTATTATAGACCTGGTATTCTAGAGTTCCTTTCCCTTTTGGATGGTCAGTTGATCCATCCTATCCATTTGTCCCAGGCTCTACTTTCCTCAGTCAGTCTGTTCATCTCAACCCCTACTTTCTTCTCTCTAGAGATTTATTCATGCCTTCCTTATATTCAGCGTGGAGTGGAATGAGCCACATCTGCTAAATCATTGGTAATTAACCTCTCTCTCTCTCTGCAGGGCTCCAAATCCTGCTGTTATGGCAAAGAAAGATTCCTACCACTTTGTTACAGCCTGCTTAGAAATGTTCTGTCTGCTTTCAAGAAGAATATTGTTTACTTTCACTTCCCCAGGAAACATACCTGCTAGAATGTTAAAGTTTAACAACTGATGGACTGGATGATATGCTCCTCTTCTTTCTTGAGGATTCATACATATATTAGTAAATATTAATGCATTTGATTGTTAAGAAGCAAGGCAGAGTTATACAGTCCTGCTAGTGAACATTCATACTCCATAAATCTATGAGGAATAAAATCTACAGCTTTGACATTAATGAAATATTTGGACTGGGCAGTTTCTTAACTGCTGGGTGTGAAGGTAAGTAATAAATAGAGGACTTTTTTCAAAGTCCTCTTTATCCATCTGAATTTCATGTACTTAAACTTCCTCATGGAGATTCTCTTATCTCCTTGTGTTACAACTTTTATGAGTTCACTAAAGCTTTCACCATTCTAGCTACACAACATAGGACAAAGTTTGCTCTCATTTACACTGTCATTTGGTGGGGTCATAGAGTTGCACAGAGATAATTGGGGGAAGGCTTTTGCCGTACGAAGATATAGCTCCTGGTATATCATCAAATACAAAGTCATCTTCTCTGACAATATATTACCTACAGTTATTGGCCAACAGACATAATGTGCTCACAGATGGGTTGACCATGGACAATGCATTTATAAGCACAGCAAGTAAGTGACAATCAGAGCAGAGAACAGGGGAATCTACTGAGAATGCTGCTGTGCAGGCATCAAGTTACTTCTGCATAATAGCAAGCCTTTTGCAAAGAAGGGAGTGTGAACCTACAAGACTTACTGGCATGCTGAGGATTGCACTTAAACCCATGATTCCTTAAGCATGCCCATTCTTTCCCCATACTACATTTCTTTTTCCTCTGAGAGTAAAGGAACTGGAACACAGTGAACCAGACACTCAATGTGGGGGACTAGTTCCTGTTGTGTGTACTTTTGCATAACCTCCTCTCTAGCAATGGGATACAAATGCTCCCTAAGATGCATAAGGATTTTCAGGACCAAAAACTAAGTAGTTCTGAAGACCCCAACTTTGGGAGTGTGGCTGTAATCCAAACCTGGTTCGGGATCCATATTTTAAGTTTTACTCAGATGTCTTTATAATGGACTGAACCAAAACCCCACATTCAAAAACTCTAAACTCTAATGTGGGAGGGAGGGGAATATTTGGAGACATTTTATAGGAAATAACTAATTGCTATTAGATTTGGTGAAAAATAAATAGTAGGTTTCTATGTACATTTTACAGCAAGGAACCAAAACTATCAATGTAGTCATGGTTGTCTGGATGTGAATTAACAGAAAAATCTGTATATTCCTTTATGGCAGTCAACTACAGACGAGTGGTGGTCCTGACATTCTGAGGGCCCTGTCCTGTGCAACAACACCATTATTCTCTTGGGTTGGCTGTGTTCTAGAGACAGGTATGAAAATCATATTTTCATGTTTTGCAACAGCAAAGAAGGCTATAAGAATTATGACCCATCCAGCTTGAGGACCATCCAGCTCCTTCTCCAGTAAAGACTAGATATCCCACCTACACCTGCATGCACACTCCGGCATGCTGACATCACCTCTCCCCAACTTTCTAAATTACACTTTTCTCTCCATCTCCTCACTTCCTAGCCCATTCAGTGGGAGCTGGGGAGAAGCTATGGGGAAGCTAGTAGGTAGATCCAAAGACCAATTGAGAATGCAATCTGTGCCACAGCCCAGTGATTTGAGAATCAGATGGAATAGTGAGGAGCAGGAATAGGAGATGGAGTTCTGACTGGCAGACAAGTGATACAAGGTCCAACAAGAGAGAAGGTTTTGGCCCACTAGGTCACCTGAGTCCCCCACTGAGGCCTGGTCTACACTGCGGGGGGATCGATCTAAGTAGTTGAAGTCAATGTACTTAGATCCACTTACCACGGTGTCTTCACTATGGTGAGTCGACTGCTGCAACTTCCCCGTCGACTCTGCCTGTGCCTCTTGCTGAGTTGGAGTACAGCAGTCAATGGGAGAGCGCTTGGGGATCAATTTTATTGTGTCTAGACTAGATGCGATAAATTGATCCCCGCTGGATCGATCATTGCCCGCCAATCCATCCAGTAGTGAAGATATACCCTGAGTATCAAAGGCAAGTTCTAGAGGCAAGAATGAGAGACATTGGTTACTGAACCTCAAGGAAGTTCCAGAGTGACTCATAACTGCTGAGTTTGGAAGTTTGACTAAGCACAACCCTTATATAGAAAACAACATGTACACAAACATAATGGGAAGAAATTCAAGAACAATGTTTCTAAATGTTCACTAAATACAAAATGTCATCCTGCAAATTTATCAAACTTAATATTGACAAAAAAGGCCAAGTAAAAATCCTTAGAAAATAAATTTGATTTGGAGAAAGAATGGATCTGATCTCTTAAGTTCTGTGAGCCTTACTTTCACCTCCACTGGTGTAAAATCAATGTAATACCATTGATATACATTGATCTGCTCCTGATTTAAACCTGTTTAGAGGAGAATCAAGACTTCTGTTTGTGTCTGTGAAGGAAGATTATGCTAATTTACTGGCAAAAGCCCACTTTTGGAAATCTGTGCAGATCCTGGTACTTACACAGATTCCTGCTGTTTCCCAAGTTTTCCCTGGCATTGTCTTTCAGTGTGAACATCCCATCCAACCTAATTTTAACTTTAAAAATAATAGTTATGAATGAAAGATTTTTAAAATGCATTTCTGGAGGTGGTTCTTCTATGACACTATTCTATTTTGTTCTTTATCAGAAAATATGGTATATCCTTCCTAATTAAATATGAATAACTTTTCTTTCTCTGAATGATAGAGTAAAATGTTGAAGTTAGATTTTGTGCTAAAAGCCTATTTCCAGCTACATACTCATTGAAGAATTATAAAAGGTAATAGAACACAATAGTCCAGAATGTTTAGATTTCTGGATTCTTAACGTAATAATACTTTTACACCATTTTCCAATAAATTTACCTGAACTTTCCATCTCTCCTCTCTAACATTGCTTAAAAGTAATTCTTTGAAAGACTCTGGCTTTTGCTACACTAGCACTTTTGTCGGTAAAAATTTTGTCCATCAGGGGTGTGAAAAAACACGTCCCTGACCAACATTAGTTTCGCTGACAGTAGGTGCTGGTCTCGCCATCACTATGTTGGCAGGAGAGCCTCTCCTGCTGACATTGTTATTGCTGCTCCTTGGGAGTGGTTTAATTATGCCAGCAAGAGAGTTTTCTCTCCTGCCAGCTGTCATAAACAGATAGCTAAGGGTTAATGTTCTTTTACCTGTAAAGGGTTAACACAGGGAACCAAACACCTGACCAGAGGACCAATCAGGAAACAAGACTTTTTCAAATCTGGGTGGAGGGAAGTTTTGGGTGTGAGTTCTTTGTTCTTTGTCTTGGGTCTGACCCTCTCGGCTCTGAGAGTGATTTTTCTATCTCCTGGCTTTCTAATCTTCTGTTTCCAAGTTGTAAGTACAAGGATAGTAAGACAATAGGTTTATATTGTTTTCTTTTGTATTTACATGTGTGTAGTTGCTGGAATGTTTTAAATTGTATTGCTTTTGAATAAGGCTGTTTATTCATTTTTTTCCTTTAAGCAATTGACCCTGTATATTGTCACCATGATACAGAGACCAGGTTTAATGTCTTTTTCTTTCTTTTTATATAAAGCTTTCTTTTTAAGACCTGTTGGAGTTTTTCTTTAGTGGGGACTCCAGGGAATTGAGTCTGCAGCTCACCAGGGAATTGGTGGGAGGAAGAAGTCAGGGGGAAAATCTCTTTGTGTTAGATTTACTAAGCCTGACTTTGCATACCCTCTGGGTGAAGGGGAAGAGAGATTAGATCTCTCAGTACTTGCGTTTCCAGGACTGGAAGCAGAGAATCTCCTAGGGTCGTCCAGGGAGGGGAGCCTGGGAGGAAGTAACAAGGAAACAAGGGGAGGGGGTTATTTTCCTTTGTTGTAAGACTCAAGGCATCTGAGTCTGGGGGTCCCCCAGGGAAGGTTTTGGGGGACCACAGTGAGCTAGGCATTGTATAATTCCTAGCTTGTGGCAGCAATTACCAGGTCCAAGCTGGTACCTAAGCTTGGAGGTTTTCATGCTAACACCCATATTTTGGACGCTAAGGTCCAGATCTGGGAAGAAATGTTATGACACCAGCAAGGAATGGCTACACAGGAAATCTTACAGCAGAACAGCTGTACCACTACCTGTACGGCTGTAAGGTTTGTAGTGTAGACATAGCCTAACACTATACAGGTCTTTAATGGAAATAATGGCCGACCACTGTACAGACATAGGAGGCACTGCTTTAGTAGAGAGACAAGATGGATGAGGTAATATCTCTTATTGGATCAACTTCTGTTGGTGAGAGAGACAGAGCTTTGTGCGGCTTGAAAGCTTTCCTCTGATCTGAGGAAAGTACTCAGAATATCACAGCTAAATAGAAGATCAAATAGAGAGTTTAGCATATGTAGTTAGCAAATATTCTAAGGGACCATTCAAGGTGAAGTGGCCCATTAGCACCCCTGTAGTCATAGGAAAAAGATAGTTAGTGGGTTACAGATGGTTGTAATAAGCCATAAATCCAGTGTCTTTATTAAGATCATGATTTTTGAGTGTCTTAACAATTATATGAATTTAAGATTCCAGGCAAGTGTTGTGCAGGTTTCTTTTGAGGAAGAGGACTGATAGGTCAAATATACAGTGATCATTTTATGAAAGGTGCTCACCCAGAGATGATGTGGTGTTTTTGTCTTTTATTGTTTTCCTGTGTGAGTTCATTCGAGAGCGTAGTGATTGGTTTCACCCACTGTGACATTTCCCAGGGTACAATCTGGACTGTTGAACAGCTGTGTCCCCTTAATTATCTAGCCTGGGATGCCTTTTACACTGCTTTGCTCTAAGAACATCCACTGTTGGCCTGTTTACACACAGCCTCTAGCATGTAAAATCAATCCCAGCTATGTTACATGAATGCTAGCCAGCCAGCCATGAATTACATACAGGGTGACACCAGGAGATTCTCAAGTCCAAGACTTTTTTCCCCAGAAATGTTCATCTTGTACTGGCCAGCAATGCGAGCTAATGGAAAGTCTATCAATTATCAAAGGAAAATGATATATGCACCAGCCTTCTTTTCCCAAATAGAGTTTCCTACACACTCTAATCCAAACACAATGGTTGAGATGAAACAAGAAGATAAGTTTATTAACTATAGAAAGATACATTTTAAGTGATTACAAGTGATGATGCATAAAGTCAGGATTGGTTACAAAAGAAAACAAAAGAATAACGTGCAAGTTAATACCTAACTTAACAAGCTAAGTGAACTTAAAAGCAAAAGTTTTCTTTCACCATCTGCTGCATGTAAATTTCATAGGCTGGGTCACCTTTCAGCCTGAGAGCACTCCCCCTTAGTTCAGCTCTTTAAGAGTCCTTGATATCATGAGCAGACATGCAGGGGGAGAGAGGAGAAGTCAAATATTTTCCTCCCTCTTTATAGTTCAATTTCTTGTGCCAGGAACATCCTTGCTGAGTCATGGTGACATGCAGCCCATTGTGGACATGAGGTTTGAATCTTCCCTGTGATTAAACATAAATTTCTTGTTTACACCCCCCCCACACACACACTGAAGGATGGCTGCTTAACTAGGTGATGACCCTTTAATGTCTGTCTAGGCTTCTAGTGTGTCTTTGTCTCTGAAGAACTGTCTTGTGGTGTTACCCAGAATTACAACATATTTCAGTAACAATCGTACAGTAGAATCTTTTAACTTCACATATAGTGTCAATATATACAGATAGATATATAAAACAGGATACTGATATTCAGCAGATTATGACTTTTCAAATGATACCTCACAAGGCATACTTTGTACAAAATGTATCATAGTCTTGTAAAAGTGGTGACCATAATAGTATAGACATATAGACTGTCACAGCCACATAGTTGTTGTTGGGGCATTTAGTGCACTGAATGAGGTACATCACATGTTGTGATAGGCATGTGTAGGACCTATGGATGTTGAAAGGCATGTTGTGAAGGGTGTTGATAATTGTAGCATTGGAGATATGTCTGCAGGTTTTGTTTCTGTTGTTCTGGCAAGGTCTGTTGCCACTTTGAGTTGGTGTGTCCTGGTCTGGGGGAACTTGCTTCTGATTATGAGGTTGGTGATGTTAGGAGATTGTTTGAAGAGCAGAGGAGGGGGTTCAGGAAAGATTTCTTTCTGGATGGGGTCCCCATGAGTATGGGTTGTAGTTTGATGATACCCTATATGGGTTCCAGAATGGGGTGGTAGGTGACAACTAGGGGTGTGCGGTCTGAGGGGTTTTTATTTCTGTATTGAAGCAGGGTTTCTTGGAATATTTGGGTGGCCCATTCCATGATGCAATCTACTTCTCTGGCAAAGGTGGTTATGAATGTGTTAAGGTGGATATCCTGGACTTCATGGGCCACCTTGAAGAAGAATTTCTGGACAAATGCACCACAAAACCAATGATATTCTTGAGATACATTGATAATATTTTCATCCCCTGGATGGATAACTTCAGCTCCCTCAGAGATTTCCACCACAAGTTCAGCAACCACCATCCATCCATTAAACTCTCTCTGGAACACTCCTAATGAAATCTTTTAAAAATCTCCATTCAAAATTTTACATCCTTCTACTCTCCAAACTGGTGCTACCTGTGCTAGGCGTGTTGATGGCAGGAAAGTTTTAAAGAAAATGAAGTGAACAAAACCTAGGGTGAAGAATTCAATTGGTCTGTTGTCTCCCTCTCTTTTTTCTTTTATTATGCAAACACAAAGCTGAAAGCAAACTGAAAGTCACTCTGATTCAGTGATTGATAACAAATTAATGCCACACACACAGCCCGGCTTCAGATAAGGACTGCACACATCAAAACTTTCCAAAATTATCTCCAGTTTGAATGCACTTATCACTTCTGGGAAAAGCTGCAGAGGCTGAGAGCCTAGTTAATGAAAATGTCTTTCGGACGTTACAAATGGTTGCTCCCACTAGAACGAGTTGTAAATGGAATTTATTGAAAGGGCAGCGGGAGGAAAGTAGGCAGTTCTAGCAGAATCTTAATCATCTATTGTTTCATTTCATTTTTTTGTGCAGCGGGCATGCAGTAGATTACATGAGCACATCCAGGAGCTATACATCCTTCAGGCTAAACAATGAGAGCTGTCTGTCCCCACAAAACTACTAAACCAGATGATGTAGAGAAAATGACAATGCAGAAAATGTATTTGACAGCCTGATATGAATGGCAGGATGCAATAATGCTAAGCTGACACTTGTTCAAGGGACCTGGATATTCCCTATGCTCATAGCAGAGAAATAATTTGTACTAATTACATTTGCTCAAATTACAAGACTGATGGAGCAAATTATTCTGACTTGGATAGAGGTGACATTTTTGTTATGCGTAACTAGAGCAGCAGGGAGGTGTTTGCTAATGTGTCAAGCTCTGAACCATCTGGAGTATTAGTGAGTGAGAGAAAGAGTATTGTGTGTATCGGGGATTTAACCTGCTACAGGAGAATGCTACATCTCCTCTACTTTCTTGTGTGGCACTGGACCTCTGGGGAGGCTCTGGAACCCCAATAAATTCCTGTGGAAGAAGAAACCTGGAACATTTTGTTTGTCTGAACTTTTTTACAAGACTTTTCTGTTTGTTTGCACCAGGCCTCAGGTTCTCTGGTGGAGGACACTCAGAGAAAAACATTATTTATTTTAAAAGAACTCAGGGGGTTCACCTATGGTGAATGCCAGCTTGCCTGCTACAGTTACTATATGGCTAATAAACATGAACATGATGTAGGTTTGAACACCAATCCCACTCCTACTAGAAGAGCCCAAATAACATCCAATATACTGATTATTATTAACAACCATTTGTATTGTGGTAGTGCCTAGGTAATGGAAATAACATATTATGGCCTTTACTGGTGATTTCATAGAATATCAAGGTTGGAAGGGACCTCAGGAGGTCATCTAGTCCAACCCCCTGCTCAAAGCAGGCCCGATCCCCAACTAAATCATCCCAGCCAGGGCTTTGTCAAGCCTGACCTTAAAAACCTCTAAGGAAGGAGATTCCACCACCTCCCTAAGTAACCCATTCCAGTGCTTCACCACCCTCCTAGTGAAAAAGTTTTTCCTAATATCCAACCTAAACCTCCCACACTGCAACTTGAGACCATTACTCCTTGTTCTGTCATCAGGTACCATGAGAACAGTCTAGATCCATTCTCTTTGGAACCTCCTTTGAGGTAGTTGAAAGCAGCTATCAAATCCCCCCTCATTCTTCTCTTCTTCAGACTAAACAATCCCAGTTCCCTCAGCCTCTCCTCATAAGTCATGTGCTCCAGCCCCCTAATCATTTTTTGTTGCCCTCCGCTGGACTTTTTCCAATTTTTCCACATCCTTCTTGTAGGGTGGGGCCCAAAACTGGACACAGTACTCCAGATGAGGCCTCACCAATGTCGAATAGAGGGGAGTGATTTGTTAGATTCAACATTGTCTTTTTTTATTGTTTTTATTATTTGCCTTCCATCTAGTACATAATTTGAAAATTGGTTAATTGAATAATAAATACAATTATAAATGAGGAGACTGGATCAAAAAAGCCAAATTATTCAGATACATTAATTCTCAATTATTCTCTCAGTTCTAGTCTTACGTGAAAAGCTAAGGCCTCCTGTGACTTCCTTTTTGGTGATCCTAACATCTACTCTCCCATTGCATGAAGTGTCATTCTTTGAGTCACATTTCCAGTGCATTCTGCTTCCCAGTACAAGACAGATGGGCTGGGAATAATGTGCCAGGCTATTGTGAGTACTGCCATAATACTTTACCTGCTGGAGGGTACAATCTACTGAACATTAGATGGGTGCCATGTTGGTCCTGAAAGCATCACCATCAAATGGTGGCATTCAGAATCAGTTCAATTGCATTAGGCGATCTGTTCTTCACAGCAGTAGTTCCGTTCTTCCAGACGCTTCCCCCATCACTAGATTGAAATTCAGCTATTTCACTAATTTCATTTGTCAGGCCCTAAGAAAGCAATAAAACTCTAGCTGATGGGGATATAGGCAAGAAAAAATGGGGTCTGACTGTGCTCTCATCTATACCAGCATCAATCTGGAGTAATTCCAGTAAAGTCCTGCAGTTACACCAGTGTACAATGAGTGTATGTAGGATGTCCCAAATGACTCTTACTGCAGAAGCAGATAATCTGACAGAGTCACAATGAAGAAGCCCTAGTCTAAAACTAGTCATAAATGCTAACACTCCCAAATGAGCATTTTTTATTTAAGATTAAATAAAGCCGTTATTTTACACACTAAAAAAAAATATGGTGAAAGAATTATACATTCCAAACTGTTCATAAAAGGCCTGTAAATCTATTTAAAGATACTAGCAGTATCAGGAGAGGAAAGCTTGAGTGATGCATTACAATCACCAGAATCAAAAGATAAAATGCCTACTTTTAATGTGTGATTTGAATGTATATAATATAGTATCATGTAGGGTAATAAAGCACACTAGCTAGTTCATTGCTAGCATTTATGACCTTTCCTGCCTTGGTGTGATGGGATATACAAACCTCACACTGGACAACATGAGGTTAATGAGCAAATATGTGTTCAGGTGTCTACACCCTACCTGTGAGAAGTGTCAGGCATTGAGGGAGGAGCTTCAAAGGGACACTCTCAGCTCAGTTGATGGAAGACCAGGGAGAACAGGCTGGTGGGGCTCAGTTCCTGAAGAGGACTGGTTGAAAGCAGGAGCTCTCCAGCTATCTGATGTCCCCCTACTCTTAAGGAAAGGAAGGGCAAGAGGATGACTCAAGTTGAGAGAAAACCATTCCACTCTATTACTGTGAACTCTGTTTATTTGTGTTATTGCCCCTCGTTTTTGTTTACCTGAGAAGAAGAGAAAGGAAGTTCTTCTTCACACAGTGCACAGTCAACTTGTGGAACTCCTTACCTGAGGAGGTTGTGAAGGCTGAGACTATAACAATGTTTAAAAGGGAACTGGATAAATTCATGGTGGCTAAGTCCATAAATGGCTGTTACCCAGGAAGGGTAAAGAATGGTGTCCCTAGCCTCTGTTCATCAGAGGATGGAGATGGATGGCAGGAGAGAGATCACTTGATCATTGCCTGTTAGCTTCACTCCCTCTGGGGAACCTGGCATTGGCCACCGTCGATAGACAGATATTGGGCTAGATGGACCTTTGGTCTGACCCGGTTCGGCCGTTCTTATGTTCTTAAACTTTATAGTGACCTGGCTGGAAGGCTTAGGAAGGGATTGGCCACTGCGGGCCCAGGGTGACTGTTGGTGGAAGGTACTCAATAGGGAGAGTGCCACAAGGAGGTGCTAGCAATGAGTCAAACCTACTGTGTAATCAAAGATACGGGTAATAGATTAGATTTGAGTTTTAGATTTAAGTGGTAAAATATAAGTAGGCTCATGCCACAGGTATATAGGACTAGTAAGTATGTATCACTGAATGTATTAGGCATAGAAGTAAGATAAGGCTGAAATGCAAGGCCTATAGGTTTTAGGTCTATAAGATATGTACTTTGGCTATAAAAGGCCACAGGCCCCTGAAACAGCTTGGCATGACTAGCTCACTGAGAGAGAACCCTGTATCAGTAAAGTGTAAGATTAAAATAAAAGATATTAAGTGCTGATGTTCTGGAAACTATGCAGAAATAAAGTGGAAATACCATAAGATGCCCGATAGTAACATATTGAGGGATTCTGTAATAACTTCAGGTTGCTATGGTAACTTATTGATATAGTGGTTCGTGAGAATCAGGGGGAACTGAGAAGATTGCCTATGAGAAATGGTTCATCCTAAAAGTCATGAGGTATGGAAGTGCAAATAAGGGAAAAGTGATTGATACTCTCATGCATGAGCATAGCGGGCATAGAATGTAGGACTGAAAGGGACCTTAACGGTTCATCTAGACCAGTCCCCTGCACTCAAGGAAGGACTAAATAATAACTAGACCATTCCTGACAGGTGTTTATCAAACCTTTTCCCTAAAAATCTCCAGTGATGGAAATTCCACAACCTCCCTAGGTTATTTGTTCCAGCACTGAACTACCCTGACAGTTAGGAAGTTTTTCATAATGTCCAACTTAAATCTCCCTTGCTGCAATTTAAGTCCATTGCTTCTTGTCCTAGCCTCAGAGGTTAAGGAGAACAATTTTCACTGTCCTCCTTGTAACAATCCTTTATGTACCTGAAAACTGTTATCACGTCCCCTCTCAGTCTTCTTTTCTCCAGATCATTTTGAATTCTAATCCTAGATTGTTTCTGTCTCTGCATCTGTTTCAACAGTTGTGGCATTGTTCATCTGAATAATGAAATTGTTAATAAAAGAATATTGGATAGCGTGTGAGTGTATTACTTGTGGTCACTTTTCCTTATGTGTTCCTAGATTTTCAAAACCTACTGATATTTCTAATGGTGGTTCTCATCCTGCTTACTCTAATGCTAGAGTTAGGAAGCTCCAACTTTTGGCACAGGTCACTGTGGTTTGAGATACCATTGGTAACATCTACCCATCAGTACTATAAAAGCTACAATCCCTTCACACTTGGCCTCTGCTGTCTGTCATGGTTTCATCTCCTGTCCGTGCTGCTCCTCCTTTCTCCTCACCTGAAAGGTGGGATTTTCAAAAGTACTTTGCATTGAGTCTAACGACGTGACCACTGAATGTTATGATAAAACTCTTGCTAATGTCAACAGCACCGGAGATCAACTATTGCTGAGACGTTTTGAAAAATCTCACTCTTGTTTTGCCTGTATCATCTCCTCACTTGTGATAGAGAAGTGATCAAACCCTAGAACTAAATGCCCCTGAACTTCAGATCTAGATTCAAATGCTGAGGCTTGCATTTCTTGCCGTAGATGGCTTAGTAATCTCTCCCTCCCCACAACAGCTCTTCCCCATCTGCCAACAGGACACAGACTTTGATCATGACCAGAAAAAGATTTAGACTTGAATTTTCCTCAAAAAAGAAAGCTGCATCAGGGATTTTTAAAGCTTTTGGTTTAGTATTTACAGAACTTGCCAATTCCATATGTTTTCCAATGAACTTTCCTAGATAGTTTGTGGGTTTTTTGGGCATTTATTTTTCTTCGTTTAGACCCTCTTCTTGTGAGAAATTTCAGTCTCCATGGAGCCAGTGTGACTTGAGGAATCTTAACATCCACAGGATGTGTTCAGTACTTAACTAAACTCCTTTAGGCTGTCACTGTCAACATTGTAGTACATTAACCTCAGACACTGGGCTTCATGGGTGTTAGCCTTTGTTGGGCTCCTACATAACACATACACTTAAAGGGAGAGTCTTTCATAGGGCTTCCAGGGAAGAAAGGTGCAAAAACCCTAGCCAGAGGTCCCACAAGTCACTTTTTAAAAGGTAGGGGATTTCCAGACCTTACCTCTAAGGGCATCCACAAAGAGGGTACTAAGCTAATCCCCCTACAAGCCTTAGATGTAGTTTCCTTTCCAGAAAGGAAAGTCTTAAATCCTTAGTCTCACAAGCCTGATCTTGGTATCATCTCTGGGGTCCAGGGCAGTGTACTGATAAATAGGATTTAAGACTAAGTGCCAAGTACACCATTACACAATAAGTGCTAGTATAAATATGTTGCAGAAATAGTACTTGTGTATTTCTATGTAAAAGGACAAGTATTTCCAACTCTTCTGTGTCCTGCAATTGTCCAGTCAAGATATGGACAACTACCTAACTAATATAAACACATAGTAGAAGAGAAAGAAAAAGAGCACCCATGAAATTGTATTCATTTACGCAAATAAGCATGGAATAATTTAAAAAATCTCTTAAATGTAAGAATTTATAAATATCTTTTCCATATATAATTACAATATTATCGTGCTCTAAGCTGGCCTCCTCTCCCTACACTTTTTCAACTCTATTGAGCTCAACCAGTGGCAGTGCATTAGGTGCTAGCTAGTACCTGGGCTTCTCTGCCAGCAGAGCCCTGTCTGCCTGTCTCCAACATTCTGTCTACCAGCTTCAGTTCTATATCCTCTTTGCTCCAAGATGTGTCCTCTTTCTGGCCACTGTGAGTCAAAGAACCCCCTACTGGTTCCTTGCTCCTCCCAGTATAAACTTAATGTGCATTTCCCCCCACCGCTTTAGTGCATTCTTGCAGGAAGAGGGGTATCCAGCAGATTAGTTTCAATAGCTCAGAGTACTGGACCTTAATGAGAATAAAAACGTGGGCTTAGTTTTCCTTTCCACCTACACAGCAGTATAAGAAGAGAGTATGCAGACTCCAGTTCACATATGAAAGACCTCATTGTGTGCATAGAGACTCGTATACGGGCATAAATCAGTGAGGACTTTATGCTTTAACTAATGTTTGCACAAGCACAAGGCAGTTTCAAGGAGCAGAGTGGAGTTCTTCTGGAACACATTTTTTTCCGTATAGTCTACTGAAGTAACAGAATATATTACACAAGATTTATAAACAATATATTGGGGGTTTAGAGATACAGTACATATCGTTTTCCCTCTGGCCTTTCCTCTTATGTTTTAGTAACCGGTAGGGTGGGTCTTCGCTTTGTTTATTTAACATGAACATTATGAAGCCTAAATGAAGAGACTCTACTTTGCAGCATCACCTAGAATCATTAAATAATTTTTAATTGCACACATTCCTAACTGAAAAGGCTAGACAACATTAATCAAAGGAAGTAACATCTAGAAAAGTAATTGCTCACTTGATTTGGGCAACTCAGGTTAAATATCAAAGGAACAGATGCATTTTGAAATTTCAGTTAAATCACTCTTTGGAATGGAATTATTTTCCCATAATCAGATACATTGAAATTCAAATCTAAAGTTATTTGCTTCAGATGTTATGAATTTAGCTTTATTATAACTTACAGTTGTTATATTACCTTTTATTTTTTTCATTTTTACAATCTGCTGCCTTGGTGTACTTTAGACAAAATTTTACATACAAATTATTTCATATTATTCATTCCCTCCTTCCAGTTGAGAGCTTAGCTTGCCTGCAATAATTAAAGGATACCAAGTTGGTATTTGTAGGCTAGTCTGAAAACATGTTGCATCTATAGCATATGAATGACTAGTAAATAAATGTTTGTCCGTTGCAAGTTTGCCTGGACAAGTGGAGTGTCTCACATAGGTAACTCACTTTAAATTGTACAAATTATATTCTACTCAAGCTGGTTACCTGGCCTTACCTTCCATAAAGTAAAACAAGAGTCTGACTGCATTGTTTTGATAGAATGAGTGAATCAGGCCAGGCCCTGCTTTCAGCTTAAGACAGGGTGGTCCCTGTCCCAACTTAACTCAGAAATGCACACTTGAAGGAGGCAACTAGCCCGTTTCATCTTGCCTGCTGGGTCTTAGTTGCCTTCTGCTCATTCCTGACCCTACTAACTCCTGATGGACCAATTCTTGTTGGTCACACCAGCAGCTGATCCTTCTCTAGGCAACTCCTGGAAATCTAAACTCACTTCTCATTTCCCTTCCCTACCCCCAAAAAAGCTTTTGAGCAAGGTGTGCCAAGATGGTGAGAGCTATATCAAGGGGCACCAAACACATAGTGCACTGCATCACACAATCTATTTATATTAAGATCTAATATTTATGAAGCATCTTTCACCCTAGAGGATCCTAAAACTCTTAAATAATATATAGGGTATTTGTGTGCATGTGTATGGTATAGGAATTACTTCAACCACAAATAAAATGCAGCCAACTTTTTTATAGAACACATCATCATCTGTTTAACAATGCACACAAATATATTGCAGTTTAGTATGGAAAGTAAAGAAGTGATCATATCCAACTAAAACTACAGGAAATATTGCATAAGCAGAATGTAATTATCTAAACTGGCATTTGGCAAGAAGATCAGGGCCAACATCTTTAATCTTCCAAAAATTCATAATCACAGGTGGTCGGGGCCTTGGTTTCATATCTCACGGAAAACACAGTACCTCTGGTAACTCACTGTTTCTTCCCTGTGCACTTTAGTAGAGATGCAAAGGAATTAGTGTTACCTGCTGAATCGCCAATGACTGTAAGTATGACTTTGTGTCCAATATGGACATACCATTCATGTCTTCACACAAGTGAGCTTTTGATCAGTCCCCTAAATCTGTATTAACTATAACTAAAGCTACCCTTCTTTCTTTGTCAACTGTCCCCACCTACTCTTACACAATACTACAATATTTCTGCTATTTGAATTGTGGTGCATTGGGATATTGATGTGAATGGTCTGCTATAAAACAAACAGTACAAACCAGCACTCCTTCAACCCTACAGATGTGTTTTTGCCTTTTTTGGTGCTTTTAACAAGAAACTTTCCCCTGTCAACAAAAGCTAATGGCATAATCACTTTTCATTCCCCATTCAGTCAACAGTTGAGCTAATCCTTTCCTCAGGACACATGCAAATAGTTGGGCTGTGTGCTGAGGAGTTCTCTGGGGGCTCTTCTCTTCTAGGCCAAAGAGGTGGCAACAAGCATTACATGAGTGCTAATTCAGCCTTAGCCACATGACAATGGTGTCACAGTGGAGGGGTAAATGGCCATTGGATCTCTGTCATCTCATATATGTTGGCCCAGCCTCTGAGTCATCCTTTGTTTCCATATCCCCTTCTGCTCCTGTGGCTCAGTTTCTCCCAGCCCACACAGGGCACACATGGCCTTTTGTAAAGCAGCTGCTCTGACTACTAGTGCTCAAGGAGTCTGAGTCCAGCTACAAGGAATCTATTGTGCATACCCAAAATTACCACATCCAATTCCAGAGATTTCTGAATGTTGAGTGCTAATTGTGCATCTGCCAAGCAACAATGACACAGACACAACTCATTACCCTGCTCCAAAAGATGTCTTAAGAGACAACAAAGGTAATAGTCTATTTTCTCTGCCTGTGATTTAGAACTGTGTGAATAACTGATTTTTTTTGTTCACTAGTTGAACCGAAAAGAAGACAAATTCAGATAACCAAAACAGCAAAAATTAAATTAAATTAGTTTTTATTTTGATTTTACTTTTTTTTTAAAATAAAATTGAAGTAAAACTGGAATTTGTTCTCTGGTCATTTTTAGTTATAAACAGTAGAGTTGGATGAAGTATTTTGGACAAAAAAAATAGTTTTGCTGAAAAATGCAGATTCAAGTCAACTGAGATATTTTGCACATTCATGTCAAATTCTAAACAAAAAATTCCTTCAAATTATAAAGCAGTGTTGGTTCTGACAATCAAAGAAATCATAAGACACTGTTCCCACCATTTCACAACCTAAAGAAATACTGAGTTGAGTTTGAGTCTAAAGGGAACAATGGTTTGAGAGTAGTCATTCTATTTCTTGTTTTGCCAGACTGGATGACTTTCTTACCAGATGCTATGCAATTCCTGCAAATGAGTTTGTTTTCTCCTATAATACATCAGCCATCTGCAAGGTACCCAAGCAGCTTATGTTGTGACATTGTGTTCACTGCTAACATAGGGCCAAACCTGACTGGCACTGTCCTAAGCAGGGACACACAATTGCAGAGGAAGCACTGGGAGAGATTGCTTCACTGCACATGGAAAAGCAGCTTGCTTCTGCCAGTGTGCATAACCCAAGCTGCTGGCTAGTACATCGGAGGGAAAGGTTCATACTCCGGCATCATCCTCTTCTTGGTCTTGTACCATAAAGGCCTTCCCTCCATTGTGGAGTCCACCATTGTGGCTGGTTCTTACATGAGCTACGCAAAGTGGTGGTTGGGGGAATGCGCCTTGCATCACCCCATTCCCACACATCCATGCAAATGCCAGAGGGGTGTGGGATGATGTTGATTACTAGCCATCCACAGTAGGTGGTTGGCATAGCACATCTTAATGTAACTATATTTATGTTAGAGTTGGTTTTAGATAGCTAAGTCAACAGGTAAACCCAAACTGCTTCCCATACTAGCTGCCATGACAGATCAGACAGCATTTGTAGCAGACAGGCTTTAGAGGCTACTTGGATGAAGATAAACAACTATAATCTTGAGGAGGGATGTACAAGATATTATGAGTTACTTCAAAATGTGTCCATTTCCAGGTTAATGATATTCAAATTAACTGTATAATTGCAAATATTCAATGAATATTTACATGGCATCTTTTCATTCAGTAAAATAACTCGGGAAAAGAAAAAAAAGGACTATGGAGAAGATTATTTTCTCTCAGGACACAATGTGATAAATGTGGTAGAGTAATTTAGCAAAGTAGTCACCTGCACTCACTTAATGGAAAAGGATGATGGTAGTGACGATTACTTTGTAGCATGTGAAAGATGCAGTACTGTGGGCAAGGAAAACAGAAATGCTTTATTTACCCACTGAACAGGTGCAGTGGCAGTAAACAGCTCCCCAACCAGTCTGCGTCGATGTGCGTCAATCCTTCACCTGGAATAACCACTTTGGGAGTGAGAAGTGATGCCAGGACTTGTCCATTAGACATGGGACTGAGCCCAGCAACTCATTTCACACAGATCACCAAACAGATGTCAAATGGCAAACATTTTCAGTTACTGTATCTGGCTCTGACCCATTGATCTAAAATGTCACTATCAATTCTTTGGGTTATCCAGTCTCTGAAGAGAGAGGGAGTGGGGCAAAGATTGATCACCAAAAGAGAAGCACCAAGAGAGAGTCAGGAAGGAAAACAGGAAAGGATGAGATCAAAATAGCCATGGGATGCCAGCCTGAACAGGAGGATGGAGTGATCCTCAATGTTGAAAGGAGGAGAAAGATGAAGGGGGATGAGGATGGAGCCTTGATTCTTATCTAGGAAGGGCTCATTAAAGATTGCTGATAGCAGCTTAAGTGAGGTCTAGAGGGAAAGAAACTGGAGTAAATAATTGAATTTATAATAGCTATTATTTTGTATTCCCTTAATATAAACACTGTTTACTGCATACCGTGCCCTCTTTTACCTGAAACCTATCAACACTGCCAAATTCTACATTTCCGGGAAACTAAAATCAATCTGCAACTTGGTAAGGATTTACCATGTCAAATAATAAGACTGCTTGATTAATGCCCCTTGATTTTCTTGTCCCTTGTCAGTGTCTTTTTAACAATTAAAGATACAATGACATGGCAGTGACAAGATTTGTGTTAGAAAAAATTAGGCCAATGTACTAATCATGTCTCCAATATATCAATAATGAAAAATACTGGCTGGGGTCAGGCCTGAGCAATTAACTTTTTGCTCTACCAGTTACTAGCTGTGTGTTAACTGGAAATTTCAGAAAATATTTTGCTTGCTATATAATATCACTCAGATGGTTTCCCAATATATGTTTTTGAGCCCTAGAAGTTTTGTTTTATTAATAGGAGTGAAGATGTACTCCCAGCAGAGTTCTAAACCCTGTAAAGGGAGACGTGCCAGAGACTCCACATAGTCCAGTATGGACTTTGCTATTGCTATTGATTTTATGCTCACATATTACTGTGGTGGGTAGCAGTATGAAATTCTTGACAGATAAATAGATTTAACAAGATCTAACTCAGAGGTTCTCAAACTGGGGGTTGGGACCCCTCAGGGGGTCACCAGGTTATTACATGGGGGGTCGCAAGCTGTCAGCCTCCACTCCAAGCCCCGCTTTGCTTCCAGCATTAATAATGGTGTTAAGTATATAAAAAGGTGTTTTTAATTTATAAAGGAGGGGGGTCGCACTCAAAGGCTTGCTGTGTGAAAGAGGTCACCAGTATAAAACCACTGTTCTAACTTCTATGGCTGGAAGTTGAAGCTAGACAAATTCAGACTGGCAATAAAGTGAACATTTTTAACTGTGAGGGTAATTAACCATTCTAACAATTTACCAAGCACTGTGATGGGTTCTCCCTCAGTGACAATTTTTATGTCGAGAGGGTGCTTTTCTAAGAGAGATGCTCATGTTAAAGCAGAAATTAATTCAAGGAAGATCTACGGTTTGTATTATTCAGGATGTCAGACTTGATGATCACCGTGGTCCCTTCTTTCTGGCTTCTATAGATAGAAGAACCTCCATAGCTGGAATGAAGTTTTCCTCTTCTCTCTGTCATTAATGGAAGGAGTCTCTCTTTAAAAGATTCTCCTAAATCTTTATTCCCTTTTTTTGGTCATATTCTCAGAACGGGGCTCCCGAGAACCTTGAGTAAAATGTACACATCTATTCAAGCCATGAAGCAGCCTTCATATTTACAAGTAACACAGAAGCATTTGCAAATGGCTAGTCATTCATTATATAGTCACTTTGATGTGACCGCCTAACAACTTGACTACACCTTCATCTGTGTTTTATCTAGTTAGTTATTTCTGGACATCATCATTATTTCTTTGTGCTTTGGAGGACTGAGACCAGATTAACCAAAGCTATTGCAGGAAAATGTAAATGGAACCTTCCTACACAAGCCTTGCTTCCACCACCAAAAGGTTCATTCACCCAGATAAGGGAAGTGCTGACATCACCCCTGCCATCCTTTGGGGTTGTCTGTGGAGCTTGAAGAAATAGGCAGCAGCTTCAGCAGGAGAGGCTGACAGGATGTGAGGCACTTTGGCCCAAAGCCTCAAATTTGGCTTCTAAATTCTGTTGATTTCAATGGAAGTTAAGACCCTAAATACTTCTGAGGATCATACAGTGATAGGTACAGAATAACAACATCCATGGATAAGAAAGACATGATCACAGTTGGGCTCATTTCTATATTATTTGGTGTGTGTGTTTGTGTTTGTGTTTTTGCTAGCTGAATTATTCAGTACGCAGAATTGTTCCATAGGAATGTTGACATGTTCTCAACTTCTCACTCTCACTAGCTATCCATCACACCAAATAGATATGAGCATGCCACTTCTTCTGAAAGTAGTCTCACACCACTACAAGTGCAGATAAAGAAGCCAATATCATCAGGGAATTCTTAACTAAGGCTCATACAACTGAACTTGCTGATGCTACAGAAATAGGGACCAGGGAAAGAGGATGGAGAAGGGGACTCAGATTTTAATCATACTCAAAGTGTGGTTGAGATATTACACCTCACTTTCAGTTTGTTTTGCCCTCCCTGCCCACACTGTCCCTGAGTGCTATCTAGATTGTGCTAATTCCTCTCTGTGGGATGGTTCATAACTTTTAGGGCCAAAATGGATACTTGTGATCATTTAGTCTGATCTCTTGTATTACACAGACTATAGATTTCACCCAATTATTCCCGCATCTAACCCTCAAATTGTGGTTGACAAGGCACCCATCCATATCAGATTATCTCAGGGGAAGACAATGTTCTGACAGTGTCAGACAGTACCTTGTTCCAGAATAAATGACAGTCCAGCCATCACTTTAATTTTCTTCAAAAAATTTAAGCTTTTAGTATCCTAGCAGGCTACATAGAGAAGACATTTAGAAAATATATTTGGCTCTTGAAATATGCCACTACTCCTTACAGGAATGACCTATAAGCTATCATGCTGCACCTAAGTACTTACAATACAGTGCATAGCACCTTTTAGGAGATAATGGAAACCTTGCCTCCTCCTAACAAAAGAACTTCAGCTCTTGGACACTGCAAAACAAAATTCCTTATTTACTCCAAAACTGAACCTGTCCCTCTCTTGGTGCTCTTGGAGACTAGTTTATAAGGGAGGAATCAGTCACAAATAGATTAATACAGCTTGAATCATTTCAGGAAGTGTATCGATGACTCAGGTTAATCATTCCGGGTTAGTCCCTCACTCTCTTCAGAGCTCCATGAACTGTCTCTGTTTGCTCCACTGTTTCTAACTGGGACTGGTTAGGCAGAAATTCTGAACTGCCATTAACAAATGACCTTGTGAGAATTAGTGTTTGGGGAGTGACAGGTCTTTCTCAGTTTTGAGGAATATTAAATGATACAACTTATGCCTTTTCTATTGTCTGTGTACTGCACCTTTCAATTGCTAAGGATTCTTAGGTCTGCAAAGACTGGCAGCCAATTTGTTTTCAGCTAAGCATAGACTGCTTTAGGAGACTCTCATGCACTATGTGCTCTCTGTCATGGAGAAAGCTTTTCTTCCTTTCTTTCCTGTGATCTAAAATATAAGTTATTCAGACTGCAAGGCTGTGTGTGCTCCATGTGTGTGGAAAAAAATCCAGATTTCAGGTGTGTATGAAGTGAGAGAGCTCTCAGGTGAAGGCAGAATCACAATTCTGATTTCACGGAACATAAGTGTAAGCATTATTTGCACAGATACATTAAGGCTTAGCTTGTGAATGTCATAATCAAATAAATGGATAAATGGTACCTTCTTATTCAGCACATCTACCCCTTGAATGCCTGATATCTGTTTGTTCTAGTGGTGAAAAGAAATTCTTGCTGCAGTTTATCCTCACAGAGCCAAATGGCTATGGGAAGAGTGAGCTGCAGCTCTTCTTGTCTCTCACATCTCCAGTAACATTGCCAGCTAAGTACTGATTACAGAATTTGTTACTAGTGATGGCACAATAGGCAGAAAGTTGGATCCTATCTTCTATCTGCAGAGCTGGCAATTGGAAAATATGGGTTTCAAATTAAGAAATGAACAAATCTGACCAGTCAGTAACCAAAAGAGAATGTGAATCTAAAAATCTCATAATTTCTCTGTTTACCATAATTCAATATAACTGCACTTCCAGTATTTTGTGTATTTCATTAGGGGAAAAAATAGCTTTACAAGTACAGCAAGTTTTAAAAGATGCCATTTTTAAAAAAGCAAGTTGCTTCCCTTGATGTACACTCCTGGCTCGAATGTGCTCCATAGATTGAAATGTCTGACAAATGACACTTCAAAAGGCTAGCTTTGCACAGCAGTTGGTATGGGCTGTGTTCTCATTTTCTTATTTGGAAAATGGGGATTTAGCTCCCACCAATTTGTTTTTATTAAATTCTGTACTCAAAAAGCAACTTGGTACTTATTGATTCTACAATAAACCTCATTTCTAATATGTAACTCTTACAGCTAGTTAAAGTATTTGCTGCAGATAAATTTCTTGTCGGGTTTGGTCCTTTTTCTGCTAGTAATCTGTAAATAGATAGTGATTTTTGCAGATTTGTTCTGTATTCATGGTTGTTTGAATAACTTTTAGAAACAAACTTTAAACCAATGCGTGTTTTGCAAATTGTTCATAGTGAGAACTCCTTCAGTATTTGGAATTAGCTAGTCAGAGTGTATTGCTGGTTATATGGTATAGGAAACGCTCTCTGATTTAATAAACGAATCTTTATAACCAAGAAGAATGCCTGAAGAAATTATTGGGGGCACTGAACCTCTCTAGAGGAGGGTGGAATTAATCTAGGGAGCGATATATGGCAGGAGATAGTGATTACACAAGAAAGAGCATTATATTTGACTATGTATCTGGACCCCAGATTTAGAAATAGTTTTATTTCTTCTTCACTGAAGATGAGGAAAAAGTTGAAATACAAGTCAGATGTATCAGTTGATAAGCAGACTTTGTATTCAGTGTTCTGTGACCACACTCACATCAAGTAACTATTGTGGCAATTGCGGCTGCCTTCCTTCTTCCTGACTAGCCAATCTCAGTTATAGTCCCCCATGTCTCTTTGATATTGGCATTAGGGATGCGGTTGAGGTCAGGGTCCTCCTCTCTATAAGCAGCTCTTCAGTGGAATACTAGCTGGTGGCCTAGTAATTCCCATGTGCGGTTCCAAAAGGCAGTTGTCCAAAAGAGTGGATCTCATAACACAATAGACTCATTGATCCATATTTTGCCTACATATGCCTACTCCACCATCCTCTCCTCCTAGGCCTCTTCACGGCTCATGATGAGGGATCACTAGGTTGTTTCTTTGAAAATTATTGGCTTTCCTCTTCTCTTGTTCTCTCATGGCCTGAGGGATCACTTCTCTCCCTGTGTGATACTGCCACAACTGTGGTCCATAGTGGTGCTCGAGCTGGATCCCTAATTTTAAAAGAGAGGGCTTGGCTGGCAGGACATTTTCTGTGAGGGCTCCAGGACTTTGGAACTTGTTCTGTACCTTGGTCCGAATTTGCTGGGCCTTCTGCAAAAGACATTTGTTTGAGGGGGTTGTTGGAAAGGGCAGAGGGCATGCTTCCCACAGTGGTGGAGAGTTGGAAAGGAGTTTGTATAGGAGGCTGGCTGAGTTCCTGTTGGAGTGCTGCAAGCTGCTGAGATTTAACTTTATTTTTAAGGGTATTAGGGGCACCCAAAGCCTTCAATAGGTGTCCTTTTTAAGCTATTAAACAGCAATCAATCAATAAATAACACGTTCCCTCTCAAGCATGTGTAAACAATATATATAAACTTGCTGAGCTCTGGCACAAACTCCTTTGCATGTTCATTCATGAATATCCCAAACTCCTCCCTAAACAGAATCCAGTCATGTGGCAGTTGGCAGAAATTTGCAAACAAAAAAAGGATGCCAGCATGGATCAAACTGTGATTTGGAATTTGTGACATCATCTCAAATAATGTCCCTGAATTGATTGAAATTAATGAATAATATTGAAAAATATAATTTGCCTTGTTCTAGTCACAATCATCATCATATCTGCATCCGTTTACATTTTCTGACCATTTCATACTGTAGGTGTTCATTCCACAACTGGATCTGGCTTTGCTTTCTTAGTCATGCAATTAAACCACAGCAAACAGCAACCTTACAGGCATGGGGATGCTTGCTTTCAGAGTTCCCTTTCCTCTGCTTAATATCTTGAAAAACTAAACAAACAAAATCTGTCCTTGTAAGCCCCGCAGGGCAGGCAGACAGTCTGAGCACAAAATTCTCAGCATGCTGTTCGCCGACGGGAATGCTGTTTTTCAGATGCTCTTTGATGTTAAGTTAATTTCTTAAAAGTCCATCCCCAGGCCTCAAGTAAGATGTGTGTGGAAGAGAGAGACTGGTAAAAGCATTTTGGACAAAAAAGCAAAAGCCCCTGTTGCCTAGACAAATGAGCTGTAATTAACATTTTGTTTCATATCAACTCAAAAACAAAAGAACTTCCAGTACTGCAGTGCAAGTGGGCGGGAAAGCATCTACATGCATCAAATTTGCAACATTCTAGTGAGATCATTTGTTTTCTCTTCTTCCTTCTCTCTAGCTTCTTGAAACAACTTCAAAAAATTATCCCGAGGCTCCAAAGAAGTTACACTGGTGAGAATAATATAGTAAATAAAGGCAGATACTTATTTTATTTTAAGTGCACCTGCTTGATGAAAAAGAGAACCCGCCTGACTCATTTTTTCCCTGCGATTTCCATAACTCCCTGTGTATTTTTTTGGGTAGATAAATGAGGAGTAGTGTTGATCTAATTTGAACTGCAATTCTTTCAATCCTCCTCAACAGTTACTGAGGGGGAAAGGACTGGCAAACATCTACTCTGTGTCAGATGAAAATAAAACAAACCCACCAATCCTAAGGCTAATTTGCATTTCTTTTCTGTGCTTTGTGTTTGCCTTTGTGCTACAGCGTTCCAGGTTTGTGGAAAAAAGAGACTTAAATATAGGAGTGCAATAATATAGGAGTGAAAAACCCATGCTGGTCTCAGAAAGTATATATGAATGGGATGACATACTGTTGATGGTGCTATCTCGTTAGGTGATGTGGTTTGACTCAAATACAGCACCACTCTCCTTACTTGTTTTTGTGTATTTACATATGTTCAAGCCCCAGTGTGTTATCTCTAACTAGGTAGACACAACAGCCTGGCTGAGGACACAGTGGTTCCTTCAGTGGGATAACCAGAGCTTTAATATGCTATAAAGCATTGTTTGTGTACCCCGCTGCACCCTCATTGCAAAGCAATTCTCTGTATAGTACAGAACTATAACTTTCAGATTTATGGGGACTATGTCTTTGGCTCTCTCACAGTATCAAATTTTTTTATACCAGTAAGTTTAACACACAGTACTCTTGGCTGCCCAATCTGATCTCACATGCAGTGTATATGATGTAGGGAAATATCATGTGGAGATGAGAGTACTGCAACAGAGTCCTTGTGAACTGTCACACCCAATGTATTTTTCACACACCTGTTGGTGGGGGGCGAGGGGAACTGCCAGAAACATTAGCAGTTTGATCTTACAGAACTGCTGCACAGATTTATAAAATAGGGCTATGGACCGGGATAGGACTGAATAGTTTCTCGCATATTCATTGCTTTTTTCCAATCAAGGTGATTCTGATGACTCTGTCAAGGAGTTAATAGAAGAGGTATCTGAGCCTCTAGCTATTATCTTTGGGAAATCATGGGAGACGGGGGAGATTCCAGAAGACTGAAAGGGGGCAAATATAGTGCCCATCTATAAAAAGGGAAATAAAAACAACCCAGGAAACTACAGACCAGTTAGTTTAACTTCTGTGCCAGGGAAGATAATGGAGCAGGTAATCAAAGAAATCATCTGCAAACACTTGGAAGGTGGTAAGGTGATAGGGAATAGCCAGCATGGATTTGTAAAGAACAAATCGTGTCAAACTAATCTGATAGCGTTCTTTGATAGGATAACGAGCCTTGTGGATAAGGGAGAAGCGGTGGATGTGATATACCTAGACTTTAGTAAAGCATTTGATACAGTCTCGCATGATATTCTTATAGATAAACTAGGAAAGTACAATTTAGATGGGGCTACTATAAGGTGGGTGCATAACTGGCTGGATAACCATACTCAGAGAGTAGTTGTTAATGGCTCCCAATCCTGCTGGAAAGGTATAACAAGTGGGGTTCCGCAGGGGTCTGTTTTTGGACCGGTTCTGTTCAATATCTTCATCAACGATTTAGATGTTGGCATAGAAAGTACGCTTATTAAGTTTGCGGATGATACCAAACTGGGAGGGATTGCAACTGCTTTGGAGGACAGGGTCAAAATTCAAAATGATCTGGACAAATTGGAGAAATGGTCTGAGGTAAACAGATGAAGTTCAATAAAGATAAATGCAAAGTGCTCCACTTAGGAAGGAACAATCAGTTTCACACATACGGAATGGGAAGAGACTGTCTAGGAAGGAGTATGGCAGAAAGAGATCTAAGGGTCATAGTGGACCACAAGCTTAATATGAGTCAACAGTGTGATACTGTTGCAAAAAAAGCAAACATGATTCTGGGATGCATTAACAGGTGTGTTGTAAACAAGACACGAGAAGTCATTCTTCCGCTTTACTCTGCGCTGGTTATGCCTCAACTGGAGTATTGTGTCCAGTTCTGGGCACCACATTTCAAGAAAGATGTGGAGAAATTGGAGAGGGTCCAGAGAAGAGCAACAAGAATGATTAAAGGTCTTGAGAACATGACGTATGAAGGAAGGCTGAAGGAATTGGGTTTGTTTAGTTTGGAAAAGAGAAGACTGAGAGGGGACATGATAGCAGTTTTCAGGTATCTAAAAGGGTGTCATCAGGAGGAGGGAGAAAACTTGTTCACCTTAGCCTCCAATGATAGAACAAGAAGCAATGGGCTTAAACTGCAGCAAGGGAGATTTAGGTTGGACATTAGGAAAAAGTTCCTAACTGTCAGGGTAGTTAAACACTGGAATAGATTGCCTAGGGAAGTTGTGGAATCTCCATCTCTGGAGATATTTAAGAGTAGGTTAGATAAATGTCTATTAGGGATGGTCTAGACAGTATTTGGTCCTGCCATGAGGGCAGGGGACTGGACTCGATGACCTCTCGAGGTCCCTTCCAGTCCTAGAGTCTATGAGTCTATGAGTCCAGTTTGACATGGAGGGTGTTCTTTTGCATGTTCTCCCAGACCCAAGTTATTTATCTTCCACAAAGGGTGTTTGAAGTGAACCTATGGTAGGTAGTCTAAGTCTATATATCAATGAGCCTTGCTGCATTGCGTGTTGTTAAAATGTGCCATGAGACATTTAGTTTCCCAGCTAGACCAACTGCAAACACTGGAAAATGGCAGCCTTCACATGGCATTAGCTATGATTTCTCATTAAACAGAGTGGGCCATCAACCTAGTGACTGAACATTGATCAACCATCTCCCAATCTTCAGAGCAACAACTCAAGCTATCAAAATGGCCCTTTTCAGGGCCAAGCAGTATGCCAGATAGGTTCTGAAACAAGGATCCTTCAACTCAACACTGATGGACTTTCCAAGGCAAAGTGCAAGTATTCTACGAACATGTTGAAGACACATAACATTGAGATTCTTATGCTCCAGGAAATGTTCCATGTCTCTAACGACCAACAGACTAGCCATTACCATATCCATGGTTACAACCTCATGACTAGCCAATATCTTCCGAAATATGGCCTGGCCATATATGTGAAGAACACCATTACGGATCTTGATGTCTTTCCTCTCAACAGAAGAAGAAGCCACCTACACCACCGCCATCAAGATAGGGGAGCTACACATTACCACCTGTGTAAAGCCCCTAATTCGAAATGGCCAAAGCCAGTACTCCCAGATGCATCAATCCCAGCCCTATAAAATGGTGACTTTAAATTGGCTGCTGGTGCTGTCACACATTGCTCCTTCACCTATTCACCGTGATGCCGCAACACTTTGGGAATGACAGAACATCTTGGAAACGTCTCCCTATTCACCAGGACCTTAACAATGTCTCTCATCACCACTTGAAGTCGTGTAAGCCCTTTTAGACCCACGCATTTAACCTTTGCCAATGCAACTTCAACTCTGATGAAGCTTGGAGAGCAGAATGGTGTTCACAAGAAGTTACAAACAAACTCCTCATGAAAGACCTGATACAGAAGATCCCTGGCTTTAATCTCCCATGAAGCTCATGCGCAACCCTAAACTGCATCTGCACAAATCATGGCAGATCTGGATATTTGCTGCATAAATGGAAAATTTAAAGATTCTCCAGTGTGCAACTGTAGTCACTCAGAACAGACCATGGAATATATAACAACTCAATGCCCGATTGACAAATATGAAGGAGGCATCACAGCAATACACTCTGCTACTCCTGATGCAATTATCTGGCATAACCATCTGAATGTAAAATTATAGTTGTTGCTCTACATTTACATCAGCCATATGAAGATGATGACTGCAAGTAGTGTTTTTGTCATTCCTCCCACCTTCATGTGGCATTTAACCCTTCATTATCATTTGCATGAATGCCGCCCTCCTTTATCAACAATGGACAGTAAGTGATGAGTTTTTTCCATCCATCTTTGCACAATTTTGACAACCCCTTACATCTCCAGCACACTCTTGAAATGTAATCAATCATTCATCCTCCTACACTTTGTATTGTGCCACTGATGAGCTTTTGTTATATGTACAATCTCTGTTTTCAGTGCCACTGTGCTAGGGACATACCACATGGCCTTCTTCTCTGGCACTTTCAGACTGATTAAATAGCTTGACAAATGTTATCCTGATTACAATTCTCCTGTACTTCCTCTTTGTGAACAGTTACTTTGTGACCTGATTTTCTTTGTGTCTACCCACCCCCCTCCCACAAACGTTAACTCTTCAGCAGTTTTGCTGACACTAAAATTCTTCCCAGGAACGGCATTCAACTATAATTTTAGGTAGATTTTTTTCATCTATCGGTTGCATACTAGTTTTATGTTAATTAGATTAGCTCCATAGAAGTCAATAGAACTAAGCTGATTTACAATCACTGATGATAAGACACAATTGTTTCTTCTTGTGTTATAAACCATTGAATTCAAAAGTTTTTTAACAGGCAAATCAATAAATGTATCCTCTCTGAGTTTATCCCTAGAAGGTTACATTTAGAATTAACTGATTTTGGACAATGTTCAGAACCAGATGCACTGAATGCCTCCTTATTAATTTGATACCAGTGAAGACAGTAACAGATGCTCATGTGGCTAAATATATAGCTTAGTGTATTTGCATGCTAGTAGTGCTAAAATACTTACTGGTACCTCCCCATAAGTGCTAATTATATATTTCAATTTTTAAAAACATTGCTTATTTCCTCAGTTATCTGTAGCTCTGGATACATTCCAGTTCCACTTGCTTCTGTTCTTGAAATATCTAAGTGTGCTTTGTCTGTAGTTCAGAAGGATCATGAGTTTGCTGCCACCCATGAAAAGATTTATGCAGAGTCGTGAAAAAGGTTGCTGTGGTTTTTCTGAACTTGCATAACCTGTAGAATACCCTAGTACCACAGGATTTATATCAACTCACAGTGATGCTATTCACTCCTTAGAGAGTAGCAAATAACTTATCTCCCTGCAGTAGGTAATTTCACAAGATTCTGCCATCTTCAGATTTTAGAGGATGGTAAATCAGCACCAAAATGTACTGCCTTCCCAGAATGTTTAGAAGGTATTGATATAGACGGTACAGTAGAGATTATTTTCTATGATAAGAGTTGGTCAAACTATTTGGGGTGAATAGTGGGCTTGATTGAAAGACCACAGTGCTCCAGTGTAAGATCCAGCACCCCTGGCATGAAGATGAATGCTGCACCATTCCTTAGGACAGTGGCATGCAAACTGTGGGGTGCGCAACCTTAGAGAGGCACAGAGTAATGTTGGTGGGGGGGAGCGAGTGGCAATTCCAGGCAGCTTGTGCCAGCCCCGCATGGTGGGGCCTGAGCCTGCCCCCTTGGGAGTAGGGCAGAAGTGCCATGTTTCCAGCCCAGCTCCCACTCCAGGCCCCAGATCCATGCCGCCCCAGCACCATTCAGCCTCTAGTCCTGCTCCACCTCCAGTCCCAGATCCCCTTCACTCCCAGACAAGCTCTGCCTCTAACCCTGGCCCATCCTGCATCCCCAGTTCTGCACTGCCTTCAGCCCAAGCTCCACTCAGCTTGTTTCACAGCTGGGAACCCCTTTTTGGAGTTAAGCGCCTTATGTCCTTCTAGCAAGATACTGAGGGGAAGTGTTCTATTTCCTGGTGGTTAGAGCTGCTATCATGGTTGTGCACATGTGCTCTCTCTCACACTCACACACAGACACACACACAGTTGGGGGCAGAGGACAGAATGTGCAAACATGAGACTGACCCTATAACCTATGAGCTAGAGAACTTAGGGTATCAGGGACCCAGGATCCAGTCCCTCTGCTCTAATGACTCTTTAGTCATTTATTCACAGTGGAACAGCTTCAACAGGAGAGACTGAGGGAGTTTCACAGTAGAGTATTCTACAGACCAATGATTAGAGCTCTCACCTGACAGGGGCCAAATCTGTGTTCAAATCCCCTCTCCCACTCATGTAGAGGGCAGATTTGAATTGGTGGGTCTCCCATATCTCAGATAAATTCCCTAACTAGTGGACTAAAAGTTATGAGGGGAGTCAGCCACATCCCCTTTCCTGGCTGTCTTGTAAACTTATCTTTAGGGGGCTGATCTGGTAACCAACCTCTGAGCACACCTAGGAGATCAGGTCTTGCATGTGACTTACGCAGCTGAACAACTGTTTTCCCCTGGTTTGTGAATAGCTCTGGGACTGAGGCAGGAAGATAAACATTCAGATTCCCACCGGGAGGCAGCAGCACACAGAGGCAGAAACATTGGCACCTAGGTAATTTTTCACCACAAAAATGTAAGCAGTGAATAATGCCTGCAGGCATTCAGCAGGAGTTTTGTGCATTGCAATGTTCCCAAAACTGGGATTTAGGTGCCTAAAACAGGGATTTAGCCACCTAACTGCTTTGGGGCATTCAGCTCCAAGTGCTTCTGGGTATTGGCTGGACTAGTATGACTTTTTAAAAATATATGGCAGTTATCTTCAGCCTTGACAGTTCATAGCATCATCTTCTCAGCATTTCAGCCTTCTGTAGTAAACCAAGGCTCTGTCTGTGGAAGGATAGGCCCAGCAGACATTCCGCTAGGTTAATTAAATCCAGCAACAGGGCTGCCACTATTGCAGCTGTCAAGAATAACAAAGGAGTCGGGAGTAAGCCTAGGGAATCAATAAAGTATTTTCAGACTTATAGAAATCAGCCTGGGTGTCCAAAATGGCCAAATCACAGTGCTTTCCCCGCTTGAATCATCCTGACCTTGTTCCTAAGGATATTAACCTTCTGGCTGCCCTTCCTCACAACAGAGAGGTAGTGAATGAAATCTAGCAGCTTTCCATATGTATTGTAAAGTGCCAGATCTGCATGACTTGATCGGAGAGTTTCTGAAAACTCTGAACACACCATTTGACTAGATTATTCTTAAGATGTTTAATAATGCTTGAATTAAATAGCAAAAGCTCTATTCTCTTGAGGCCAAAGTTACTTTAATAAAGGCCAGAGGAAGAGACAAAAGATGCTGAGTCATGTACCTTCTATCATCTCATCTCTTCAATGAACATTGAAGTCAAAATATTAGCTAAAGTGTCAGGCAGTTAGCGATATAGAAATTAGTACACTTCAACTAGTCCAGATTAATTAAGACATGTTAATACAATCATATTAGATACTTAGTATTATTCTTATGGTGCATAGTTCTTGAATTCCTTTCCTTCCTTTCTCTATGTATACAAAGAAAATTCTATGACTGAAAAGCAAGTCCCAAGCCTATTATTTATTCAGTAGAGGACACCATTATTAGTATTTATTATGATAGTGGCTAAGGACTAACCAAGAGGGGGACCTCCATTGTGCTAGGGGCTGTACACAGAGTAGCAAATTGTAAGCTCTTTGGGTCTTTGACTATCTAAATACACATTTCCAGCAATGGAGGGGGAAGAGGAATTCCTTTAACTGGGAGCATGTCTTTTACAATGGTCTAAGAGCAACAGGAAATCATAGATGTCTGGCCAAAAGAAATGAGCTTAATTCACAGTTTCTTTACCCAGACAATCGCTGTATCTTTGCCAAATGATCCTTATGTGATGTACTTAGAAACATAGCCAAACTATAATGTATTTTTATTATTCAGAATTGTGAGAGGTCAGGTATAAGAACATAAGAACATATGAATAACCATACTGGATCATACCAAAAGTCCTTCTAGTCCAGTATCCTGTCTTCTGACATTGGCCAATGCCAGATGCCCCAGAGGGAATGAACAGAATAGGTAATCATCAAGTGATCCATCCCCTGTTGCTCATTCCCAGCTTCCAGCAAACAGGCTAGGGACACCATTCCTACCAATCCTAGCTAATAGCTATTGATGAACCTATTCTCCATGAATGTATCTAGTTCTTTTTTGAACCCTGTTATAGTTTTGGCCTTCACAACATCCTCTGGCAAGAAGTTGCACTGGTTGACTCTGAGCTGTGTGGAAAAAAATACTTCTTTTTGTTTGTTTTAAACCTGCTGCCTATTAATTTCATTTGACGACTCCTAGTTCTTGTGTTATAAGAAGGAGAAAATAAGACTTCCTTATTTTCTTCCTCCACACCAGTCATGATTTTATAGACCTCTATCATATCCCCCCATCTCTTTTCGAAGCTGAAAAGTCACAATCTTATTAATCTGTTCCATACCCCATATCATTTTTGTTGCCTTTTTCTTAACCTTTTCCAATTCCAATATATCTTTTTTGAGATGAGGTAACCACATCTGCACGCAGTACCATGGATTTATATAGAGGCAATATGATATTTTCTGTCTTATTATCTATGCCTTTCTTAAAGATTCTTAATGATAGTTTTTTGACTGCTGCTGCACATTGAGTGGGTGTTTTCAGAGAACTATCCACAATGACTCCAAGATCTCTTTCTTGAGTGGTAACAGCTAATTTAGATCCCATCATTTTATATGTATAGTTGGGATAATGTTTTCCAATGTGCATTACTTTGTATTTATCAACATTGAATTTCATCTGCCATTTTGTTGTCCCATCACCCATTTGTAGCTCTTCACAATCTGCTTTGACTTTAACCTTCTTGAGTAGTTTTGTATCATCTGCAAATTTTGCCACCTCACTGTTTGCTCCTTTTTTCCAGATCATTTATGAATATGTTGAATAGTACTGGTCCTAGTAGAGACCCCTGGGGGACACCACTATTTACATCTCTTGATTCTGAAAACTGACCATGTATTCCTACTCTTTGTTTCCTACCTTTTAACTATTTACCAATTCATGACAGAACCTTCCCTCTTCTCACATGAATGCTTAATTTTCTTAAAGGCCTTTGGTGAGGGACCTTGTCAAAGGCTTTCTAAAAGTTTAAGAACACTATATCCACTGGATGTCCCTTGTCCACATGCTTGTTGACCTCCTTAAAGAATTCTAGTAGATTGGTGAGGCATGATTTCTCTTTACAAAAAATATGTTGACTCTTCCCCAACAAATGATGTTCATCGATGTGTCTGACAATGCTGTTCTTTACTATAGTTTCAACCAGTATGTCTAGTACTGAAGTCAGGCTTACCAGCCTGTAACTGCTGGGATTACCTCTAGAATCCTTCTTAAAAATTGCTGTCACATTAGCTATCCTCCAGTCATTTGATACAGAAGCTGATTTAAATGTCAGGTTACAAGCCACAGTTAGAGTTCTGCAATTTCACATTTGAGTTCCTTCAGAACTCGGGTGAATATCATCTGCTCTTGGTGACTTATTACTGTTTAATAATCAAAGGTATGGCCTTTAATCTTTCTAAATTGTGTTTCTTATGTTGTACCCACTGCCCATCTGTCATGGGGTGGTCCTCTGTAAGTCTCACACACCTTACAGACAAACCACACTCATTCCAGGCCACCTTCACCATCACTTTATTATAGTATTCTAGCAGGCTGTTGCCTGAAGTACTATAAACATATTTACAAGTCCCAGTCAGTTCCCCCTCTTACTACTGGGGAGAAAGTTGGTAGTGGTGGTAGCCTGTCCTGTCCTGCCCTGCTTCCCTTCACAGGCTCCCTTCTTCTCTATTTATCTGATCCCAACTGCTGTGGTTGCTTCTTCCTCTAATTAGCCTTTCAACTGTGGCCCTACTTGTTAATTCATCCTTTATATAGGTCCCAATTAACCCTTGTTGGTGGGGATTTGAATGAAAGGGTACTGAGTCAATTCCTGACTCAGAACCCCTGTCAGATCATCTCTACAATCTAGCTGTGAAGCCTCACTGAACCATGTCAAGGCAACTGTATTTGGGTCCTTAGTAATGAATAGCAGCTTTTGCCAGGATAATCCATGGAATTTTTTTCTGTTAACACTGAAAGAAGTTGGGAACCTTAGAAGGGATAAAACTCAAAGTTCATAGAAGACTTATTATGACACTTGTCTTCATGTGACCCTTGTATGACTGGCAGCCATTACGAGAAGAGGGAGAGAGTGTCCCAAAGACCCTTTTAAAGTCCTTCTTTCTCAAGGTTTCTGCATTTCTATTGTTTGCAGTATAATCATGAGCACCCTTTTTGTGGGACAAAAGGGGGTAAGTGGGGAGTCATAAAGGCTTAATGTTCACCAAAGTCAACGGGAGTTGTGTCCACATACTGCAGGGCTGAGTTCCTAAGGAGAGCAAGTTGGTAGCAAATCCCACAAAATGGAAATGAGCAAAGGCTAAGTGATTTATGAGAGACATCAGAATATACCCCATCCCTGAGTGTCAGAGCAAAATGCAAAGGCAGATGAGAAGTAGCGTAGTAGTAACAGGACAGAGAAAAAAAATGTCAAGAGCACTAGAATCCAGCTTGCTTTGAATTGGAGAAAGGAGGAAAAGAAAAGGAAAAAAGAAATGTAAAGCTTACTAAAATCATGGAAAAGGTCAAAGGAAGAAGGAAATAGATGAAGAGTTCCCCCTCTCAACACAGCCCCAGCAGTTTGTTCTTCCCATAGGAATGATTGCTCCTGGGCTGGTGAGCAGGCAGCTGCCCCAGCACTCTCATGAAAGGGAGCTCCTAGACATGGCAGAGGAGACACTCGTTGCCTGATTTTTTTGCAAAGGACAGGGTACGGGGACATTGTCCTCTCCTGCTGCTCCATACCCACCCCTTTCCCATGCATAGATTCAGAACTACACAGAGGGTTCCAGAAAAGTGGAGACAGTTCACTAAGAGGTGCCTGAAGCTTCATCACTTTTTGCATGGGAAGGCCACATCCAAAGAGAATTATTTCCCAGATGAACAGCTCACAGTGGGGTGCTTTTCAGTATTATCCACACTACAGACAAAGCTAATATATAAAAAAGCAGTTGAAACTTGCAGCCATTTAACCAACCTAATTTTGTTTTAGTGGGTTTGATCCTGAAAGCTTTCTGAGTGACGCCTGCAAGGTACGGAGTGCCCTCAACTCCCAGTGATTTCAGTGAGAATAGGGGGCACATAGCTCTTTGCAGGGTCAGTCCCTTAATTTAATTTGTTTGCTAAGTCCCATCCATCTTGTCCGGATGTCTGCATTCCAGGCATTTCAGAGTTTTATGCAATTTATTTTCATTGTCTAAAAATGATGAATTTTCAGGCATCATTATCTTCATCAAAAACAACCTGTTCTAATTAGATACTGTTCATTACAAGAATGGTTGATGTTAATCTGTGCCTGTCTCCGAACGCTTATGGTGAAATAATAAAGACATTCCTAGGAAATTAAATATGTTAATGCTTGACTTTTTTTTAACCTTTATGTTAACAGGGACTTATTTTAACATACCTGTATCTTAAAATACAGACCAAGACAAAAGACAAGACAATAATGCAGTGAAAATGTATCTAGCTTAAATTGATAATAGATTACACTAAACAAGAGGCTAGCATTTCGAATGCATCTTTTTTCAACACCTTGTAGCAGCTGAGTATCTTTGGAAAATGTCAAGTTATCTGTTTTTATTACTTTCAGAAGATAAGGGCTACTCTGTCTGCATACAATGTCAGCTTTTCTCCTTAGACGGATGAGGATTGAATGGCCTGTATAAGAAGACAGTTTAATAGCAGAACTCTCCCATCTTCATGACAGGATAGAATTCACCTGAATTTATAGATTTTTTTTTTCAACTAAACCCAAAGTATTTTTATTTTAAATGTACAGCTTGGACTTTAAAAGTGCAGTTTTTTTTATTTTAAAAACAGATCTTGATTTTCATAAGGGGACAATATCTATTTGCTTTTATAAACTGGAGTTAATAGAACTAGCATTTAAGACAGCTCCTTAGCTGGAGTAAATCAGCATAGATGCATCAATGGGAGGTGCGTTACATTGATTTACACCAAAGGAGAATCTGGCCCTTGATTTCTAAGAACAATTTGTGTTTATTTTATACAGAGACAGTTTCATTTACTCAGACCAGAGCATTTAATCAGGACATTGCAATGTTGAGGTGGCCAGAAGGATTAGTTAACTCCTTTTCCTTCTATTTTCTCTGACGAGAATGAGCTCTATTGAATCTACAAGGCCAGCCTTTTTCACAGTGTATAATTCTTGTTCCTATGTTAGAAAGAAAATTGAACATGAGCACACAGGCACCAGATTAATCCACTCATGTCAAAAAAAATTAATCAAGGATAGAAAATAAGAGAAAACTGATTATTTCTGTAATGATCTTTAAATTGTAATGAGGAGGGTGGTGAAAAATGAATAGCTGCTTATAGCACTCTGAGTGGTGTTGTCTCATTATTAATCTTAATATGAAGAATGGAAAAATGATTATATCAGTAAAATTAATATTTGGGGCTAAATTACAACAGGAATAGGGGAATGGCTCAGGTGATTGGAAAGGGGAGATGTCCTGAAATAGTAGTACATCAGAACATACTACTGAACTTTTAATGTGCGGTAGCAGTGTCCACATGGCCAGTGAGTGTGCAGCAAACTAGTATACTGTAGATTTACGTCCCGGCTTACTGTAAGCTAGGTCTCCATTTAGACAAGCCCATAGACTCAAAATTCAATCACAGTCCACTCCAGTTACACCATCTGTACCAATATTTGAATTGTCTCAGTCCAGTTCATAATGGTAGGGTCTCTTCCTCACAAAGACCACCATCGTCATCAGAATGAGAATGAATTGCCTCAGAAACCAAAGACTGAACTGCTAAGAATACTAAACTACACTCTCACCTGTTGGAGATGACAGCTGAAGATATGGTGTTGGGGAATTGAGCACTGGTGCTGTCTATTTTTACCTGTTTTGTAGGGAGATGGAGGACTTCCATTTCTAGAGGTCTCTGTCTGGCACCAATCACAAGTAGTTAATTTTTATTTAAATTACCTTTTTTAGAGAATTATCACCAATATTGTCATATTTACTATTAGAAGTAACTTAAAACAATTGCCTCACAGTCTGCTAATTAAATCCTCAAACATACAGAAGTTCAAACCTTGATGACCAAGGAACGGCAGAAATCATTGTTACTTGAGAGTATTAGAATGATACACAGCAGTGAGACTGAGTGCTTTCTTTAGCCACAGACCTGATAAAGCTCAGTCTATTATAGAATAGGAACTACCCTGCATTAAAGGAGTCAGTGTGCCATTTGAAGAAGAATATACTTTTCTCTCTCATAATAAGGCAGTAATTTAAGCCTGTGAGCTTAGTGCTTTTCTGTTCATCACAGACCAGTGTCACTGTCTATAGAGGCTATCACATGATGATTACAATAAAATGTAAAAGTAAAGGCTGGAAATAAAATGGGACTTAGGTGCCCAGCTGTCTTAGGTGCCACTGAAAAGCCCTGCCAAAGTGGCAGGCCTGGAACTGCAAAATTAAGCTGCTATATTAATATTTGGTCACCTAAGCAAAAGTGACCCAACTATCAGAAGTTGGGAACCCACACAGCAGCTGTACGCATCCCTAAGTGAGGCCTTTTAAGTGCCAAGATATATGAAGAGCTTTACAAAATGATAGTGAACTACTCCAGATCACTGTTTACATGATTTCAGGGGGGGTTTTCTCCCTAAAACTGAAGCCCAAGATTTAAAAAAATGAGCCCCTAATGCCAGATTTTGAAAATGTTAACTCCTATCGCATCTCTAATTTTGGTGAACCTGATCTGAGTTTCAAGGTATTCAGGCTCTGTTTTGAGTGAATAAGGACGGATGTCCGGTTTCTCTTGAAAGTTGTATCAAACAAAGTAGTTTCACATGCTTTTTGGCCCAGCACCAGCCAAGATTTGGACCCCAGTTCTTCAAGTGACAGTGCATGAGGTTCCTGCAGGAGGGGGCTCCCTGTGAGTACATGGGAATGCCCATCTGAAGTCAGTTGCATGCTTGGGGCCTTAGAGGTTTCTGATGAATTTTGCTTTTAGCTTGAGCTCATTTGACTCCAAGGGAAATGTGGATCATATGGCTGGCCCTGTGGGATTTCTACTTGTCCCTTCAAATTGACTTCTACTGATTCTTTCAGCTCAATTTCTACTGCCTTACTTATAATTGTGATCTTGCAATGGTATCTGTGTGAATGGACCTCTGAGCCATGCAGTTGTCTGGTGAAGTCAGTGGAGTCTACCTGCATGGATGTGAGCAGAGGATTGGGACCTAAAGGAAAACCACAAATCTTAAAAAAGAAAACTCAGCACAAATTCTACAAATGCTTTCTGCCCCCAACACACTTCTGTGAATGTGTATGCTGTTGTTCAGGCAGGTAATATTCAGACTGAATTCAGATGATACACTTTAAAAAAAATCCAATCTGTTGAATTACTAGCAGGCTTCCTTTCGGTAAGCACAACCCAGTTGATTCTCCCCCGCCCGACCCCCTCCTCTGTGTGTGTGTGTTCTTCCCTTGTAAAATGCATTTCAAGTACAAATCTAGTGGCAGGTCAGCTTTGTTCTTCTGGCTGATAAAACAAGGTTTAACAAGTTCACATTGCAAATGAATGTCTCTTGCTGTAAGCTGCTGGCAACACTTTTTATCTTTCAAGCACTTTGTAGTGGCTCAGAAGATGTACAGTCAATTAGATCTCATTTCCAACTAGTTCCATACTTCATTCTTTCCTTAGTTCACAAGCTAGTCATTGGGGAAAATACTTTCCACTGGGGTATTGCCACAGATGTAAGAAGCTTTTCCAGAGAGTCTGATTTACTAATTTAGTTCAAAATACTTTACACCTTTTTGAAATAGTGAATGATGTATTTTTTTCAGTCCAACTTTCACAGCACAAACACCATCATCACAAAACTTATTAATAACTGTGTGTTCCATCAGTCTCAACTTCTAGCACAGTTCTTGAATATTAGCAAAATAAAGCACCATATAGTACAGAGAACAAGAGGTAACTTAAGCAAACACATCTAAGCACAAATTATATATCTGCTTCTAAGAAAGGTCTTGAGGTTAAAGGACTGGACTAGGATTTAGGAGAGGTCACAATCTCTCTGTGTCTCACTTCTTCAGATGTAAAATGAGTATATAAATCATTTTCTACTACTCTTTGTCCTTCTCATCTATGCTTGTCTATTACAATTGTATAGCATCTGGTACAATGAGTCCCTACTCTACAAGGCAAATAATCAAGGGTGAAAGTAAAATACAGCTCTACTGGTATGGGTCCCATTCTGTCCCCCTCCCTCCCCGGGAAGGGTGGGGCCTCAGACAGAAGGGGCGGGGCCAGTGGTGGAAGTAAGTTACATTTCTTATGGTACAGTCGAAACACAAGCAACCCACCTCTCCTGCATACTTCACAGATCCCTCCCATTGCATGACTTAGATATAGAAACTAAAGCTACTATTACTACTACCAGTACTGTCTGTAATAAAACTTTTCTATTGCAATAAGCCTGAAAAACTGAAAACTCACTGTCACATTTTTGTCCTTGTCCTCCCTCCTCCTCCTCCAGCCAGGCTGCCCCACATGGCTAGGCTCCACCTTCCCCCAACTCCCGCACTCAGCAGAGGCTGCAGGGGCTCTCTTCTAGCTTGTAGCAGGGAGCAGCAGGACTGGCTGAGGTAGAAGTCTTCCCAGGTAGCCTGCTGCCTGCATAAGAACAGTTTAAATTTAGCTGTTCAGGCCTGGGTCTGAACTGCAGAATTAGGGGCTATTTCTGGCATCCTTGTTAATTTCACTCACCCTTTTTGCTGGGAGAGGGGGAGGGTGTGTGTGTGAGACCAAGGCAGGGGCAGAATACAATAGCCATTTGAACTTGGAAATGGTTCCTGATTTTGATTGTATTTTTGTGTATTATATTATTGTAGATCATCTCATCCAGGGGGCAGAAAAGAACTGCCCTGGCTTTGGTCACCCCACTCCACCAACAGCCCTCAGTGAAATTAACAAGGATGCCAGAAATAGCCCAGAATCTCACAGTTCAGACCAGGGAGTGAATAGCTATGTTTAATCTGTTCCTATGCAGGCAGCAGGCTACCTGGGGAGGCTTCTCCCTCAGTCTCCCCCTGCTCCCTGCTGCAAACTAGAGGGAAGCCCCTGCAGCCCCTGCTGAGTGTGGGGGCTGGGGGAAGCACTGAGCTTAGCCCTGTCAGCAGCCTGGCTGGAGGGAGGAGAGAAACGGATGTGACAGTGAGTTTTCCCATTTCACTAACTTTTATTAGCTCTGGATTTAAGCTCTCGCAGTCAAATGGCTATTGTATTCTGCCCCTGCCTTGGTCTCACACACACACCCTCCCCAGCTCCCAGCAATAACCCTGAGTGAAATTAACAAGGGTGCCAGAAATAGCCCCTAATCTGAACAGCTAAATTTAAACTGTTCTTATGCAGGCAGCAGGCTACCTGGGGAGGCTTCTCCCTCAGCCAGTCCCCCTCTTCCTGCTACAAGCTAGAGAGGAGCCTGTGCAACCCCTGCCGAGTGCGGGGGTCAGGGAAACATGGAGCCTAGCCACATGGGCAGCCTGGCTGGAGGAGGAGAGGGAGAGAAACAACAAACAAATGTGGCAGTGAGTTTTCCCTTTCCAAGCTTTGATTAGATTTGAGTTTGAACTTTTTGTTATGCAGCCAAAAAAGGTGAAAGTAAGTCAGTACTGAACTGCTCCACTTATTTGCCGGTAGCTGCTGCACCTTTTTCTACTAGTACTCTGTACCAGGCCATACCGGCTTAGTTTCACCTCTGCTAATACTATGTCAAGCCTGAAACACACATTTAAAACAATGTGCCCGGATTTGAGGGACGGGGTTGTTCTACATTTAACTGTTAAAGTTTATGACCAACAGCAGGCATTCTAGAGTCATTGTTTGCCAGAAACTCTGCCACTGGGGAAAAAAAATCGGTGATAAAGCATAAGACTTTCAGCGAAATTATTATCACCAATAAAACTCTTAAGTGCATTCTTCTAAACAGCACAGTTTTAGTTCAGGAAACAGCAGTTCATGCCCCTCATCATTTTACCCACTAATAAAATTAATGGAAATGTAGAGCGTTTCTTATAAGACCTAAGAGCAAGTCTTATAAGACCTAAGAAAATAAGACTAAATTCTGGGCTGCACCTCCTGTGAGGAACCGCGCGGTAAGGGGGAAGGGAGTATAAAGGCAGATTATGAGGGGTTTCCCCAATGCTGTTGTTATGTCATATAAATATGGCAGCAGTGCCAAGAAACCTCAGTCAGGAGTGTAGCCCTGCTGTGTGAAATGCTGTACAAACACATATGAAGACAGTCCATGCCAGGAATAGCTTATTCATCTGAGCTTTAAAAATAGCATTTGGTCTATGCTCAAGATAGCTTTAAATATTGATAGTCTCACACCTTGACTCTTCCTAAAAAAATGAAAGTTTCCACCCTAGGAAAGCTTCTTTGTGTTGTCGACTTAGAAATAAGAGATCTGGTATCACATCCTGACCTACACTCCGGCCGCTTTGATCTGCCCTAGCAGCACAAAGCTGTCAGAAACTCAGTGGATCCAGCCACAGGAGGAGCCCCATCTTGTGTAGAGGAAGACTCAGATGGTACAGAGCAGTGGTTCAGGAGCCAAATTAGCGATCAACATTACCCAAAGGAGCCAGTTGTGTGGACTCATTGTTTCATTTACTATATATATATAATTTCTTATATACTATTCTCACAGAAACATGACTGACCAAGTAGTCTACAATTGGTTAATAACATAGTAAAAGCATCCTGATGGGTTAATAACTTAGATTGGTTAATAATTAAATCACAGTGTTTTAATATCATGTGCTGCAAAGAGCCTCAGGAGATACATTAAAAAGCCACTTGTGGCTCCTCAGCCTCAGTCTGAGTATCACTGGTTCAGAGCCATGGTAGCATCTCCTACGTCAACGCCTAGTGCAGGAGGCTTTCCTAATGGAAAAGGTCATGCTGAGGATTAGCTATACCCCACTGATCTCCACCTGACAGCACGGCCATTGAGATAGTTAGCAATTAGCCTGCAGTAGAGGAGGCTGTTCTACTTTATTTGGTGAGCCAGTCTCAGGATCGAGGCAATGTAAAGGCCACTTACTACCACCTTTGTCCCCACTTCCCAGAGCTGTGCTGACCACAGTTGGGATGCAACCCAAGATCAGGGCCCCTTTCTACAAACAGAGCTTTGGAGTCCAGTTCATGTATGACAGGAGTCGGCAACCTTCGGCATGCGGTCCATCAGGGCAATCCGTGGACAGGCCACGAGACATTTTGTTTATGTTGACAGTCTGCAGGCACGCCCCCCCACAGCTCCAGTGGCAGCGGTTTGCTGTTCTCGGCTAATGGGAGCTGCGGGATGTGGCATGGGCCACAGGGACATGCTGGCCGCCACTTCCTGCAGCTCCCATTGGCTGGGAACAGCGAACTGTGGCCATTGGGAGCTTCTGGGGGCCATGCCTGTAGACAGTCGATGTCAGCAAAATGTCTCGCGCCCTGCAAACGGATTACCCTAATGGGCCGCGTGCCGAAGGTTGCCGACCCCTGGTGCATGATATGAATGCTAATAAATGCCGTGCTAGTTACAGGTCTGACATTGCTCATAAGCTCTACAGGAACTCAAAGTTCCCTGATAAACATATTTAATTATAAGAAAGAACATCTTGCTATTATCTTAATATCCATTATATATACAAATTTTTATTGCCACCAGAACACTGCCAATGTCCCAGCAAGTTCCCTAGGCAACAACTATAGTGATTTTGGTACAGGAACTTCATCTCTAATGACTTCAACTTTTGTCCTCCCCACATTAACTTCCCTAGGAAGTGATGAATCCAGACAAACCATCACCCCCATTTGTCATCACAGTCCATAGAACTCTGAGCATAATGTCATGTTTTATGACCAACTATCGTAACTTTAGAATCACTCAATTACAAAGTTAAAGGAAAAGTGTACTTCAGGTTTAAGATCTAATGTCCATAAAGTTTCATAATTGCATAGTCATTGTCTGACTGCTCTTTGTCCCCTTATGGCACGTAAAAATTCATGACATTTTAATTAGCACGAGACCTACAATCACACTAAAAAATATCAAAAACTTAACAAACAAGGTCTCTGAGGGATGCAGGAATTAAAATGGACCTGTTACATTTCATAACTAATAGACAGAAACATGCTTTTATAATCTGATATGCTTTTTTGGCTTGCATTAAGGATGTTGTAAAACACCAACGGGCTTTGAACTCTTAGGGCCTTCCTCGTGATCTCTGTTGCTCTCAGGCTAACTTATGTTACTTTTGAATGTATGCTTTTTATAGCATCTTTGTTGTTGTTGCCTTCCCCTCCCCCTTTTATCTACTTGCAACAAAGTGAAGAGACCCACGTTCGATCTAGCAGATCAGAGATTAATTACTTGGTCAAGTCTCCAGTCACTCATTGTCAGACAAATGGAAAGGACTTAGTGATTATTATTAATTATATGTATTATGGTAGTGCCTAGGAACTCCAGTCATATTGTGCTATGTGCTGTACAAAAAGTTCCTGACCCAAAGATAGGACAAGAAGCAATTGACTTAAATTGCAGCAAGGGAAGTTTGGTTTGACATTAGACAAAATTTGCTAACTGTCAGGGTGGTTAAGCACTGGAATAAATTGCCTAGGAAGGTTGTGGAATCTCCATCATTGGAGATTTTTAAGAGCAGGTTAGACAAATACCTCTCAGGAATGGTCTTGATAATACATAGTCCTGCCATGAGTGCAGGGGACTTGACTACATAACCTCTTGAGGTTCCTTCCAGTCCTATGATTCTATGAAACAGCTTACAATCTAAGCAGTAAGTAACAAGTATTGAGAAAGGCTTCCTGTGTGAGGGCAATCTAGACCGAAAGATCTGAATCCATGCCCGCTGAAACCCCCATAGAATTAAACAGGCATTAGATTTGTCCCTATAAGCTTACACAAGGAGCCTTGTAAAAATGACTCACTAGCTAGCAGGCAGGCAGAAATGAGATTGGCAAATTAAGTATGGAGGTATGGAGCAATCCATAAGAATGCTACCTACAAGTCAACACTTTCCTGATTTTTTAGTGGAGCAAAAAGCCCTCCTCACACTACTTTTCATTTGGAAAGTCAGTGTAGCACTATCCCACAGCAACTGATAACAGTCTACTTTTTAGAACTTAATGAAATATGCTGGATTTTGTGTCACCAGAATTCCACCAAGGAAGAAATCAAGATTTTTAGAACAAAAATGATTACAAGCAGCTTTATTAAAATCTCTTCATGTAAAATGGGTTGTACATTGTCTATGCTGTGGTGCATCTCTCTGAGGCCTTGTACCTCTAAAAGAAAATATTTCACACATCTCAGGGCAGATGGTTCTTGTCAATTTGCAGTGCCACTTATATGGCACAGAAAAGTGATCTTGTTGCAGTTGTTGAATGGCTCCTTTGGGGAGAGCTCAGGGAGCCTGAAGACATAGATCATGGAATGAGAGAAGGGGCTTGATGACGACTGGCAGCAGCCACTGAGGCAAGGTGGGTACAGGGGGTTGAGGTTCCCTTGGGAGGGGAGACCCAGAGTGTCGGGGCACTGCTGTGGGCCAGTGAAATACAACTAGTATTGTTAATTAGAACTTGGCAGGCTAGTATTGCTAGACCAAGCCAATGACGTTTTCTGGCTTCAGTTTCTGGTCTGTTTTTGGCTTGACACTGGATCATATTCACTAGAACTCTCTGCCACTTTTACAGAATTTTGGCAGCACATTTTGTCCTGTTTCCTTTTGCACCCTTCTAATTTTGTTTTATTCCCCAAGGTGATGAAATCCACAGCAGCATCATTCTTGCTGTTCATTGTAGCAAGACAAGACACCCAATGGCATAGCGCCTTCTTCTGGTCAGTCTGGCAATTAGCTCATCCAGCTCAGTAGCACCCTCCTTCCGCCGGTTTCTCGCCCTCGGTTACCTTCCCTGTTGTCTCCATCACCTCTGGCCCCCTGTCCCTCCCAGACCCCAGTGCCCCTTACCGTGGGGTGCTGTCCCACAGCAGTGCCCCCACACTCTGGGTTTCCCCTCCCAGAGGAACATCAACCCCCAATACCCACCTTGCCTCAGTGGCTGCTGCCAGTCGTCATCAAGCCCCTTCTCTCAGGGGCAAATTGCAGTCTGAAATGGCCACTCATCACTGTCAAGGGGGTTGGACTTGCTGCCTTTTCATGGCCTGGCTGCCTCCCTGCATCCCTAGTATCTCCTCAGGCCTCTGGCCAAACATCCCCAGCTCATCCTGCCCTTTTCCAGTGCTGCTCTGTCCAAGGTACTCCTGTCTCTACCAGGCTTCTGCTAGGTCCTTCTTGCTCCACTGCATAAAACTGGTATAACATATTTAAGAATTGTGCTCACTGATTTCAAAACATAATCTTTTCATAGAGTATTTTAATATTCAGTGCTATTGAGACACTATTACATTATTTCAGTAAGTTCAATTCATCATTAACATTAAGATGTTTTTCAACTCCAGTAGAAGCCTGAGGCAATCTTGATTCAGATTAGGAATCGACACAGTCTGATTTCTGAAAATGATGTCAAGGAATCTTTTGGATTAGACTACAATGAAGACAGAGGCTCATTTGCAGCCTATTTACTGTTCAGCTCCTTTGCAATCTCTGTGTATCCATTTCCTTTCACACTAACATATTTCTTCTCTCTGACAAATCAATTTCAAATACAAAAATCCTTGTTTCCAAGTGTTTAATATGGTTCCCTATTGTGCTTTAGAAGTGCCCAATTCTGTTCAATATCAACAGCTCTAAGAGGCTTTTTGAAAGAGCTGTCTGATTTGCTGGTTATTTTCTTTTCTCTATAATCACCAAGTCAAAGCACAGTAGAAAAATTAACTCTGTATTTGAACATAATACCTGAACAACACACATGTGGATTTAGATCAAATGAGCTGACTGTTCGCCTTCCTGTTTCAAGGGCAGTCCTGGAATCATTGTATACCTGTTAGTGCCAGTGACGATGGAAATCCTTCCAACTTCCCAGGACATCGCGTTTTACTTCTCATTCTAAAACAATTACAAATTAAGACTTAATAAATAAACAATCTGGGCCAGGTGGATGGTTTATTATAGCAAGTATGTCAGGAGACCACACGTCCAAATGCTGAGATATTAAACCTGTAATGTCTAGATTTTGTTAGTGGTTGAGAGGTATACATAATTTGGTTTAAATACCAGCCAAGGACTCATACTCTGGCAAACAAGCCAGAGGAACTGTAGTGGCCATTTGCAGTTGTGTGTCTTTCTTGAATGTGGCCTAGGTTCAGGAAAATGCTTACGAATATTTATGCTGAAGGAAGCACATTGACTTCAACGGATCTTAAGCATATGCTTAAACTTCAGCATGTGCTTAAGTGCTTTCCTGAACTGGGGCTTGTATTTGCAATACAAAGAACTGATCAATGCACATTCTCGTCTGGGTTCTTTGTGTATTAGATGGATATTTCTCATTTCATTCACCTAATATCGTGTTGCCAAAATTCTGGATTGTGAAATAGTGTATATTCGGAGAAATGCAGCTTCTGTTCCAGGCATGATCCTGCAAAGGCGTATACATATGAGAAACTTTTGAGCAAAGCTAAAGAAGTCAATGTCACTGCTTGTTTGTGTAAAATTCAATGCCTAAGCAGTTCCAGGATCAGGCCCCTAAAATGGGCACGTTTACAGTGTTAAGACAGGTGAATACAATATTGTATATTTGCATTGCTTTGAAGTAAGCATTCATGGCCTGCAGTCACATCATCCTGTGGCCTCTGTTGGTATTACAGCACAAGCAGAGAGTAAAGTAAGGGGATAAAGAAGGGGTAGTTTAGGAGGAGGGGAACACAGATCCCCCTCCTTTGCTGAAAGCATAGGGGAGCTCCTCTTCCCTGGTTTGGATAAGAAGCAGTTGCTCACAACTCCAATTCCTCCTTGTTTGAGATGATGAGAGCTCCCCTTCCTGTTTCAGTCTGCTTTAATCACTGAGCACAAATTAAACAGCGCGGGGCCCTGGATGGGATTGATCCAGACTCTGGACTGGTAACTATAAAAACCAACTGGGAGGACTCTGTGTGTGTGCATGGTGTGTGCATGATGTGTGTGTGTGTTTGAAAAGCATATGCTAAGTGCTGTATTCTCAATAAATGCGGCATTTTTGCCTTCTCTCCTCTAAAGATCCTGTGTGCTTCTTATAAGTATAACAGCTAGAGTATCAGTTGTGGGTAGGAGGCAGAAAGTCAGCTGAAAAAGTTGAGAGTATGACCCTGAAAGGAAAGAAAGCAACAGAAAAAGGCTTCTTGGGCACAGAGCACACTGAAGTGGCAGACTTGGGGATTGCTAAGCTGTATTTTGTTGCTTCTGTGTTTAAGGAAATAGGTAAGCAAGATTGCACCAAAGATGAACCTGACTTTTTCCATTAGGATGGTAACAACCCACTCAAGGTCCCGAATGCTGACCAGCTACTTGGCCAAAGGAATAACAGTATTTTTCTTAATCTCCTGCCCAAAACTGTTGTGCAGCTCCACCCAAAACTGTCTGTATTTCAATTATACACAGATTGCTCTCTGTAAATATGGGTTGTAAAGCTCACTGTGATTTTTGGACATTGAAAGCCATGTACAAATACAAGATGATAATTCAGCTGAATATTTGATGCATAAAGCACCACTGAGGACTTGTCTACATTACCGCTTAAGTCCCTGTAACTTACATCACTCAAGGGTCTGAAAAAAAATAACCCCCATCCTGAGCAACATAAGTTACACCAACTTAAAGTGGTGTGTACATCACACTCTCCTGCCAACATACCTTCTGCCTCTCATTGAGGTGGAGTAATTATATCAACAGGAGAGCGGTCTCCCATCAACATAGTGCGTCTTCACTAGACACATCGATTCAGCAGCGCTGATGTAGCACAATAGTGAAGACAAGCCCCGAGACTCTCCAATTGCCTCTAATTTATAGTTAGAACAACCCATTCAAATATTACCTGTGATTAGAGCTGTTTGAAAGAAGCATACCACTGCTGTAGCCATGGGATGGGGGGAAATCATAATTTTGCTAGACTGATGAAAGGAGGGGAGGAGGAAAGTGTTTAAAGAAAATTAATTTGAGCTGCACTCTGGCTTGGTGGCTGCTAGAAGTTAATTGAACAAAAATTCCATACCAGGCAGGCAAACAACCTTGGGACATCCCACTATTGATATCGGGGAAATACGACATTCATTTATTTGGCAACACTGATAAAATGTAGGGTTCTTGTATTTAGCTCTTTATTTTAAAGCTCTATGAACCAAAACCTGATAACACCCAAGTCAACCGCAAAATTTTCCACTGAATCCAACAGGACCAAAATTGAGCACTAGATACCAGAAGGGAATTGTATACAAATCACTCACAGCTAGCTGGTGATGACAAGTGGGCTGAGAACTTATTACTGTCAAGATAATACTAGCATAGAGAGTTTGTATCAGATTCCCCTAAAGGTGACGAATTCAACATTAAGATTATCCATTATTCAGACAGGGAATGGTTAGGGAAGAATAAACAAAATATTGTTAGGAAATTCTTGATGAGTTTCTGTGAAAGTCAACAGTTTCAGGGAAATCAAAAGGACCTTTAGAGATGATTGAATAATGCTCTCATTCCAATTTGCAGATAGACTGAGTGATGTTAAAGACAAATAAAGCTTGTTGAATATCTTTTAGAACACATGTAATCAGGGGCGGCTCCAGGTATTTTGCCGACCCAAGCACGGCGGGCAGGCTGCCTTCGACGGCTTGCCTGCGGGAGGTCCCCGATCCCGCGGATTCGGCGGCTTGCCTGTGGGAGGTCCGCTGAAGCCGCGGGACCAACGGACCCTCCGCAGGCATGCCGCCGAAGGCAACCTGCCTGCCACCCTTGCGGCGACCGGCAGAGCGCCTCCCATGGCTTGCGGCCTCAGGCATGCGCTTGGCATGCTAGTGCCTGGAGTCGCCCCTGTATGTAATACTAGTTGAAAATCAAGAACTACTTCTCACCCTAGGAAGACATTTTTCATTATCATTCATTATCATTGAAATTGATTGCTATAGATTACAATCAGAAAAGTTCCTCCTACAATATTCCTTCTTCTAGACACAGTATTATATGTTTATAAGATACATTATATGAATCTCTGTGCAGCTCCCCTCAGATCTGTATAGATTTCAGAAGATATGCTGATTTTCAGGATTTTGCTCCTTCCAAAGTGGATTGGGTTGGAACAAACACTACAAATGAATCTTTGTTGGACAAATAAGAAGAAAAATTGGAGATGGCAAATTTCAATATTTTCCTGTCTCCTGCATGGAAATAATAATCAGGGGACAATATGGCCCACGATTTGTTTGAATATGGCACTGGAGTAAAAATGAATCAGTGCCAACACTAAAAATAAAATACAGTAGAACCATGAAGATGAATGCTGTAGGCAAAAGCAAGACAATTAAGAACTGCTGGCATGACGTAAGCCAAATAAGACCTACTAGATAGCTAGCTGCAGGAGACAAGTCTGCACCACTCTGCATCAGTGTCCTCCATTTTGAAAAAATTATGACTACCCTAAAGTGTTTAGTATTGCCACAGTTAATAATGAAGCAAGTAACAAAGCATCAAAACACTACTGTCAGTAGGCAATTTTTCATTAACAAGCAAAAAGCAATGATATATGTAAATAAATAATATTCTGTGAATACAAACCTTCCAAAAAAGCTATTTTTTTTATGAAAGTTCTGCCATTAACTTCAATACAGTCAGTATTTCATGCAAAGTAATGAGAGGGAACCTGAGTTAAGGAGCTCATTGAACTCCTGGGTTTAATTAAGGTAAATAAAACAAGGTATACATAAAGACATAAAGGTACTAAAAGATCAGAAAGTACTAATCTTTGTAAAGCAACGAACAACAAAGGATCACTCTATGTGAAAGCAATTAATAAAAAAAGATATTTGGATGAATTCTGTGCATGGAATTTGTCTTATGTACATTTGTTTAAGAAACATCCATGTGAACAGAACCTTCAAATGAGTCAGTAGGAAACACTACAAGAAAAAAAGTCTTTTAAACTTGGTCAAAATAAGTCTGAAGCTTTTTTAGATTTGTCTTCTGGTTAGGTTTGTCTTAGGTTTTGCCATAGCCCATGACACTGTAAGATGGCATCGCAACACAACATTACAATCTTACAATGACATGACAAATCTTTCACAATGTTGTGATGCTCATAGGAGGAGTTCTCTATGCAAATTAAGTTCAATGCTTTAAAAAAAAACCTAAAGTTTTTTAAGGATGCAGGACATGCAAAAAATGCCCTGTGGAATTCTGGACATGTAGCAATCTTAAGTGTAACAGTCTGTTAGGGTAGGTCTTCATTGCACAGTTAACCTAGGTAATTATCATCCTGGTCTGACCACCTGGATTAGCCTTGCTCGGGAGCTAGCATCCCCACTGCAAAACCCTATCTGTGTTACTGGGTCCTCATTATTTCTGCACTAATCTATATTTGTCTAGGGTCATATCCCACAGTCCATTGTACTGAGATGCTCCATTCTTTCCCAGTCAGTTGTATCAATTGCAAGAGAACCTGACAGTTCTTTGGGGAAAATTGTGGGCAAAGCCTTGATGCGCTATCAGCACTTGAGTGTTTGAGCCTGTGTCCTTACTGCAAAGAGGGCTAATTCTGGTCTGAGTGGCAGTGGACCCCGGCTCTAACTCACATGTTCAGCCAAGTAAACTAGCCTGAGCTTAAAGCACCTCCGAACCCAGGTCAGATTTTTTTTTCCTGTGGGGATGGTAGGTGAGTCAGGATAAAACTCAGGTAAGAGCCCAAGCTAACTGTTCAGTGAAGAAGTACTCTCATAGTAAGTAAGAGGTAGTGGTAGACACAGATGTAAGTTCTCCTCCTAAATGTAGTGTAGACATTATATTTTCTTGTTAGCCCACAGCTGTGCGGTGATTACAGAGTTGGGAAAATGGATTAGGATTAGCGTAAATTACTAAGAAAACACAGATTATTTAGACCTACATTTATGTTGACTGGGTACTTTGCCACCAATATTTTACCATCAGACAGCTTTGTATTCCTGGTTATAATCAGGGGCAATATGAATGTGTGGGAAATCTATGGACTCAAGAATTCAATTTCTTTCTGGGGATTTCCCACATTTTTTTTTCTGGATTCTACCAGATCTAAACTATAGTTCTCTTAATGAAGTGCCAAATTCTGTTCTCAGTTGCACCTCTGCCATCCCATTGAATTTTGTACAATCCTATCAAAGTATTGGCCAGCAGATCCATTCTGGACTAAGAGCTATTTAACTAACCTGATTGCCTAAACTCAGTTTTGACTTAAACCTCACCCCATGTGAAGAGTTATGATGACACTGTGCAGAAAAGACTGAGTGCCTCCAAGGCAAATGCTCTGGCTCCATGGAAAGAGAGATGGAAATTAAATCCACTCTTCTTTCCACTCATAAGAGTAGGTGCTCAAAGCACAGGCATGAGTCTGTGTCCCACCACGTGCAAACTGGACCTGTTTCTGAAAGCTATAAAACGCTACAGCGACCACAGGACTACTACTGAGAGTGACACTAAGGGAAATATTGACGAAGAGAGCATTCTCCCATTTACTTTATCATACATTGACCCAGTGCATGTTCAAGAAACCACCTATCACTCAGTGCCAGCCATCTTGGCAAAAAGGAGGAGTTTGCTCTGTTAAATTCATAGGGATTTCACTGCTGCTATCCATTTTGCATGGAAGGTGCTCAGATACAACAGTGGTGGGCCATAGTATAAAACCATAAGCTAGCTAGTTAGAATTACTCTATTAGATTAGGTTAGAAGTTCCCTTCCTTCCCCTTCTGAATAACAGAATCCAGGAGATGGTGGCTAGTTAACAAAAGCTCACCATTTACAACACTCTAGACCCATTCCAAACGTAGACTAGGGTGTGCAGCAGAGACAGTACTAATCGTGCTGATGTGATCATCACTGTAAGTGTAGTCCTACAAGCAACACTCTACTCTGTTTATCACAAGATGCGGCTGCAGGATAAATTAAAGAATTAGAGTTAGTTTACCTTTGGTTAACGAAATACTGTATATATGTGTTGTAAAGAAAGGCCTACGCTAGTAAGTAGATGGAAGGCCTCGAAAATAATGACTTAAAGCCAAAAGGAATGAAGTAAGGAGATGTCGGTTTCAAAGAATAACTAATACGATAAGGGGAAGTTTCTAAAAACAAGGCCTCTGACTGATAGGCATCGACTGCAGATGGTTTTCAATAAGAAAAAGAATCTGTCTTAAAAGGAGGCAACTTGGACTTTCCCAGTGTTATCTCCTACATGAACCCAGATGCACCAAAAAAGCTGTTGGTCATCAGGCAGGAGGGGAAGAAATAAGAAGGAAAGACCTTGGGGGAAACGGAGGTTGTACATCTTATTTGGATTAAAATTAATAATTAGGGTGAACTGTCTCAAATAAGTTGTTAGCTAAAGTGGTAATTGGTTATGGCGTCATTTGTTTGTTGAACGATATAAAAAGAGTTGTGAATTGGAAGGTTTTTTGTTAGACTCCACCTGATCATGCTGGCGCACCAGGATGAGATAGTGTTCCCTAGGCCTGTTTGTAAGTACTGATCACATGCTTATGAATACTTTATTACTGTATTGGGTATACCGACTGCTTATTTTTTGTCTGTTAGACACATTTAGAGCAACTATATAAATACCATTTGGACTTTGGGCTTAAAAGAATTTAAGATTAAATTAGTCTTTGGTGGTTTCTCATTAATATTAGTTACAAATATTATTAATAATTCCAACAGCTGCTGAACTGCTTGGAGGACATAGCAGGGATAGAGACAATCACTTTAAGTTTAGTTGTTGCAGTAGTATTGTACTGCAGTCACATTTGCTCATGCTTAATGGAGAGAATGCATAGCATGGCAATGGACAACTATCCTGCTTCACATTGAAGTCAAAGGGACTCCACATGGACAGAAACATCTGCAGAGCCTGGGACCTAAAGTCCATTCTAACGGACAGCATCAGTCTCTCCTTATGAAAATGTCTCAGCCCTGAACAGGATAAGTTCTGGATGAGTTGGATTTTTTTATTAAAATATTTTAGGTCTCTTTAAATTTGCCTTGAACAGCCTTGGCATATTCCAAAACACGGTTAACGTTATAGCCTTCTGTTTCCCTGTAAAAGACTGGGTGTGCATCACCTTGTAGAAAGGCTATAATTCTGACATGGTAAGAAATAATGTAGATTTAGTTTTAATTGTATATATGCACAGCATGAAGATGATAAGATTTCTTTGTTTTTCTCCTGAGCTGTACTTATGTTACACTAGTTGGGAACAAGCTGATATTTTATTTTCTAAAACAAAACAAAGAAACCAATTAATATTTCAAAAAAACTGGGTAAATGTGCTGGTTACATAGCTGCCAGCTAAAAACCACTGGCCTCCTGCAGCACATTTTACAGGGGTCTGTGAGTTTTCTATAAAACATGGTCTAAGCAACAGCAAAGGCAGTTAAATTTAATAAGCTAATAAATCATTTTGAACAGCCAGGCTTTTATTTTCTGTGTAAGAGCCAAGCGGAATAGAGTCTACCTTCTCACCACATAAATTCCACAGATCTGGAGAAAAAGCTCCCACTGATTTTTTACCCCAGAAAATTTTCAAAGATTTCTATTTTCTTTATATGAAAACAAGCTTTGGACTTACTCATTATACATACTGGAATCAGCAGATATTGGATGTGATTTAAAGCTTCAGTGTGTGCAACTGAGAAGATTAGAAACTGTAGCACAAAATTAAAGATAGCTGAAGGAGAATTTTGAGCTAACAAGAGATGAGTTATAAACTATTCTAAAGATCCTAAAAATGGAAAGCTGTGGGCAGTTATTTTCAGTCTGGAAAACAAGACCCAATTAAGTCTAAGTTTCAGCTTTTATCAGTGCTCTTTCTGAGGGGCAGAGTTAAGGCGTTTTGGCCTACCATGACAGAATTTCTGTAGTTTCAAATATTTGGGTAAATGTAACCTTCATTATGAATTTCTTGAGTTTCTAATATGTTTGTTTAAAATTCCTGAAAGGTAACATTCATGCAACTCACTGATACATGTCTACAACCTTACCTTCATCTCGGCAAAGTGTGTGTGTAGGGAGTGGGGGGGTTAGAAATTGAGGTCAATAGCAGTGGTTGCCTACGAGTTGAGGCAGCCAGAATGTACTGTGGCTGTCCCATGATAGTGTTACAATGGGCCTTGGATTATTTTAAGTGGTGGACAAAAGTTTTGTAGTTTTAGTTGAGATAACTCTGCACAGATCTGAATATTTTTCTAAACTGTATCCAAATAATCTCTCTTGTGGTACATCTGTCCTGGTTAGAAACAGAATGTACTGGAAGTCACACAAGAGAACCTGTTCTCCTGAGATTTCCAGACCAACTTTCAGACACAAGATATTTGAACAAGTATCCTTTGAGGGTTCCAAATCTTTGGAGTTTTCAAATATGGCTCCCAATCCTGCAACTGGATGCATGCTAGCAAAACCAGTTGTTGAATTGGGACCTTTGTTAGTTCAGAGTTTCTCTGAAAGCCTAAGAATATGTCTATAGAACTATAGCAGAGTATTCAGAGGGCAGGCGGCCTAGAGGTTAGCACACCCAGTATCCAGTCTCTCACCTCCCAAGAGGAAAGGCATTCACTCCAGTTCCTAAATTTGGTATGTGGCTTATCCTCATCTCAGCATTTCTAAACATCCTTACTCTTTCTTTACTAGAGATGGATACAGTAGAAATGAGGCTTATGCCCCTTCTTCAGTTGGTAGGGGAGTCCAGGCCCTACCACTCTGACCCAGGACCCTATAAAAGACAGCCATGTCAGGCTCTCTGGAGTGCCCTTGAGCTGCCTCCCTGGGCTATTTCCTACCATCCATCTCCCGCAAAAGCTCCAAGTCGAATATAAGATAGCAAAAGAAAAGACAGATAAACCTTCAGCTCCAACTGAGCTCAGCAGGTAGTCGTCTTCCTCACAGTGAGGCTTCTTCAGCACTGTTGTTCAGAAGCCCCCCTCAGGGTAGATCTGTCTTCCTCCCCAACCATCCCCCTTCTTGTTGTATTTAATGGCACTGCAGACTCACATTCTGAGTCTATGACTGCAACCTGCTGGATCTCATGATATCTAGTTACAATCTTTCTCTCTTCTCAGTATTTTTTTAAAACTGTAGTATTGCTTTTTTAATGGTGCCTTATTTTCCTGATGCTCTTGCTAGGTATTTTACTGTAAACTTTGTCACTTGTACGTGTCTGAGTTTCTCATATAAAATCCTTCTATCTGTTTTACACTCAGTTTCTTTGACCTTGCATGACTCTCAAGCCCAGTTTTGTGTTTGATAATTAAGGCCAAGTTAGCATTTGAGCCATGGTATCCAGTACATATTCAGAGTAGAGCTACCTCACTCCTCCTCTCAGCTTCTTGCAGTATGTCAACATTTTCAACTCTAGGCATACTTCATGAAATCTTTTTCTCCTTGTTTCTTTTGTCCATACTTCCTGCCACTCCTATCTTAGTTCATTTGTAATTAGATTTTTAGATTCCTGTTTACTTAGAGGGATCTCTGTCATTTTTTTCATGGTTGACAGCATTTTTTTTCTTTGTCAGCTCTTTGTCAGCCACCTTATTTCCAGCTATCCCTGCTATTTCAGTGTGCTGGGATCCATGATATTTCAAGGTTTACTCCCATCTGCGCCAATTCTGTTGTTAGTAATAATATTTCATTAATTATATCATTTCTGCTATCTGAATTCCCATTTTTGATAGTCAGTTGTCCTGACAGAGAATCTGACAAGATGACAGTGGAGGTAGGTCACATATCCAGTATAACACCAATATGACTTCTGTTAGTTCAGTATCATAACAGCGACAACATTTTGTAGTCTTATGGATTTCTTTATTCCAAGTGCTGGGACACAGAATGCTGTCTCACTCTTCCATTTTATTTCACCTTTAGACTCATCTGTAAATATTTGGCAGCATTTGCCCCATTTATCACATATCAATTTGCTCAATTTAATCTGTTTAGCTCTCCTTTTCCCCTTTTCATTATATATCAAAAGGGCATGATTTTCCAGCCATAAAGCATTTCTTTTTTCCCTCTTAGTTCTTTTGTCCATACTTTAATCCTATTGACATGAGGCATTTCCGGGGTTTTTTTCCCCCTGCCCTTAATTTTGTTCACTGAATTCCCAGCCTTCCTCGTGCATTTGTTTAGTTTTTCCATCTTCCCTGTTTCCAATAACTTTTGGGGGAAAAGTTAAGTCCAATAACTTCATTCTTAGCTGCAGGGGAAATGTAGCGTTATCTGAATTACACACAAAGGTGCTGTGATGAAAGCACCACATGCAGTGTGTAATGCTTGGCCTTGGATTGAGTCTAGCTGCCTGCCTGCCTTTAGTTCAGCATCAAAAACAAACGAATACTTGGCATCCGTATTCAGTGTTTGGTCTCGTGAATGCTCTAAAAAACATTACCATTGCTTTCTGATCTGCACCCAAGGTGATTCCAGAAATACTTTAAAGTAGATTGAGTTTATCTTTACATTCATCTGCAGTATTTTCAATGTGATCCTTCCATGTTAACTTGCTATTAAATGTGTAGTTTTAACTATACCTATTTGTTCATAAAGTCACAGTTTAAAACCTTTTCAATTTTTCCTTGTAATGAATATCATTCCTTAAATTGAAAATTCAGTTCTCCACATTTCCTCATTCCACACTTTCCCTAATTGCTTCATTAATTCACTTCTCCGTTCTCTGTTTCTGTTTTTAGCCCATATGGCACAATCATCTACAAACAAGGATATGCCTATTTCTGCACTAATCCTTTTGTGAGATCATTTATCATTACATTGACTAAGGTAGGGGTGATGACACTCACCTGTGGAGTGCCATTTATAATTGTATCTATGCTAGAATATGCTTTCCCTACTCAGACCTGCATAGTTCTTTTACTTAAGAAATCCTTTTTCACCTATATATACTTCCTTCATACCCATGGATGTTATTTTATGCAAGAAGCTCTCTCTCTATATATAAAATGTATTATATGCTTTTTCAATATCTAGGAAAGCTAATATCATATATTTTTCATTTCTCATACCTTTTTGTGCCTATATGGTCAACTGTACTCCTTCCCTTCCTGAACCCACTTTGCACATTGTATATAAGTCTATTTTTGTCCAGACATGGTGTTAATCTTTCAGTCACTAGTCATTTCATGGCTTTACCCATACATGATATAAGGGGAATTGGTCTGTATACATCAGGTCTCATTCACAGCTTCCCTGGTTTCCACATTGGGACTACAACCACATGTGTCCACTACCCTGGTAGCTCTGTTGTAAGTTTTGGTAATATTTTCAGACTTCCTTCATCCAGATGTTTTTTTCATTTATCTATAGCTTTTTGAAGTTCCCTCATAGTGAAAGTTTTCTTTAATACTGTATCCTCATCTTCTCAAATCTTCCAACTCTCATGAGTCTCTTAAATATGTTTCCCTTGTGCAGATTTCTACACTCTGATTCTCAACATTACTAACATTGTGGAATATTTCTGCTCGGGCTTCCATTTTTTCTTCATTTGAGCTTTTTATCCCTTGGCCTTCTCCAATGAGGCCTGGTATAGAGTTGCTCTTACTTTGTATTCCCTAAATTTTCCCAATCTGCCTACATACCTCTGATATTTTAGTATCTTTATTTATTTTCCCATAATACTTTCTCCAGCATTTTTAAATTCCTCATTCCACCATGATACAGGGTGTGCACCTTTAGGATGATATGATATTGCAGATACAGCTAATTTTGCTGCCATCATGATTCTCTTAGTTATATTGCTACTAAACTCCTCAGAGTCATCACTTATGCATCGCCTGTTAATATTTTCATTACATTTGCTTCGAAAAAGTTCCCAGTTTGCTTTTTTATATCCATATTCAAGTAGGAGGCCTTCCTCCATCCTCAACATTGCCTTTACCATGATAATCTATCAGTACTGGGAAGTGATCACTTCCCCTTCCCTCCTCTTTATAGACTTTCCAGCTGCATTTGCTTGCTATATTACTTGACAGAATGCCAAGGTCTAGACAGGAAAACTTTCCACTGGGTGCATTATACCTAGTGGGTGTATCGTAATTCAGTATTATAAATTATTTTCATCAATGAATTCTTCTAGACATTTGTCATTCTTCCTCACAGTCTGTTATGGCTGTTTAGCTCTCCGTATATAATATATGGGCCTGTTGCATCTTCAGCTATCTGTGAGATCCTTAATCTCTGGTTTTCCACAGTGGTTGTAAACATTATATATTCTCAAAGATACAGATTTATTCTGCATTGGAATATTGATAATGCTATATGCTATATTAAGTTTCTTTTTCTCAATTTCAAGATAATTTATTTTCCTTAATGAATGAACAAATTTCCCCTCCCCGTCCTACTTCTTTGTCTTGCCTATAGATGCTATATCCAAAGATTATGAAATCTAGTTTTCTTATTAACCATGTTTCTGGTCTATCAATGATATCAAGTTTAGTATTCTTATCAAGGATTTTTTTATTTTCTGTATATGTGCTATTAGGCTATGTGCACTCCAACAGTAAATAATTAGTACTGTTCTCATTAGCCTTCATTTAAAGCATTTCCTTCACTTAAAGCATGGAGTCATTCTACTGATAAATAGCTAACGCTTAGGTACTTTTCTGCTGCTTTAACCATAATTTTCATTTTAGTTTTTCCCTGTGATGTGCATCTTATTACTTCAGTCATAAATGCTATAAATCTCTCTTTGTCTATACATAATTCATTTTCTTCTATTTTCCCCTGTATCATTCATTATATCCTTGCATTTATTCTGTTGCATATCTATCTCTTATTCCTTACTGAGTTTCCTTTCCTCTTCATCTTTTGATCTGAGATGTCTTCTAGTAGCTTCCACATATGAAGTTATTTGTAACTTTTGTCTCTCTCTTGCTTGCTTTGCTGCTATGCCACCTCCATGCCACCTCCATATGCTGCACTTTAATTCTGTCCCTTCCACACAATGGTCCCCTCCATATTTACTGCATCTATTTGCCACATGCCCAAACCTTTGGCATCTGTAGTACCTCACCGGGGGTGGGATATATGGTTCTGTCCAAAAAAATCTGGTATTTTATTGGTACCCTTGCTGGAAGGTTTCTCCTTTTAATGCTTCTAGCACAGCTGTTAATGGCTTTCTTTCCCCTCCTCTTGCTAATTAGCCGCTTAGCATATAGTACCTCATCTTCCTCTAGGCCTTGCTTTACTTCATCTTCAATCGTACAACCTCCTTTTATTTCCAGCAGATGCTTCAGCAGATGGCAGCTTACTTTCACTTTTCTTAACAATTTAATCTTTAATAATTTCCCTACTTGTTCCTTGCTTTTACATTCAATTAATAGATCTCTTCTTTGCAGCTTTCTAGCTCTCTCTACATCTCCAGTACTTTTTTGAATCCACTCTGTTACTTTCAGAGGGTTTATAGCCCCTGTCTTCACATCCTGGACTAGTGATTTTATTATTATTACATTTACATTTTTCTCTTTCCTGTCTTTCTATCTGTTTCTTCTTCTAGCTCTGGCATGTCCACCCTCTGTGACCAACATTCTCCTCTGCTATCTCCACCATCATTTTTTCTAGATTCGTGTCAATATTCTCCATTATATCTTCCATCTCCCCACAAAGTATAGCTCAGCAAGGGCAGTCAACCAGCCTTCTAGGGATTTACCAACTCTCCCCCAGCCAGTGCAGCCCCCAGCCAAGCCAGTCCAGCCCTCAAACAGACCAGCTCTTCCTCCTTCTGAGCTGAATGACTCTCCTGCTGCAGCTTGCTCTGGAGGCATGGAGGGACAGGGCTAGCTGGGCCCAGTATTGTCCTTTCACCCCTTCAAGCCCCAGTGTGCGGTTTGTACACACCATCATAAGAACTTGCCAAGGAATTGGGTTTGTGATTCACAGGAGAACTCTGATCTTGTAGCTGCATCTGTGTTCTTTTCCTGAGAGAGCCTTTTGTATGCCCTGACTAGATCTGAGGAGACAAACTTATATGTTAAAATGTGCACGTCAGCTAAGAGCTTTAGAAGAACGCATGTGACCAAATAAATGTTCATTCTAGTTTCTATTGCTGAACTTTTGTATAGAAAAGAAATCTAATATTTTCAGTTCACCAGCAACTAACTGCACAAGAACAAGTTATAACCTGAGCAGTTGTTGTTTTTTTGGAACCTCTTGTGTCATTTATTTTTTATTGTTCATTTGTTTATTTTCCCTTCTTTTCATGCAATAAAATATGAATGTTATTTAGTAATGCCTTCCTGAGATTAAACTAAATCTCCACATTTATGATCCTATCAATATTCAGTATCGGATGAAGCAATGACTTTTTACACTATTAAAAGGATGTTTTGCTAAAATAATAAAACACCAACATGAATATGGGTTGGAAAACATCACTCTTCATAGAAAAGCACTGAATGATCTCCTAAAATACCTAACTACTCCTGAGCATACCAGATTGCTGCACTGCAAATGTCACTGATGGAATTCATAGCATTGCCAAGAGCAATACCATTAGTTCTGGGCAAATAATGAAAAATAAATCTGTACAAGTATTTGCTCAAATTTTAAAATGAAATATTTTTTATTAAGTGCCTAGAGGTCACATCCCTAGCCACCATCCAGCCCTACATTTTTAGATAAAAACCATATCTAAATTATTATTTGCAGTATGACTTCTGTATACGTAGCACCTATAGGTCCCCAAATTCGGATCATGGCCTCAGTGCACCAGGTACTATATCCACATGTCATAATAAACTATACTTGGGATGCCATTATTTTAACCACTTAGAAATTAGAAGACCGTATGTATTTTTGTTACAAAAATAACAGCTTAATGGCCTGATATAAACTAATATCCTTCCTTAGCTGACAAGCTGTGACAGAAGTGACTGTATTAATTGTGACCTTTTGCTTTCCTGAATTGGTTGTCTTTGACTGGAGAGTATGTCTTCCGTCTGTTCTAGACATGCAATGTCATCTCTTAGAGCTCTGTCACTTGCTGCAAGATCCCTTGAGTGTTTGTGAGAGCCCAAAATAACAATTCAGTTTGTTTTTCATAAATATAATTAAGCAATAAAGAGGAGGTTTCCCAAGGCTCCATTGGGAGTTAGGCACTCAAGTCCCATTGGCTTTCCATAGGATTTGCCTTGGGTGCCTTGGAAAATTTCCCCATAAATAAAAGAGTGAATCACATTGGTGATATGTCCATGTAATTTAAGTTAGAATTGGCCTTGGTAAGAAATCCATAAATGCCACCTCCAGTACTGTAAAAACAAACAAACACCCAAACTACAGTGAACTATAAGGTCCAAGAACATTTTGCTCAAACTCATTTAAAGACATTGGGGTAGGAGAGGCATATTCACCCAGGATTTATACCAGCTTCTGCTGCATAAAGCCTGGCAAATGGCCCCCAAGGAGATGGATTGGTACAGGGGCAGAAAGTGGCTACAACTCTGCCAGAGGGACAACAATATGATAGTTCCACCTCCCTGGACAGTGCCACTCTCACTGTTGTCCCTCTGGCAGAGTTGAGGCCACTTCCTGCCACAGAACACCTTGGGGACCATTTGACAGGAGTTTCTCCAGCAGAAGCTGTCATAAAGCCTGGATGAATATGACCACCATGTCTTCAAATTAGCCCCAGCAAAATGTTCTTGGACCTTATCGTTCATTGTAATTTGGTTGGTTGTTTTTTCACGGTACTGGAGGTGGCGTTTATGGACTTCTTACCAAAGCCAATTCTCACATAAATTACATGCATAGCTTTGGAGGAAATTTGCTATGCAGCAGAAGGATTTCACAGGCACAGGGAAATATAAAGGACACTTCCCTGTGCAAAATCCATTGAGTCTGGCTCATTGGTTTAAGACAGGGAACTGCCTGACTGAGGGGTCAATAGTGCAGGTTTCACTCTGTAATGTTCCCTATTACAGTAGGAAATATGCAGGCTTCAAACTTTAGTATGATTCAATGTATTCTCCAACTAACAAAATAAATCAGTCTTTTTCTGCAGTTTTATGACCACAGAGCTTTTGCATCTGTAAAGCTCACTTCAGTGCTGAGGTACAAAACAAGAGTGAACTAGTGATTAACTTCTTCATACAGGCAAAGAGACAAACTGCAGAGAGCAGGATAAAATGAATTTTACAGCAGAAATGCTTATGCTCATCTAGTAAGTTTCTCATCGCTGAGGCCATCATCTTCAATGAATTCAGCCATGCTTTAAGTTGGAGCTAAAGCAAATGTGTCTGTTGCATACCAGTCCTTTTCAACAACAATCATACCTAATTCCTAACAAACAAATGCCTTTAACAGACAACACTTGGGGAACTTGTCAAACTTATACGTTTTTCTTGCTGTTGCAGCTTTTAAAACACTCACCTTAGTCTGCTAAACCATATATCTGGTGTTTGTACCCAGCATAACCCCAGCATACCTAATACAACGCCCATGGAAATGATTCATTTAATCAGGGATTTGGTTGAAAGGAGACTCTTCAAAGTAAGCAATCCATGTTGAAAGTTATACCCCAACTTTGGGCATTGGTGAGTTGAAGATAGGTGGGATTCAGATATTATTTATATTACAGTTGCACCATGAGGTTTCAACCAATAGTAAAAGGTGGTCCCTACTAGTATCCCCGTTTAACAGAAAGGGGACAGAGTCAGAGAGAGATTAAGTGAATTGCCCAAGATCACACAGGAAATCTGTATCAAAGGAAGGAACTTAATACAGATCTCCTATGTCCCACTCCAATGCCTTAACCACAAGACCATTTGTATTTTCTGAATGGGACCTGAACTCCAAGGGATCCATTCTCCTCACTTGGAATGGGTAAAATTGCCTCTACACAGAAGATCAACAGGAGACTTAAGTACAATTTTGTGGGTTTATATGGTGCATAGGCAATTAGAGCCTCAAATTGTGGGACATTTGCCCACTAGCAGCATATTCTGCATCTGTCACTCTCAATAATAATAATGAAAGTTATCCACACGCTCTGAGGGGAGAATAAAAAAAGATAGTTGATTGTCATTCGCACAGCCACTCAGGAGCCAGTCTACCCTGAAATGCTTGGTGAGTATTGATGCTTCCTGTATCAGAAAGGCAATCTATTCACATATCTGGATGCTAGTGGATTTTTTCAGCAGTACGCATAATGATGCATACATTACAACTGAGATTAGGGTCTGGTATTTGTTTCTCTGTGTTAAAACGTTTTCTTTTAATTGATGTTTGTTGGCAATGGTTAGTGATAACATTTTATAGGACTGAGGTCTGGCGATGCTTGTTAAATAAGAGATTGGAAAGTGGAGTAAACATTTTTAATTCGTAATTGATGTCTGAGAGCTGCAGCTGCTCCAGTGCATTTATGCAAAAATAATAGCACTGGTAAGTGCATGATAAAAGCACATTGGGTCCAGGACTGTCAGGTCCTTAGTGGACTTCACTGTCAGTGAAGTCAGTGAGAAATGAGTATGCACAGCAGCTAAAATGTCAGGGCCATTATGAGGGATACTGAGAACAGAAAATGCCAAACATACTCTGTATGCTGGTCCTACCAGCAGGCCTGGTGCCTAAGAACCCAGCTGTACAATCTGGGACTTGCATAATGCAGAATTCCAGTGCCCAAATTATTTCTACCTAATATTCTTACCGTGCTTCCTTGGTCAATGCAATGTTTAATTGACTCAAAGAATGGGAAGAGACACTTGGATTTAGCTCATTCATGTCTGTCACTTTTCCTGTTCCTTTTATAACGTCCTTTAATTGTTGCTATTTATTAGAGAATATAAAGCTTATGAACAGCATATACAATGGTAGAGTGGGGCATAATGCAGGTAGGCACTGATCAAGCTTTCCTACATTCAGTGAGTTGGATGGGGACTGATCTGTGTCTCCGTGAGAAAACTTTGACCCTCTCAAGTGCAGCAACATCACCTGACATATGTGATGCAGTACAGAGATGCTTCTGGGACAACAGAGAGCTGGAATATGCAGAATATTCCTGACTTTTCAGCATCAGGCTACCTGGAAGCCAAAGGAAGTACAGAGGTGCCTATACTGCATCAAGGGCTCAGTCCTGGTACAGAAGAGCTCTTTACTCCTGGGGGAATTGTGCACCACTGCACAAGTGCAGAATTTATGTCCCCCACAGATTTCTTTTATCAGAGGGGTAGCCATGTTAGTCTGGATCTGTAAAAAGAGACAAAGAGTCCTGTGGCACCTTATAGACTAACAGACGTATTGGAGCATAAGCTTTCGTGGCTGAATACCCCCTTCGTCAGACGCATGTGGTGGAAATTTCCAGAGGCAGGTATAAAAGAGGTATACCTGCCTCTGAAAATTTCTACCACACACACCTGACGAAGGGGGTATTCAGCTACAAAAGCTTATGCTCCAATACGTCTGTTAGTCTATAAGGTGCCACAGCACCCTTTGTTGCTTTTTACAGTTTTCTTTGCTTCTCCACAGAAAAATGACTTTCAGACAGGGAAGCAAAGGGAAGGCACAAGATCAGTCATGCAGTCCTCCCCAGCACTATGTTTCAGGTGCCCTGGGCAGCTGGCAGAGAGGTAAATCACTGTAGGGCAGGGGGCAGGAATGGAGAAGACCCAGCTGGTGGCTTCCACCTTGCATCAGGCTCAGCTGCTGGTCCTGGCTGGGCTGGGGAGGACGAGACTTCCTCTTCCCCTGCATGGCATCTGGGGGCCAGGTCAGACCCATCCCAAGATTTCTCCCCCAACTGCAGGAAGCTTTGCAAACTCCCCTCCCACCCTGCACCCATAGCTTCTCAGCTGCAGGAGGGATCCCTGTCCAGACAGCTGCTCCCTCATCTGCCCCATCCCCATGCATCCAGACCCCTTCATACCCAGACCTTCCTGCTGAGCCTCACTGCCACCATACAGACTCAGAATCCCCCCGATAAGCCCCACTTCCTCTGCATCTGGACCACCTCCATGAGCCACCTGCACCCAGATCCCCATCCCACCAAGACCCAACCAGCTGCACCTGGATCCTCATCCCACTGAGCCCCACTGCCCCAGCATCTGGACCCCCCACTAAGTCCTCCAAAGCCAGACCCCCCCCGCTGAGCTCTATCCCCCACACACCCAGGTCCCCCTGCTGAGCCCAACCACCTTCACCTGGACCCCCCTGCAGAATCCCATTACCGCTGCACCTAGAACCCCCCAACAAGCCCCTGTACATCCAGATCCCCCCAAACACACACCCGGATCCCCCACTGAGCTGCCTGTACCCAGACTGCCCCACACAGAACCCTCTCAACCTACACTTGGATCCCTCCACACTAAGCCCCCCACACTTGGATCCTGTCTTGCTGAGCCTGCCTGCCCACACCTGGTGCACCTGACACAGAAGGGCAGAACCTTGAGGTGTTTCTGGGACAGACCCCAGTCCTTGTGCTGCATCAGGGTTGGGTTCAGGCTCACCACTGAGTCCATGTCCCCCCGGGAAGCTGCACAATAATCTCTGACCTCTGTGCAGCCCGTGGTCTGTGCTCCCCAATGCCATGCTGGAGCCTCTGCATTTATTTGACAAATAAAATTTGCAGTTTTGCAGAATTTTTAAAATATTGTGTGCAGAATTTTTATTTTTGTGTCACAGAATCCCTCAGGAGTAGCACTTAATCATGTACATGTCTTTACACAGATGCCCAGTCCTACCGAAGGGGTAGCGGGCTCAGCACTTTGCAGGATCAGGTAGTGAAAGAGCAGGCATATGCAATAAATCAGAAAGTTCAGTGGAGGCAAGTATTTATACTGCCTATAGCACTGTGCAAATAGAAAGCTGAAGAGCAGGATAATTTTCCCCAATAGTAATACACAGGGACTAGCCTCGTGCAGAAATGGGTGAAAGCCTTATCACAGGAAATTGGGTCAGAGGCAGGGCCGGCTCCAGCATTTTTGCGGCCCTAAGCAGCAAAAAAAAAAAAGTCGCGATCGGCCTCACTTCAGTGGCAGGTCTATCACCGCTGCTTCATTCTTCGGCAGCAAGTCCTTCCCTCTGAGAGGGACTGAGGGACCCACTGCCAAATTGCCACCGGAGAGCCAGACGTGCCGCCTCTCTACAGTGGCCGCCCCAAGCACCTGCTTGCTGTGATGGTGCCTGGAGCCGGCCCTGCTCAGAGGAGATGTATAGCTGAGTTCTTTTCCATCTGTTTTTATCTGTGAGGGGAGTTCTCATCATTGCTGCCTCGAATGGAGGATGGGAATCAGGGACATAATTTCCTAGTTAATACTGTGCAGGGCCATCTGTGTTTAGTTCTGGCCATTAACAACTAGGGTCAACATGTCTCTTCTGTGAGTGCACAGTGGAAGAAGAGAGCACAATGAGCCTTCCGGCCTGGCTTGCATGGTCTGCACAAGAAGCACAGCCCCCGAGCTTCAGGAACTTAGTGGGGACTGACCCCTTTTTGCTACTCCAGAGGTACACAAAACCAGAGGATAAAGCCCCACGTCCACTTTGCATTGACCCATGAAGTGGGATCAGTGTACGTAAGGTCGTATTCTGCACCCTACGTAGGTACATTCTCCCTGCTAGATGGGTGCCTTTTAATTAGCACAATCTGCTCCTAAATATTTAAGAGACAATCTGAAGAGAAAACATAAAACCCAGTCTTGGCTCATCACGTATTTAGTTAACAAATATCTTCAGGCACTTCACAGGAAAATCACCTCCTCTTGCTTTATTCTGTGTATGCCTGTCTGACTGGGCATGAATGTAATTAAATCTAGATTTAAAAATATCAGCATGTGGAAGTAGCATACCCTCTAAACAAAGGTCTCTGTCAGAACGCAGGCATTACAGGTTGTCTAGATAGTTTATTTTCATTAGGGAAATGAAGAGAAATATTAAGGAACTAGCAATAAATGGGAAATTTAAAGCTTCAAAATTCAATACTAACTGTCATTCTCCTGGTGCATTGTTTTGGGAAAGATGATTTTTCTTGAAGGTAACATGCATATATTCCAGCCACATCCTCTGGTGGCGCAAATCAGTGTAGCTCTGTTGACTTCAGTGGAGCTATGCCAGTTTATAGTAACTGCGGTCTGGACCCTACATATTGTAATGCTTATATATAGACATCAAAGGATTTATTGGGACACTGCAAGTAATAACTCCAGCGCACACAGGCAGGAAATAACTTTTCCATAGCACTACCCCCTCTCCTCCAATCAAGACAACATTATATCAATCAAAGTAACTTGACACTAAAAGATACAGCACCATCTATTGGTCTCATGTATGTTCACTGACCAAGGCTAAACATAGAACCAGTGGAACAGTTTACTCTTTCAGCTCCCCATTACTCACAGGGTGAGCGACACTGGTCTTTATCTTGGTTATCTGGAGTTGTCAGCAAACCTCATGTAATAATCTTCCCCTGATAGTTACAGATGTGGGTTGGTGAACCAAAATGCAATTCTACATGTTTCATCAATGCATCTATAACTGTCTCAGCAATGTTATCCTTCAGTGACTGCAGCACCACATACTTCAAGAAGGTGTTATAAGCTACCTGCAAATACTGAGTTTCAATTTGTGTTTCTAATAGTGAGCCTTTTCAACTCAACCTATATGAACTCCCAGGTCTCACTAGTTGGGGCATTTCCCCTAAAGGAGTTCTGAGTCTCCTTGATGGTGCTTTTCTTTATTTTCAGGAAAAACAGGAAGGTACCCAGTCCATAACGTCTGTAGCCATGCCCAGCCAACAAACATACTGTTCTCTGTAAGCTTATTGGCAAGACAATCTTGCAACAACCATCATGCACCAGTAAGTTGCGAGCCAGATCAATACATTGAACCTCCCCCATCTGGGTCTCCTTCAGTAGACCTGTTGATGTACTACAGGGAACTCAGGGTCCTTAGACTGTTCTTCCCAGATGTTGTCCCAAGACCAGTCTGAGTCTATTCTCAGTGCAGGAGCATCCACAACCATGTTTTGCTTTCCAGGTTTATGAAGAAATGTGAATGTATATTTGGACAGTTTGTGAATCCATCTCCACAGGTATCCTTCTGGGTTGGGTTTCATAGGAAGCCGCTGCAGGGGATTTTGGTCTGTGTATACTATGCATTCCACAATACAGCAAATATGGACAAGAGGCCCTCCGTATAACCACACACACCAATGCTGTAGCCAAATACTTGGTTTCCCTCACTTAATTTGCAATCTCCAAAAGCCATCAATCTGCACCAACTCATCAATTCATTCAAGGGCAAATCCAATAGCAATTAATAGACAGGATGGGTCTGGGACCCTGAGTTCAGCATAGTTTAGAAGTCCAAGCCAGACACAAATGTGACTGGCACAAGGTGCCAAGAAAAAGGAAAAATATGTGTGCATCCAGTTGCAATACTTGCTTATAGAAATAAAAGGATTTGTTGGGATATTGCAAGTATGAACTCCAGCACATACAGACAGGACTTGTCTTGGTTTTGAATAGCTAGAATGAAGTTAACAACATAGCAAGACAAGACAACTTAACACTAAGATAAAGACACAGCACCACATATTGGAGGAGCTGTCTGCACTGATCATTACAATAGCCAAGATGCACCAACAAGCACCACAGGTGGTTGGAGTGTGCTTCATGAGCAGTCATTTCCCATCCAAATGATTTTATGAGCAGTAGCTGCAGAGGGGAAAAAACTGTATTTAATGACTCACACCAATAGTAATAAGACCATCAAGATATGACATGTCAAGAATATCACTTGATCACTCATGTAAAAATGTTCTGGCATTAAGCAATACACGCTATGGCACAGACTTTTGTCCTTCCTAAGAAGAGGTTTTCAGTGCCTGGTACCTAGATGTAAAAACAGCATTTTTTGAACCTGCCATTATTAAAAAAATTGGCTTAACAAGAAAGATTAAGAGAACTAAATAGGTGGAGATAAGCTTCGTGACCTGACAACCTTTACAAATATCTGAAGGATGTAAATACCACTGTGGAGGGAAATATTTAGCCTGATGTAAGAGTATAGAATCAGAAAAACTGTATGAAATTTAGAGAAGGAAAAAGAAGGGCAAATAGCTAGAAAATCATCCTAACAATAAGGCTTATATGATGAAGGAATAGCCAGGAAATCAATGGAAGTCCTATCCTTGGATACTTTTAAAACCCATAGATGGCAGTGTTAAAGGTCCCTTTGTGTTACAACAGCACTGGAAAATATAAAAGGGAAAAACTGCACTGCTGGGTAGTGTGACTTCCTATGTCTAATTGCTATAATTTGGTGATTCTGAAGTACAGGTTATTATACAGCTAGTATGGCCCAACCATTAGAGCTTTTTAAAATGTTTCCAACTTTTTTCCCCATTGAAACTTCCCTTTGTTGGCAGATAATTTTTTTCTCGAGTTTTTAAAAATGTTTTGTAATTTTTAAAAAATCATTAGTTTATGTTATTTATACTTTTCCATTTTCACAATAAGAAATATGCTAAAAGGACATTTTGATTTTTTGTAAAAATGCCACCAGGTGATTAAAATGACCCCAAAAAATCCAAACAAACACCCAATTTAAAATAGAAAGTGATAAAATGATAGGTGGAATTTGGGCACTTGACTTCGGCTCTTCTGAAAACCCCAGTGTAAAGGAGTTGGCTGGACTTTGCAGTCCCTTGTAGCCAGGGTGCCTCTGCTATGCTCTGCCCTCTGTTCCTGTTCCCTTCCTGGTCCTTTTCTGTACAGAAACTACACATGCTTGCTCGTGCATTTGTCACCCTTGTAGGGGTCCAGCTTTATTCAGATAATAGCTCAAGGAACAAAACCCAGAGTCCTCCAAATCTGCTCCAAAGCATGGCTCTTACTTAAGAGGCTGCATGTGGCTTGCAGCTGTCCTGCTCAGAATCGACTCCTCAGCTCTCCAAGACAACTGCTTCAGCTTTTATAAGGAACCAGCTGCTTGCTGTTCCCTCCCCGCATCACATGTCTCTGGCTAGCTCAGTTATCAAGCTTGCTTCAGACCTCTTGCAGGCAGCTCCCTCCCTCACCCTTCCTCTCTCACATCCATCCTTAGTGATATGCTAAAGCCCAATTTGATAATGTCTTTGTTCATATTATGTGTTGTGATGTCAAATGAAAACATCAAGATAACATTAACATAAAAATTAGGCTTCTTTGCCTAAGGAAAGAACAGGGAGATGGGCCAAAGTACTTCAGGCAGCGCTTCTGTACAAATGGATGAAAAAGGATTGCACTTAAAAAAAATCCTTCCCACCTGAAGTTGTAACTGTAGTTATTCAGGAAAAGTGAAGTTGGAAGAATGACTCTGGTTGTTTTGTTTAGCTGATAATATATAGCATGCCACCAAATAGGGACATTTATAAAAATCATCATGCAATGAATTAGAAAAAAGCTCAGAAAAAGTGTGTAATCTATTTCATATTCCTTTCGCTGTGGGCTTTATGTTCCAATCGAGTAGCTTAAAGCTGCTCCTGCTATGACTGGCTTTTATCACTCATGAATTTTCTAGTTAATTTTGAGGGAGACAGAGTGGTGTGACTAGTGTGCAAATGTTCACTGAAAGATTTCCTACTCAATTGCTGGACGATCATTGCTCCAGCAGCATATTAACTCTGTTAGCATGCAGCTGTTTGCAGAGCCTTTCATCTTTGGAGAATGATTTACACACACTTATGCATCACTAATAGTATAACAGGGGTAAGTACATGTGCAAATAAATGTGTTCATGCAGGCAGAAAAATATAGATAAATATATACGTGTGTACACACACACACACTCACTCACTCACTCACTCACCCCACATCCCCAAAAACAGCCATTAAAAGAAGATTAAGGCTGCAAGTCAAGCACTGGAAAGTTAGGAAATGCCCGAAGGAAGGTTGTCCACGCAACTTTAATTCAGCCCCCTTGTGTGTATGCACTATGATACACTATAATTATGTGAACTCCTACAATTTTTTTCCATGGGACTCCTTACTTCATTCAGTGCACTCAATGACAGTGCTCACTGAATAGGTAGCTTACTCAGTCTTTCTTTTCATCCTCACCATTCTGTGTGTGACCTCATGCTTTATTTATTGCATGCCATCCAAACCCTGCACTAATTATAGCATGATTAATTTCCTCGTGGGCTTTTCTGTGGTGCTTTGCTCAGAGTTTCTCAGATCTTTACAAACTTTACTGAATTTCTCTTCACAGCATCACGATGAGGTGAGGTAATGTGCTGGCATTATTCCCATTTTACACCTGGGGAGCAGATGCAGAGAAATTAAAGCCAAAGTTGTCAAGTGTCAACTCATTTGGGGTGTCATATTTAGGACAATTTATATAGCATTTCATAGCACAATTCCCATTGATCTCAACTGCAGTTGGGAATTTTCAGCACTTCTGCAAATCAAATCCCTGGTGTCTCAAGTTAGAACACAGCGTCCATCTGTGAGAAGTTTGGTTTACGTGATTTGTCCAGCATCTCACAGAAACTCTGTGGCAGAAGCAGGGATACAAGATATTTCTTCAGAGCAGCATTAAAGTGCATTAACTATAGGATCATCTTTTCTCTCCCTGCAGCTCCCTGCCTCATTCACCCAACACATGTCAATGAGACAGGTAGCCTGAAGACAATAGCTTCACTCACTACGCAATCCTCATTTATTCCCAGAGCACAGTCCATCCTGTGCAGTGAATGAGACAGTGGCCCTGGGGTAGGGGTGGGGAGGGAGAAGTGATTATGTAATTAAAGCTATCAAAATACTTATATATTAGGAGACTTCTCTGGTTTTGCACTCTTGGAATAAGGCAGACTGTTCAAATGTATTTAAAATAAGAAATGCAATGTTAGCTGAATTCTGGGAACTATGATTAGAAAAATCTTAAGAGGTTTAGCAATTTAATGAAACTAACAATGAAAAAATCTTCACTGATCCATGATTTATTTAAATCTTTTTATACAATATCTGTTATGGAAAGTTACTCTGAATATAGAAACACCCTGTTCTTCCAGCTGCATTAAATAGGTTATGTTTTATGGCATGAAAAAAGTAGACCAAACAAAATCAGTCTCATAATATTTTTTTGAAACCTAAAACTGTTTTTTTATTAAAAACCCAAAACTTGGCCTGAGTTCTCCAAAGTTCAACAAGCACACACCAGACTCAATCTAAAGTTTCAGGTGGAAGCCATGCAAATTCAGTGCATTCACATATTTTTACTCAAAAATAGATACTGTTTCTCTTTCAGTAACACTTAAAAGCACAAATTAATAACTATGGCCACATTCTTCCAGGCGCTACAGTGAACTGTCATGTAGTAAAAAGGCAGTCCGTGCCCTGAAGAGCTGTAGTGGGTCAGGGTCCCTATCAGTCCCCACCAAGAACATAAGAACAGCCATTCTGGGTCAGACCAAAGGTCCATCTAGCCCTGTATCCTGTCTTCCAACAGTGATCAATGCCAAGTGCTTCAGTGGCAATGAACAGAATGGGTAATGATCAAGTGATCCAGCCCCCAACCAGACCACAGTTCAGGCTGCTTACACACTCCTTGCCTTGCTTGTGAATACAATGGATTCTCCAAACAAAAATGTTCCTTTCCCTCTCCCACTGTTGGGGAGAGGGAGAATCAGAGTAAAAAAGAAAGACAAAAGTGCTCAGTCTCTGCCACCTCTTCAGAGTTTGGCTTATCTGCAGGCTCTAGTGGCCTTGTTCAGAGTAGGGTCTGTCTCCAGCCCCTTCTTTTGGTAACTTGTGCTTTATACCTGGTCCATACAGCTCAGGGACAGCAGAGTCTACAACTGTCTACTGCTTTGTTGATCTATCCCTGTAGCCAGCTCTCACCAAGTCACAGCAGTCTTCCTTTAGTCACCACCCCTTCCTGTGAGGGGCTTTCCCTTTTTAAGCTTCCTCCCTCCAGGTAGAGCAAGCCATACAGATGTGTCTGGTTAGTGCTGGCTAAGCCCACAAGAGCTTGTTAGCCATCTCTCAGCTAGAGTGAGGGTGGCCCCATCACAAAGCTTGCAGCCTTTGTTAATGCAAAGATGTAACTGATGGATGAAACAACCAATTGGTAAGGGTGGAATTGTGTGAGACTGAGACATCATGAACATGATTTTGCATAGACTAAAGGTGTGTGCATTATGGCCTGTCATCTGCCTAGTCATTATCAACAGGCAATATTCTGTATGTATCAAGACAAAAGTGAGTCTGAAACAGGGATCTGAACTTGGTAATTCTAGCTAAATTTTACTTCAAGTTTTGTGGATCTGTTCGCATACTAAAATTTAATAAAATTCAGAGATTGCAAACCCATGCAAATCAAAACAGGACTTCCATGAACTGTTACAAATTGAAGATATAGAGTTTTATACAGCTCTATTCATAATCCCCTTGGTTAAGAAATGTGTCTCAAGTAGGCAGAGGTCTCTCCTTTTTTGTCTTAATGAGCAACTGAAGACAATTCTCATTCCCTGTGCCGGCTTCAAGTGACTCTTGGTCTCAGTAGAGGGTGGGGGCAGTTATCACCTCTGATAATGAGGCACCTAAGTTAAGTGGCCTAACTTTGGACACTGACATTTGAAAATGTTGGCATAATGACTTGTCCAAGGACAAACAAGAAGTTCGTGGCAGGGTAGGGAACTGAATGCAGATCTCTTAACTCATAGTCCTTTGCTAAAGGGTACATGACACTAGTGTAATTTCCAGCATGGGTAGATTGTGTACACTAACTTTGATCAAGCTAGAGTAATAAAAATAGAACAATAGCCGCAGTGGCATGGGCAGCAGGGTGGGCTAAATGCCCCGAGTATAACCCAGTGTGGGATAATAGATACTTTCACGGGCAACTAGCTCACACTGCTGCAGATACACTTCTATTTTTAGCACACTAGCATGATCAGAGCTAGTGTGAGTGTGTCTTCCTGAGCTGGAAATTACAGCTCCAACGCCAGTGTAGAAATACCCTTACTGACAAGAAAATCCTTCTTCCTCTCTTGAAATGAAAATTTTCAAATCTTTAAAAGGTTCAAACAATTTTTTCCCCAAAGATGTGGGTCAGATTTCATTTCATTCAAACTTTTTCAGCCACCTTAACTCTTGTCCTCTTTACTACCCCTTCCACTTGCACCTCTTTCTGTTGCCAGAACTCCCCACTATTGCTGGGCCAAACTGTCTTTCTGCTGTTGATGCCCACCAATATTGATTGCTAAATTATCTCCCTCTTTGCTATCACCCCTCAGGCTTCTATTCGCTTCCTCACTTCCTCCTTCCACTATGAGTCAATTATCTAAATCCTCACTGTGTTCCTCACGACAGTTTTTAAAGGACAAGTGTTTAAATCCAGCCCTGCCTCTTTCTTCAATTAATTTTCATTTTTAGCAATGAGGAAGAGTAATGCCAGGTTTTATGCTAATCCGCATCCAGAGCTAATTTGAGCCTGTCAGTATAACAACACAGGTTGAAATAGATATACCCCTGAGAAACACTTTGCCTGTTTATGTACTGGAGACAGGAGATGACAAACAATAATGAAATGTGCATCAACAGCAGTCACAGAGGATCATAGGATAATTGTTTCCTTCCTAGGGCGGATGGAAAGCATTTTATTTTTGTCAAATAAAGGAACAGATTCTAAGTGGCAGTTTGATGAAGATGACAATTTGATATTTGCAGAATGAGATTTACTTTGGGTGGCAACCTGGGCAAATAAACACTGCTAGGAATTATTCATAATTAGTAGCAGGTTTTCTAGGGAAATTGGGGTCGGGAGCTCAGTGTTTGCAGCCTCCCGGACTGGAATATTTAATAACTGGAACTCAATGGATTAAGGTTGTACTGGCTAAAGAAGTGTACAAATATGCCTATTTTAGAACCAAAAGTTTTAATTCCATTACATTCAAAGGACTGGTATTTGACCTATACACTTTATTGATAACCTGGCATGATTACTATGCCTTGCAGTAGGTCTAAGTTAGCAAGACTGAAGAGAAGTGAATGACAAGAAAGCCACTACTTCAGTGCTTCTACCCTGAATTACAATGATAGCCATTTCTGGTGGGAGAGAGTCATGAGAAATGTTGTGAGTCAAATAGCTGTAAAGACAAACTATATAATATTTGTCTGGATCGATAGTTGTAAAGAAGGATCTCTTTGCAATTAAAAAGCAGCTTGTACATTATTAGAAATGGGTGATGCCCTCCTCCTATGGCATTGTGGCATAGTAAAATATGGACTGCCCTTGTAGTGCAAAAGCTTTCACACCAAGTACATATACAACAGAAGTGGCAAAAAAAGGACAGGTATTTGGAAATGTGGTCGGTCATCCTTTCTAGCATACTAATATACTCAGAGGAGGAGGAGGAGGAGGGGTCCCACAGCCAGCAAGCCAGAACACTTAGTCAGGGACTTTGACTATTAAGCTGCTCATGAATAACTAATTCATGATGTAGGATGCTAATGTTTTACTGTAATTTGCCTCAATACAAAGTTTTTTAAATAACCCAACAAACTCCTCAGCATAGGATCTTTATCACCTGCATTATAAGATAATTAGTTTCTGTGGAGAAGCCACTAAAACACAAATAAAGGATTGTTTGTTGTTGTTTTAGTCTTTAAATGACAGGGCAAGGGTACCAGGCTGTGATATGAGAATGGTTATTCAGACAAGCACAAAGTGATATAGCGAAACTGGGCATTCATTTGTCTCAGGCATTATCTATCCTTCTCTGTAGTTAAATGTGTGTGTTGGATTCTTCCTATATAGAGGTTAAGCATTTGTCCATAAACCAGAAAGAGAAAAGATGTTCAGACAAGTGGTAGTGATATGTGCTGGTGCCACAGAATTAAAATAATCACTTTGTTTTAGAATGAAAGCCCATCATCATTAGAAAAAGCCTAACTGCATAGAAAATGGACCATAGAAATATGCCATTTTGTGAGCAGCACTCATATAACATTTTAGAAATCCTACAAGGCTGTAACACAAGGTTGGATTTGGCATTTGCTGGATAGTTTAAGGAGTGTGAAGGCTCCTTCAGGATAGCTAATCTGATCGAGTCTGGTGTAGTCCTATTTGAAAAGCATATTTTACTGCACAGCTAATAGGAAAATAATAGACACAACAGTTAGATATTTGAATAAACCCACCTGCCATAGCCAACGCATATTTTTAAAGGAAATCTTCAAATGCAATTAAGAATTAAAATTCATGAAGCGAGTGACAACTTTACAGAGCCAAATGGCTGAGGGGGAACCAGTCAAGTCAATAACTCTGTAAACCAATGTGCCATGTAAGTTAAGGAACTATAGATTTTTTATACAGAGTAGGGAACTGAAGAGAGCAAGTGGGTGATATACAGAAAATTTGCTCACCCAGGTGATGCAAGTTTAACAAACTTTCAAAAATGTAAATGTTCACATTCCCTGATCACTACACTGGGAGGTGTGACGTTAGAACTGTGGCTAGGCTAGAGTCAGAGATGGGCTACTGGTTAGAATCTAGTTGGTAATCTAGTCTGTCTCCCTGCTCCGGAGTGAATTGCTCCTTGCAGGTTGTGTATTTTCCAGAGTTTCATCCAGACCATTTTTAAATGGAAACAGAGTTAGAGTAAGAGACTTGTGGTCCACTAAAACCACCTCACCCGTGAACAGCTCCATTTGTGTAGCTCCTATGAACAAAGAGAGGAAGAAGATCTCTGAGGTCACCAGCAGGAACTAAATCTGCCAGACCAAATGAGCCTCCCTGAGGTAGAGAGTAATAGCCCCTAGAGAATAAGCCAGCCAAAGTTCTAGTTGAATATTTTAAAAGCCTATGTGTAGGTGTCATTCCACAATTTCCAGGAAATTAAAGGCAAAGGTTCTAATACAGTAATTAATTCATTCCACTGGGCCTATGATCACCCTTGGTTTTCTTTCTTCCCAGTACGGTATCATATTGTCTATATTACCCAAGGAAAATGTTCTAGACATATTTATGAATTTCCTGGTTTCTGAGAACATAAACCCAGAGAGACAGCAATAACATTGTGTGTGTGGATTGTCTTTGGGTACTTTTACACGGCACACACCTTACAATGATGTAGAACACATATGTGCACGCCCTCTTATCATGGGTATAAATAGCAGTGTAGATGGTGAGGCACTGCTTAGGCAAGTAAACATTTCTGAATCCTTAGGGCAGGGGTAGGCAACTTATGGCACGGGTGCCGAAGGCGGCACGCGAGCTGATTTTCAGTGGCACTCACACTGCCCAGGTCCTGACCACCGGTCCGGGGGGCTCTGCATTTTAATTTAATTTTAAATGAAGCTTCTTAAACATTTAAAAAGCCTTATTTACTTTACAAACAACAATAGTTTAGTTATATATTATAGACTTATAGAAAGAGACCTTCTAAAAATGTTAACATGTATTACCGGTATGCAAAACCTTAAATTAGAGTGAATAAATGAAGATTCGGCACAGCACTTCTGAAAGGTTGCCGATCCCTGCCTTAGAGTATGTGCACTACATAGCTCTCTACATGCCCAAGCAGTGCCTCCCACACCTACACTGCTGTTTTTAGCAGCCTGCTGTCCTGCTGCCACCCCATTTGCGGGAGTCTTTCCCCGTCACAGTGAAATCTTTTCCTCCTGCCTCTCCATGCTAGAGCCTTTCACTGATGCATGCACTACAGTGTGGATGCAGCCTGCTTTTCACTGTGGTGTATAGCTGCACATATCCTACATGCCACTGCCAGTAGTGTGCAGTGTAGATGTAGCCTTTGCTTTATTCATGCTATTATTTATCTTCTTGCCCAAAATATCTCCTCTGAAGAGCGATGTGTGCACAGCTGGGAGGTCAGAGAGGTGGATGTTGCTGCAGTTGAGGCAGAATACCATGAGGGTCTGAACAGAAGATGTAGCTCTGAGTTACACCAGGGATGAATTTGGTCCATTATATGCTGCAGCTATAAAGCAACTAGTGGACTCTTTTGCTGTCAATTCTATCTAGTAACTCAGTTAATAAATAATTATAATTGCATTTCTGAATCCGCCACTGGTATACACTAAAAATCAATAATATACTTACTTTCCAATCCTATACATAAAATATTGGGCCAGATTCTCTTCCCCTGCTCTTGTCACTTTGTGCCATTCAAGAGCTAATTGCATATAGCCTTACTCATGTGAGTAAAGACTCTCCCTGGCATTTGTTTTACATTAACATAACTCCAATGGAATTACTCTCAATTTCCATCAGTGTAAGTGAGGACAAAAGCCTGTTTAGGCTATTATTCTATACATTCACATGAGAAGAAAATTAGGCATATATTGTAGTGTTTGTAGGTTATTAGCCTAACTGAAAATGTTGGAGCAAGATCTGCAGCAAACCAGAGCATCACAGCAATGGGGGATGGAATGTGCCTGCTATAACAGTTGAATCTGAGCCATATTTTACCATCAATCTTTGCACAAATGGCACACTGATATCAATGAGAGCAGTGGAGAAGCTGACTCTAGATTTTGGAGAGTTTGGAATTCAATGAACCAGGCACTACGACAGTGAAAAATGGTATCATCTGAAAGTAGACAAGCAAATTTGAAACACAAGATCCTTTCACAACAGGAGTTGAGGATTATTTAATCTGCCAGTGTCTGGGAAAAGGTTGCCCACAGGATGTTTCTAATTTGTTATGGAAATTGGTAAAAAGTAGGTTTGTTTTAATTGTTTTAAACTCTAAAAACACCTTGAAAATTTAATGTGACTTTATGGTCATTTTTATTCCTTCATTCTAGTTTCCATCCTTTTTTCTCTCCATTCCCCATTAAAGATCTTTTTCCTTCCTCCCCTGAACATGCCAATTTTTCCTCTTTCGCCTTCCACCTCTACTTTATCACTCTAACTCCCTTTCTTCTATCACCTCTATCTTTCTTTTGCTTTTCTCTATCAATCCTGGCCTCTTTTCCCTCAAGCTTTCTCCTTACATTCTCTTGTTCCTTCTTTGATTTTCATTTACCTCTTCACCCTCAGAAAAATATAGTCATTATTGAGGATACTAACAGATTGGGGAAAATGTATTGCTTTCATCTCATTAGTTTTATACATGACAAACTTCGTTCCAATATAATGTATTTTACAATTAGGGATAAATCTGGAGTTTATGAAATGAAATGGCTGCTGTAAAACTGACCAGCTGAATGAAGAGAGGGCAATTTATTTACATAAAAATTAGCAATGGGCTCACACCATCAGAAATTCAGAACGGGGATGTTGGTTCAGTCCATGATAAAGGTATTGCAAGAATCCAGATCCAAGGCTGGATTTCAGACATCCCCAAAAGCTAGGGGATTGGTTTGGGACAATCTCAAATCAAACTAATCTTTTAAAAAAAATCACATATCAAATCCTGACTAAGGTTCTGATCTGGTTCCAATAAAGCCAATGGAAACTTGGCCTCTGATTTCAGTAAAAGCAGGATTGGGCCTTTTTATGAAGCTCCTTATCTATATCCCCAAATGACACTGGTTCCTCTTTATGCATTGTGTTGGACAGCTTGACATCGATCATGATAACATTAATCCCACAGCTCAAGCAAACTGAAACCTAGCCAAATATTTTCAGGGGCTGTCTGACAGCCTCTGTCCTCTGCAGGGGGAAGGTCCCACCCACTACTGCTGGTGTGATGTACCTATCTCCCAACTCCCAAATCAGCTGCTGATACAAAAACCTCACTCTGTCCCTAGCTAGTGCTGTGTGTGTACCACATTCTTTAGAGATTACAGTAAAATCAGTGAAAAGAAGGCAGGCAGCCATTCAAGCTAAATAATGAATAAGGCTATGGGTCGGAATTTCCCCTCCTGTGATAAAATCCATGGGAGGGGAGTTGGGGAGGAGACCTCCCTCAGGATCTCCTCACATAGTCCCTTCCCTATCATTTAATCAGAGGTATTTCCCCTCCCCCGCCCAAATGAGTTGTGAACGGACCCCCAACTTTGGAGGAATCGGTGAGATCCCAGGGGATTCACAGGAGATGAGGGCCATCTTCACAGTGCTGCTGTGCCTCTGGCTGCCATGGCTGCCAGCAATCCCTGGCAGCATGGTTCCAATATTGGTGTGCTACCATGAACACATTCTGGCAGCCTGCTGTGGAGACTCTCCTTAAAGGGAAATACCCACTGCAAAGTGTGCTACTCAGGAAAGATCTCAGGCCACATTACCTTTTCCCAGGAAGATCCACAGTTCTAGACATTCATTCTTATCCCCGGCCCTGCTCCCATCCAAGAAAGCATCACTCACTCTCCCTACAGGGATCCCACCCCTATAGGGAAGTATTTCGGGTCCTGGGAATGGGATCCTGTTGTGAAAGCAGCTGGTTCCCTTCTCTTCCATATGGGATGGGTCACGCTCATACATGGTTAGGAGTTAGTTTCACAGATGTGAATGAAGCACTATAGACAGGAACTCTGCATTGGTTTGTTATACATCAGGGAGCTAAATAACAGGGTAAGTAGGTATGTTGAGAAGAGAGTTTTTGAAAGTCCCCACCACAGTGTCAGTTTCACCATTCAGCATAAGAGACTGTTGTCTGTCTTGGAAGGGGTTGCCATCTTAAAGGTACTGAATATTCCTACCCCATTAGGAGGCTCAATATCATGGGACTGATAAGGAGACAGATACAAACTTGCTTTACTGTGCACTGAATTTGTTTTTCAGTGTTTCTGTTGCTAGCTCTTAAATTAACCAAAAATGCTTTTAAATGTCACACTTTGGGATTTATCTTAAAACAACTTGGAAACTGAAGTTTTCAGTTGTTCCATGTAGGAACTGAATGTTCTCAGTCCTAAGCAGTCTCATGACAGTGTCAAATTGGCAGCTTTCTGTTTAACTGTTATTATATGGCAGACCCTTTAAAAAACCTTTTCAATACTTGCTCTTTTTTCTCACTAGCTCTAGAATATCTTTTATATTACACTTTTTTCTTTAACATTCACACTCCTATGCTACTATCCACCTGAGGATCCCAGCAGAGCTTATATATTATCTAAGAAAGAATTAAGACTGTGGTGACATAGTTAAGTGTTGTTATCACATAAGAACTGCCTTTCTGGATCAGACCAATGGCCCATCTAGCCCAGTGTCCTGTGTCCAACAGTAGACAGTAACAGAGATTCAGACAAGTGGACAGAATAAGGCTGTCATGGTATAATTCCCCACTCTGAACCTTAGCGTCCAAAAGATGGGGAACCAGCATGAATTCCTCTAAGCTCAATTACCAGCTTAGTACTTGTAGCGCTGCCACCAACCAGGAATTCCAGTGCCTGGTACACTCTGGTCCCCATAAAACCTTGCCCGGGGACCCCCAAGACCCAGTCCCTCTGTATCTTAACACAAGGAAAGTAAACCCTTTCCCTCACCGTTGCCTCTCCAAGGCTTCCCCTCCCTGGGTTACCCTGGAAGATCACTGTGATTCAAACTCCTTGAATCTTAAAACAGAGAGGAAAATTCACCTTCCCCCCTCCTTCTCTCTCCCCCTCCCAGACTCTACCTGAGAGAGAAAGTAATCCTGACACAGAGAGAAAATTAACCTTTCTCTCCCCCATCCCTCCTTTCTCCCCACCAATTCCCTGGTGAATCCAGATCCAGTCCCTTGGGGTCTCACCAGAACAAAAAAACAATCAGGTTCTTAAACAAGAAAAGCTTTTAATTAAAGAAAGAAAAAACAGTAAAAATTATCTTTGTAAATTTAAGATGGAATATGTTACAGGGTCTTTCAGCTATAGACACTGCCTATATACAAGTACAAATTAAAATCCTTTCAGCAAAATACAAATTTGAATACCTTCCAGCCAAATACACATTTGCCAATAAAGAAAACAAACATAAGCCTAACTCGCCTTATCTACCTACTACTCACTATTCTGGACATATAAGAGACTGTATCAGGGAGATTGGAGAGAAACCTGGTTGCACTCTCAGAACCTGGAGTCTGGTCACTCTCAGAATCCAGAGAGAACAACAACCAAAAACTAACAGCACACACAAAAACTTCCCTCCCTCATGATTTGAAAGTATCCTGTCCCCTGATTGGTCCTCTGGTCAGGTGACAGCCAGGCTCACTGAACTTGTTAACCCTTTACAGGCAAAAGAGACATGAAGTACTCCTGTTCTATTAACCCTTAACTATCTGTTTATGACAAGGGCGGTTGGAGTGATCTACCCCGTCTTCCTCACCTGACTTTTGGAATTCAGAGGTTTAGAGTTCACCCTGAGCATGGGGCTGCATCCCTGATTATCTTGGCTAATAGCCATTGATGGCCCTCTCTTCGAGAAATATATCTAATTTTTTTAACCCAGTTATACCTTTGACCTTCACAACATCCCATGGCAATGAGTTCCACAGGTTAACTGTGCAATGTGTGAGCAGCCATTCCCCTTCTTTTTATTAAATCTGCTGTCTATTAATTTCCTTGGGTGTAGTGGAAAAGGGTAAATAATACTCCTCTTTTTATATTTTCCACACCATTCATGATTTTATAGACCTGCATCATATCCCCCCTTAGTCGTCTCTTTTCTAAGCTGAACAGCCTTAATCTTTTTAGTCTCTGCTTCTATAGAAGCTGCTCCACACCCTTGATCATCTTTGTTGCCCTTCTAAGAACATTTTCCAGTCCCACTATATCTGTTTTGAAATGGTGCAACCAGACTAGACATAGTATTCAAGGTATGGAAGCACCATCTATGATCCATGGCATTATGATATTTTCTCCCTTATTTCCTTTCAATCCCTTTCCTAATAGTTCCTAACATTCTGTTAGCTTTTTTGCCTGCTGCTGCGCACTTAGCTGAAGTTTTCAGAGAACTAGTGCCAGTGAGTCCATTAGCTATTGGAGACCATTTTACAAAGAGAAAAAAGAGACAAAGAGAGGACCAACTTGCCCAGGGTCATACAGCAAGTCAGTGGCAGTACTAAAGGGAAAAAAAAATCTAATCTCATAAGAGATAAAACTCACCTCGGCAGGAGTCTGATACTGACGACATTCTGTTAAAATTACAAATCTGCAGCAAAATCACTCAAACCATTCAGGTTTCTTGAAAGAGGCCACTAATGATATGCCTCACTGAAAGCTGACAGCTGCCCTTTCAGGCTGACCTTTGTCTTCAAATTCTCCACAGTTTGGACTGTAACATGTCAACAGTTCCAGTTACCGACAGGAAGATGTATTGAGGTAAATATTCCAGCCCAGCAAATTAATAAGAGTTAGGAAAACTCCTGTAAATACGAGGGCTGCTCAGTAATGGGAAACATCAAACCCCTAAGGTGCTAGAAGCGGGCCAGGTGTACTGCGACTCAGAAGCAAGCATGGCAGGTGCTTCAGCAGTTAGGCCTTGTAGGCACTAGCCCTAGTGGGTCCCAGTAAACAGCTCAGACACATGAATAGGGTTGCCAGCTTTGGTTGGATGAATTCCTGGAGGTTTCATGACATGACATTATCTTTAATTAAAGATTAATCTTTAATTCCTGGGGACTCCAGGACAATCCTGGAGGGTTGGCAAGTGCACACATGACTAAGGGAGGTTTTGTTTGTTTGTTTGTTGTTTTTTTTTTTGGTTTTTTTACTTAGACTTTCAGGAAAGGGAAAGGTTGAAAATTCCCTAGGGTAAAGGTTTAAACAGTTACACTTCAAAGTGAGCAATAGCAGTAAATGTTTAGACCCCTGGCACAGTCCAATAAAGAGCCAGGGCTCTTTGAGCCTAGTGCCTGGAATGCCCTCTCCAGTCCAGTCTCTAATGAAACAAATAGGAGCTTTAAAAGCAGCAAAGAATCCTGTGGCACCTTATAGACTAACAGACGTTTTGGAGCATGAGCTTTCGTGGGCGAATACCCACTTCCTCAGATGCATGTAATGGAAATATCCAGGGGCAGGAGCTTGTAGGCAGGGTTGCCCAGGGGAGAAAAAGGGGCAGTTTGCCCTGAGCCCCCATTTGAGATGGCTCCCAAACTGAATGGCAATGTGACCTCTTGCACTTTGCTCCTCTACACTTTGGCCTGGCCACCCCTTCATACTGACTGAGGGCTGGCTGGGCCTGTACTTAGGATGGAAGAATCCCATGGACTGCTACAGACTAGGGACTGAGCTGCTAGGCAGCAGTTCTGCAGAAAAGGACCTAGGGGTTACAGTGGATGAGAAGCTGGATATGAGTCAACAGTGTGCCCTTGTTGCCAAAACAGCTAATGGCATTTTGGGCTGTATAAGTAGGAGCATTGCCAGCAGTTCAAGGGACATGACCTTTCCCCTCTGTTCGCCATTGGTGAGGCTTCATCTGGAGTACTGTGTCCAGTTTTGGGCCCCATACTACAAGAAGGATGTGGAAAAATTGGAAAGAGTCCAGTGGAGGGCAACAAAAATGATTAGGGAGCTGGAGCACATAACTTATGAGGAAAGGCTGAGGGAACTGGGATTGTTCAGCCTGCAGAAGAGAAGAATGAGGGGGGATTTGATATCTGCTTTCATCTACCTGAAACGGGGTTCCAAAGAGGATGGATCTAGACTGTTCTCAGTGGTACCAGATGACAGAACAAGGAGCAATGGTCTCAAGTTGCAGTGTGGGAGGTTTAGGTTGGATATTAGAAAAAAAATCACTAAGAGGGTGGTGAAGCACTGGAATGGGTTACCTAGGGAGGTGGTGGAATCTCCTTCCTTAGAGGTTTTTAAGGCCTGGCTTGACAAAACCCTGGCTGGGATGATTTAATTGGGGATTGGTCCTGCTTTGAGCAGGGGGTTGGACTAGATGACCTCCTGAGGTCCCTTCCAACCCTGATATTCTATGATTCTATGAAACCTAAATAGTGCTGTGACCCCGTGTTGCAATTCCTGGAGCAGGGAGTTAGGCCCAGGCCCCATGGGACAGGAGCTGCTGCTGACGGGCGAGTGCAGAGTGTACTTGCTCTCCAACACACCCCACCCCACACGCCCCCCCCAAGTGTTTTGCACCAATGGTAATATTTTGGGAAGCGTTGGGGGACCTTGGTTTCAGACTTTGCCACAGAGGCCTAAAAATCTCTACAGTGCTGCTTACGGGTTGCCAATCCAGGCACAGTTAATGTCTGTTGTTGGGTCTCCTCTGCACTGACTCCCTGCTCAGCTACTGTGGCTCCCCTGTAAGTCCTACACAGACCTGCACCCAGCTGTAATGTCTGGCTGTCTCAGCCTGTTCTAGATGCAGCTTTGCATATGGTTCCTTTGGAATCTTTTCTGCCTCCAGCTTCCCTGCAGCTCTTAGCTAGCCATGCAGCCTTTTCAGCATCCAATCGATCTCGGTCATTTCCTGGTTCAGGACTTTTCCCTGTACCTGAAATGGGGAAGACAGATGTGCAGTGAGGAGGGGGAATTTGTTTCATTGACATTTCAAATTTTATCCAAAAAAGGGGGAGAGTGTGGAATACAACATTTTCATGACTGTATTCCCCCTGTGTTTTGGCCAGCTATAAAGTTTCAAAATTTATATAAGGCTTGTAATCAAAATGTTGATTTCTGACTATTTAAACAAAACAAAAAGCAAAGGGGAGGGGAGGGCTAGAAACAATGTGAAAATCTGAGACAGTTTGAAGGAAGGAAGAGACAGTTTGTGCCTCCTCTACTCAGAGGCAGCCAGGGCAGCCCCCAGAACAGTTTAGGATAGCCTTGAAAGCATCCCTAACTTGCATCTATGCTTCATGACCCCAGTGGACTCTTCATGGCTATGGAATGACTGGGATACAGGTGTGTGCCAGCCATGTCCCTTCTTGTACCTGATCTGCCCACTCCATCCTCTGGCCAGCCCTCACCCAGTCTTTGCTCTGCCCCACAATGCCCCTTGCACCTGCGATAGCTGTGGATGCAGTACACAGCTGACAGAATCTGTTCTTCTTTGGGTGTCGAGATCCCCTGCAATGGGGAATTCCCAAGGCAGAGCTTACATCCGTACCGTGGCCCTTTTATGCCAGCGTAGCTGGGTCAAAATGGCCACAGGACAACAGTGAATTCTTGATTCCTCATCCGCAGGTTACAGACAAGGACTTTGTGGAAGAGGGAGAAAAACAAGCCTGTGTTGTAGGAACAACAGTGATCTGTATGCTCTGTATAACCTGCATGTTCGAAAGGTCTGTTACACCCTCCCCCAGCCTTTTTGTCTCCTCTCTGTCTTTGAATACTTGTGAAGTTGTCCTCCCCCACCCTGCTGGAATGCTTGTGGAATGAATGGGCTCATTAGGCAGCGATCACATGCCCAATGCATGGACACTGTCCGAGGTGGAGTGTAACCAACCAGATGCGGCCAAGTCATCTCTAGTTGCAGCCCATGAGGAGCAGGTCCTTAAAAGGGGAAGGAGCCATGTGCTCAGCAGTGCACTCACAAGATTGTACCTCTTGTGAAGGCCCTTCACCCAGACTGCCTAGCCAGTGGTTCACCGTGTTGCATTTCATTGTGCCTCTGGAAGACTTACCTTCATCGCACCATCCATTGCTGCGCTGTGGGGCACTTACCTTATCTCCAGTGCCATGCCTGTCCTGGGAGTGTGAGTAGTCGAGTATGAGTGTGATCCCCTCCCTTCTTCTTTTGAGCTTAGCTATCAGTATAATAAGTGTGTGGCTTTCTGCTAAACTCTGGTGGGTCATTAGTCCTCCCTAAGCTTACTAGCTGGCCCAATTTCAGGTAACAGCCTGCGGCACCAGATGCCCTGAAGAAGGACCCTCTTGAATGGGGATAGTTTAGGACTGATGGATTTACTGAGGAGACTCCGACCAATTTATGCAACATCACAACCGATCGAGGGGTGGAGATAGAGGGGAAATAATAGACCATTCATTGAGACAATACCTTTGATTTTATGAAAATGTGCCAAGCATCATGTGACTTTCCCCAAATTTCGTGTGGAAAAAACACTTTGTTAGTCATCACCAGTTGGAGGTCTGTTTTGTGGTCTCAGTCCAGCTCTTTCACAACAGAGATCCACAACACTCTTCAACAGTAGCCTACGGAGGCTGGAGTCAGCAGATATTGATTCCTGGTACAAGTATTAACTTTTTGTATCTCTGATCCATGCTATATAACTGGTGCCAGGAAATAAAGTTCAGTCTCATATCCAGAGTTCCTGTGGATTACTCTTTATTACATAAACACACAAAAATAATCTCCTACCACCACAGTAGCACCTCATAACACACTCTGCAGAGAGACCGAGAGTGGACTATGTCATGGAAGCTCAACTACTTTCTCACTTGTAGGTGGTTCCTCTAGATGAGAGCTGAAGCATATGAGAGTTGGGCTGTAGGTAAGCTTTCATTGTTATTGATGGTGCGGTCCCTGTACCCGAACTGTGTGGTCAGAGGACTCTGATGTCCCAAGTCTTAGGGTATATCTATATTTCGAGAGGAGGTGTAAATTTCACCTTGAGAAGATATACCCATGCTAGCTGTGACCAAACTAACAAGCCCAAAGTAGAGTGCACCCATAGTAACTCGAGTGGCAGGAGAAGCTAGCCAACTGAGTATTTGCCTAGTATCTTGGACTGACACAGCTAGCCCTTCCCTCCACTCATGCCATGGCCACTCTGGTCTATTTTTAGTGCACTAGCTTGATCACTCCTAGAACAGATATGTTTCCTTGAACTGGAATTTACATCTGCAGCTCAATGTGTAGACTCACCCCGAATCCAGTGCTTTCTATGAGCTCTGCATTGGTGTAATTATGTATTAATACCAATGATATTTTGGAGACTTCAAAATCCATAAGAATCCTTCAGTAACATTCTGAGTGAATGAACTCTAGTAATTTATTATAGTTGGGTGAATACTGTTCTGAATTTTCTAGGATCTTAAAAAGTTTTACTCCTCCATATGTGTACTGAGTAATCAATATTGATTTTGCTATAACATCTTATTTTAAATATTCATCGTGTTCCAGAATGTAATGCCATGTTTATTCAAATCCTTTATTTTCTTGTTTCTTTAAGTATTTTTCAAACTGTTACCTTGCCTTATTGTCAGGTTTGTCATTGTCTTTAGTGTGGCTACATTATTTGTTTGCAGTCTGGGAATATTCAGAAACACATATTAGAATAATAGTCTGCAGAGCCCTTAAAAAGAGTTACTTTCTTTTATTCTACCAACCATAAAAAGATGATAAAAAGTCCTGTTTATCACAGTCAAAATAACTTTACAAATTATTAAATCTTTGCAAATCATTGTGGCTTACAATGAGGTAAACAGAGCACATAGTCATGCTCATGCACATAATTGTAGTCAGAACAGCATTAAAATGAGGATTATAATTTTTGTGACAAAATTTATTAACTAAGGCAATTTATTACGGAATCTCAGAGATAATTAACTTCTCTGTGTGCAACTTGAAATATAGATTTTTTCAGGCTGTATAAAAGTGAAGCTCATTTGGAAACAATTGAAAATCTGCAGAGTGAAGGGCATGTATTTCCAGGCAGGTGGCTATGTGATAATGCAGCCACCAAGCCCTGCTTCATCAGAGTTCTACATGATATCACTCTAACAGGTGACTTACTCCTGCTCTGGAGACAGAGGCAGGGGAAAAGCAACCACAAATTCTGGAGAGGGAAAGATCTCTTTGCCAGACAGAGCTCTAAGTCCCTCCTCAGCTTGCATTACAACAACATACCAGATTTTTCTGCTAACATGGTCAACAGTGGAATAGTTAACAGTGTTGACATTTATTATTTAAAGTGACAGCATTAGGCTTCAGAATCAACTCAGAACTGATAAAGCTGTTTTTCTGTCCACCTACAGATTCGGAAAGATAAAGTTTTACTGGATCACATTCAGAAGGTTATATCATAAGAACTTTTTCAAAGATGATGAGTGCACACAACTCTAATGGAAGTTAATGGGAGCTGTGGACACACAGCAGCCCTGCACAAACGGGCTCTAACATTCTACAAAATCGAACTGATCTACTACACAACGTATGGTTATTATTTATTTTAGGCAGCACCCACAGAGAACCAGGAAATTTCCAGATGGAAAAGGAGATACATTTACCATTATTTTCAGAAGGTACATTAAATTTTGAGTGCTGCATTTTTTGGGGTGTCCAACACAAAACACCTTAAGAAGGACTTATCTTCCAAAATTGCTGAGTGCCTATTCTCTGAAAATCAGGCCCTTTTAAGGCATCTCAAGTGGGCAACTCAAAACAGAGAAACCCAAAGTCACTGGACATTTTTGGAAATCTTGGGGACAATCCCTACCCTAAGGTGTCACAGTTTAAAGTGTAGGAATGGTATTTGAGTTCATTCTTTCTCACAGTGGGCTTCAATATCCAAGGTTTGAATAATTTCAGAATATATCACTGTCTCCAACTTTCTCCCTCACACCGCTATCCTCAACCCATCTATCCTCCTGACCTCACACCCCATTTGGTACTCTGCTACCAGGTTCTCTCTCTTGCTACCAAGCCACTTTCCCTCAGAACCCCATTTCTTTCTCTGCTACCAGGTCTTTCCTCACTCTGTGGTAGTCCTCAGTTGGTTATGATTCATATTTAAAGATTTAATACTACACTTTCAGCTGCCAAGCTCTCTCTTTGCACTTTCATCTCTCCACCAAGCCCTCCATCACCTCTATGCCTTGCTCAATGACAAATCCTCTTTTCAGACTCCAGGTTGTTGTTAAAAAAATTTCTCTCCTTGTCTTCTGCCAGGATCTATCTATCTATCTAATCTATCTATCTATCTATCTATCTATCTATCAGATTTACACTGTCACTCATTACTGTAGTATCTGAACACCTTCCATATAAAACAGATTCGCTAAGCAAAATCCCCAGTAAATGGTTCTTACACCTGAGAATCACAGCCCCAATAAATTCCAGGGGTGTCATAAACAGATGGTTAGGGGTTAATGTCTCTTTTACCTGTAAAGGGTTAAGAAGCTCAGTAAACCTGGCTGACACCTGACCAGAGGACCAATAGGGGACAAAATACTTTCAAATCTTGGTGGAGGGAAGTCTTTGTTTGTGCTTTTTGTTTTGGTTCGTTGTTCACTCTCGGGACTGAGAGGGACGGGACATCATTTCAGGTTCTCCAAATCTTTCTGAATCAGTCTCTCATGTTTCAAAATTGTAAGTAATAGCCAGGCAAGGCGGATTAGTCTTATGTTTGTTTTCTCAACTTGTAAAGATTTCTTTTGCTGGATGGATTTTTTACCTCTGTTTGCTGTAACTTTGAATCTAAGGCTGGGGGGGGGGGACCCTCTAGTCTATATGAATCTGAGTACCCTGTAAAGCATTTTCCATCCTGATTTTATAGAGATAATTTTTACCTTTTCTTTCTTTAATTAAAAGCTTTCTCTTTAAGAAGCTGATTGATTTTTTCCTTGTTTTAAGATCCAAGGGATTGGGTCTGAACTCACCAGGGTTTGGTGGGGGGAAAAGAAGGGGGATGGTTAATTCCTCTTTGTTTTAAGATCCAAGGAGTTTGGATCAGTGTGAAGCCTCTCAAGGCAACCCAGGGAGGGGAAAGTCTGGAGGGAAAAGGAGGGGGATGGTTAATTTCTCCTTGTTTTAAGACCCAAGGGGTTTGGGTCTGGGTTCCCCAGGGAAGGTTTTGGGGGAACAGAAAGTGTGCCAGACACTAAATTCTGGCTGGTGGCAGCGTACCAGACCTAAGCTAGTAATTAAGCTTAGAAGTGTTCATGCAGGTCCCCACTTTTTGTACTCTAAAGTTCAAAGTGGGGAAAAAACCTTGACAAGGGGGGTCACAACAACCATTTTTCTGTTGGAAGAGGGGGAGGACTGGTATGGAAAATGTTGAGTACAACTGCCTTAGTGGACTTCCTGGAGTTTCTAGCTCTTTACCTTTTTACCAAGCCTTCAGTTCTGATTCTTTCTAATATACTCTTACTCTCCAAAATTATCTTTCTCTCTATCTCTGCTTTTGTGGTGCTTTCCTCCTAGTACCCATCTCCTTTCCACCAATCTGTTGTTTCTCTATCTTCTCCAGTCTCTTTTCTGTCCCTGTCTCTTTTCTTTCAGTTCTGTTCCTCTTTTTCAAATCCTCATGCAGTCCCTTGACCTCATTGCTCACCAGCTGTACTGTGTCCCAAATGATGACTCTTCATTGCTCAAATGCCGTTGCCTAAAATGGAATTTCTAATGGAATGCAAATTTCTAACCTCAAAGGGATCATTTCCTGAGAAGATTTCAAACATATGAAGAAGTCCACTAAGTTTGAAATTTTTCTCATCAGACAAAGCTCTCAGTGCCTAATAATTTGCTACCAAGAAAAAAAATAATCTTCTTCAAAAGACATTTTTGCTGAAAGTTATTTAAGGCTCAACTTTCTGTAGAAGGCAGACAGCATAAAAGAAGAGACACTGAGTTAAAAATTTTGGCTGCAAGGGCTCTTGTTTTGCAGCAAAGAAAGTTCAGTATTTGGAGTAATTTGTGACTCCACTACTTAGGTGCCCCTTTCCGCACTGTAATTTTTTTTTGTTTAGATGTTATGTTTTATATTACAGCGTGGTCTCAGCTGACACTTCACAGCTTTAATCCATACCATCCTTTACAGTTCCAGAGTTAATGCTAAAACTGGTTTATAAGCTTCAAAAGCAAGAAAAGAAGAGTCTCCAAGATCAAAGAGGTGGTGACAGATGAAAGAAAATCAGAAAATGCCTTTAGTAACTAACAAGGAGACTCAAGGAAAAATGTACCAAAGATCCAATCAATACATACACTTACCCAGATACAGAGAGAAATCTTCTGTGGGGAAAAATAGAATAATATAAGGGAGGATAATTGTTATTTAGGCAAGAGCTGGATTTCTAATGGCAGAGGGAGGGAAAGATGGTGTCGATTTGGAAAAAGTTGGTTTTGTCCTTCCACCATTCAGGCAAAATAGGAAAGAGTGACATTCAGTGACCCTATACAAGAGGATTAATTAGCTATAATTGTGTTGAGATATGACATAAAATAGTTCATATTCTTCAGCCACATCTGTGATTGGAGTGTAGAGAATGAGCTTCATTTTCAGTATGTGCCATATGTGTTTGGAAAAGTTAATACCTCTATAGGAAATCTAATGGAGGAAATTCTTATATATTTCCAGCAGAACGTGACACCTATCTTAAACATGTTCAAAAGAATAAAACAAAAGCTGACCAGCAGAAAGCACCTATTTCCCTACAGTTAGGTTCATTCAGTCTTCACCAGGGGCAGCTCTAGCTATTTCGCCGCCCCAAGCACGGCAGCACGCCGGGAGGGGAGCTCTGCCAGTTGCCGGTCCCACGGCTCTGGTGGACCTCCCACAGATGTGCCTGTGGAGGGTCCTCTGGTCCCACGGCTCTGGTGGACCTCCCGCAGGCGTGCCTGCAGATGCTCCACCGAAGCCGCGGGACCAGCGGACCCTCCGCAGGCACGCCTGCGGGAGGTCCACCGGAGCCGCCTGCCACCCTCCCGGCTACCGGCCGAGAGCCCCCCGTGGCATGCCTCCCCAAGCACGCGCTTGGTGTGCTGGTGCCTGGAGCCGCCCCTGGTCTTCACTCAGGCAAAACTCCCACTTCGTTAATGGGAAACTTCTGCCCTCAGCTGTACACGTACCAGACAACTTTACACTGATGTGACTGAGAGTAAAATTTAGCCCATTGGGAGTTCTGAGTGAGTAGGGACTTAGCGCCCTATTTCACAAATGAAGCAAGTCTTAAATATGCTTCTGTAATCCTTCATTATCAGAGGGTAGCCGTGTTAGTCTGGATCTGTAAAAGCAGCAAAGAATCCTGTGGCACCTTATAGACTAACAGACGTTTTGGAGCATGAGCTTTCGTGGGTGAATACCCACTTCCTCAGATGCATGTAATGGAAATATCCAGGGGCAGGTATATATATGTGTGCTAGCAAGCAAGCTAGAGATAATGAGGTCAGTTCAATCAGGGAGGATGAGGCCCTGTTCTAGCAGTTGAGGTGTGAAAACCAAGAGAGGAGAAACTGGTTCTGTAATTGGCAAGCCATTCACAGTCTTTGTTCAATCCTGAGCTGATGGTGTCAAATTTGCAGATGAACTGAAGCTCAGCAGTTTCTCTTTGAAGTCTGGTCCTGAAGTTTTTTTGCTGCAGGATGGCCACCTTAAGGTCTGCTATAGTGTGGCCAGGGAGGTTGAAGTGCTCTCCTACAGGTTTTTGTATATTGCCATTCCTAATGTCTGATTTGTGTCCATTTATCCTTTTCCGTAGAGACTGTCCAGTTTGGCCGATGTACATAGCAGAGGGGCATTGCTGGCATATGATGGCGTATATTACATTGGTGGATGTGCAGGTGAATGAACCAGTGATGGTGTGGCTGATCTGGTTAGGTCCTGTGATGGTGTCGCTGGTGTAGATATGTGGGCAGAGTTGGCATCGAGGTTTGTTGCATGGATTGGTTCCTGAGCTAGAGGAACCTGCCAACCTGAAACATATTCTCACCAGTAACTGCACACCACACCATAATAACTCTAGCTCAGGAACCAATCCATGCAACAAACCTCGATGCCAACTCTGCCCACATATCTACACCAGCGACACCATCACAGGACCTAACCAGATCAGCCACACCATCACTGGTTCATTCACCTGCACATCCACCAATGTAATATACGCCATCATATGCCAGCAATGCCCCTCTGCTATGTACATCGGCCAAACTGGACAGTCTCTACGGAAAAGGATAAATGGACACAAATCAGACATTAGGAATGGCAATATACAAAAACCTGTAGGAGAGCACTTCAACCTCCCTGGCCACACTATAGCAGACCTTAAGGTGGCCATCCTGCAGCAAAAAAACTTCAGGACCAGACTTCAAAGAGAAACTGCTGAGCTTCAGTTCATCTGCAAATTTGACACCATCAGCTCAGGATTGAACAAAGACTGTGAATGGCTTGCCAATTACAGAACCAGTTTCTCCTCTCTTGGTTTTCACACCTCAACTGCTAGAACAGGGCCTCATCCTCCCTGATTGAACTGACCTCGTTATCTCTAGCTTGCTTGCTAGCACACATATATATACCTGCCCCTGGATATTTCCATTACATGCATCTGAGGAAGTGGGTATTCACCCACGAAAGCTCATGCTCCAATCCTTCATTAGTTATTTATACAAGAGTCTGCATTTGTTTAAAAATTCTTATATTTCAGGGTTTGACTGCACACTGCCCAGCACACCTAATGGATTTTCTCTCATCAGATGCTCATTAGCTTCTGGATCATCTGGTTACTTAATTTAAGTAAGTAACCTTGTGTAATTAAAGAAGGCACGTCCTTTTAGCATTCAAAGTGTTCAGTCTGTGTCACCATTTAAGAAACATTAGTCTGCTGCTGCTGCTTTTCACTGTTTTTAGTTACGGATTATTTTAGTGTTTAATTGTACAGTGTTCTGGGACTCTTGTGAAGGGTGCTACACCCCGTTGCTGTTATTTATGCATTGTATCAAAAATGCAACCAATTTACTCATTTTGTGCTTTCTGGCTCTATTCATTAATGACCGAGTCTAATATTAGAGGCTCACTGTTAGCCAAACCAAGGCTAGGGCTATTTCCTCAGCACTAGAAAGGAAGCATTTTGGTGGAAACCCCTCATGAAGACAAATTGAGCCTACAGAAAGACAAATCTGGACATGCAGAATAAAGAGATTTAGGCCAGATCATGCTCTGCCATGGGAAAATCAGGAGGATGGAGAAAATGGTAGGAGGAAATCTCAATGAGGATCCATGATTAGGGGGTTTGGTGTATTTGAGAGAGAGCCTGAGGAAGGTAGGGGTCTGTGTGTGCACGAGCTGAGGTAGGAGAACTGAAAGGGCCTAATGTGGGTTGCTAAGTCTGTAAGAAGTAATAGGCGGTTTGCTAGGTTGTCAGAGGACTGGGAGAAGGGGAAGGAGAGTTGCCAGGTTTGAGGAGGCTAGAGGAGAGGTCAGCTGGTCCTGCTCCAGGTAAGGCCTGGTGGAGATTTGGAGTGGAGCTGCTCTATAGCAGCAGCTTCCTCCCCTCCAGAAAAACAATTAGCAGCTTAAGCAACTCTGCTCCTTGGCTTGCCCCTGCCCCTTGAATAGCTTGAGTCAGGCTTTCTAGGGGCAGTAGGAGCTGCCTGCAGCTTTAGGGCATCGGCTGAGTCATTTATGGGATGAGTATTAGGCACCCAGGAGGACTCTCTTAACTGAGGCAGCTCTGCTGGCAGCTCAACTTCACCTGGTAGGTCCCACTTCACTGTAACTTCAAAGGCTTGTAGATAATTGAGACTCAGTGGACTAGCTGTACCATGATAAAAGGCTATTTATCAAAGGCAATGTACTGCCTGTGGCAAAGGGCAACTTACAGAAGTATCATTTCACCTGGAAGTTCTGGGGAATTATAAGACTAGTAGAATCAAAACAGTTTTAGAAACTATTACAGAAATGATCCAAAATATGCCATACTTGGGTTATTGCATTACAAGAAAAAAAAAAAAAAAGCATTAGTCCTGCACAGGCCATTATTTTACCATTAGCGTAATGTCATCAGTTAATGAAGACTTTCAGGAAACATTCACATAGCTATCGGATATGATTTGTTAGACTAAACATTTATACCCGTGGATAACAGATGTGATTAAAATGCTGCCAAAGTCATCTACTTTGCAACAAAACCTCATCAGTGTCAATCAGTGACCTAACAGCATATGTTTTCTTGATGGTGTGAAATCGCTCTAATTTCACCCATATGGATATTCTTTCCCACCAACCATAATTTTGCCTGAAGCATTGAGAGAGATTAATTTATGACAGAAATTTTCCTATCTGTGGTTCCCCACTGATCAAGCGGACTCCATCATTAGACAAGGTGAGGTACTTCAGCTTGAATTGTCCCTTGAAATATGTGTTCACTACTTATGCTAAACAATCTGTTCCACCTTCCATTTAGCTGTGATGCCCCGATCTGAAGAAGAGTTCTGTGAAATCTTGAAAGCTTGTCTCTCTCCACAAACATAAATTGGTGCAGTACCTGAACTACCTTGTCTCTCTAAAGGGCAAGAATATAAGGATCTTTTGGGTTGTCCCATCTCCATGGTCTGCCAAGAGATTTTTTTTTTAGCTAATCTTTCACCTGTTCTTTTCTTCACTGCTGCTGTCCCTCCTGTGAAGGGATTCATGATTTAGAATACGTATTATTGAAGGTGTCCTAGCACTGAAGCATTCTTGGTTTTAAAACATTTGCAAGTGGTTCCCAATGATCTGCTCCTTCAAGAATATTTAGAACCTGTTTCACAGATGATTGAATAAAATAGGAGTCTTTTCATTGACTTAATTGGGCTTTGGATGAGGCCTTTAGTTTGTAAATTACCCTGACCCAAGGTTTTAAACTGGTCCCCTATTATCTGAAGATCTAACCACAGTATATAGCTGATTTTAGCAATGTGCCCCATATTTGCTATGAGTATCTGTTGCTCTGTGTATGCTGAAATCTAACCGAACTACTTTCTCATTCTGAAAAATAGACCTTCCATAACAAATCTGAGGCATATTAGCAGGGCAGAGTAGGCAAGCTTACAGGTTCAACTGCTAGGCCTGTCGATATAGCATCTTTCTCAAGCAATACATTGATCCTAAACAACTTTAACACACAACTTAACAGAAGAACCATTAGGCTATTTGTAGGTGTTAAATTGACTCTTGCTACTAGACTATGTAACACCTCTACAGCAGCTCATTCTCATCTACAAAATGTTGATAATCTCTTAAAAGTAAACATCATGACATTCAGAGAGCAGTAAGTACCGTACACTGCCCCACTAATCATTACATGAGACTGTGTGTTTGTTGAGGTATTTTTGCTGCCTTGGTGGATTGGGTCCATATGAAAATATACTGTGCACTAGACTTCTGTACAAAGGTGCAGATCCTCAGCTGGTGTAACTTGTCAGAACTCCATAAAAGTCACAAAAGTCCATGAAAGTCACAATGTGAAGTGGGGTGACAGATGAGACCCTAACTCATTTTCCTGGCAAGGGTGGAAAATGTTTTTGGTGCCTCTCCCCCATCCTCCAAGCAGCCAAGCCAAAACTAAACCAACCACCAAACAAACAAAAAACCCATGCCAACCAATCAGCAGGGGGAAAAAAGGTTACTGCCCCCTGGAAGTTGGGTCCCAGGGTTTCTGCTCTGTTCATCCAGCCCTATGGTGCGGGATGGGAATGACTTCAATGGAGCTATGACAATTTATGCTAGATGAGGATCTGTCTACAATATTCTGAGTCAGAATGGATAGGTCAAGCAAAGCTATTTTACACTTCTTGTTGTCATTATAAATTCACAGTTGGAATTTTCCCCACCAAATGTAAAGGTTAAATGTAAGAAAGTGCTTTTGCCCTTTTCATGAATTGCAGTCCTGCCCCACCCACACCATATTGTGGCTTGTCTTAATAGCAAGGTATTGCATAGCCTAAAACCTTGCAACAGTCTTGATGAGAGAGTAGCTCTGAATGGGCAAATGCACTCTCAAGTGGAAACACACAACTGACCAGATCTGTTGGGGTTCACATGCTCACTGTGTTCATAGTGCAGGGAGGCATGGCCATGTGGTGCTTATTGGAAAGGATGAGATCTCCACTTAACACATGGAAACTCCATGCTTCCCCTGGGCTTTGCTAATATGCTACCCAATCCTGCACAGTATTGTGAGAGTATTAACATACACAGACAGCACATAGAGTTTGCAAGGAGGCAATGTGGGATATTGCCCTCTCTGACCGCCCCCATTCTTGACTCTGGCTCCTATGTGGCCCTAGAATACGGGGAACATAACGGTGGCTTAAAGACACATTTTGCCTCACCATCCATTCCTGCCCTAGGCTCAAGAATGGAGTAAGCCCCTAAAGTTTTTGACACAGTGTGCAGGAGTTGAAATGGTAAACAAACATCCTGTAGCTGCAGCCAACGTAGAGCATTTTCATGTACACTGTACTGGTTTCATTTAATCTGTGGGGTGACATTAACAGAATGAGGAAGTGTTAACCAGCTCACTGGGATTATCTTCTATCCCTTTCAAATACTGTCATGGGATCTTTAATAGCCACCTAAACACCTCCCAGAAATAAACTGGCCTTTGCTTAAATGTCTCATTGTGATGAAAGACCCTCTGCCTTTTTTTAAAAGCTTCTTTCCAATAATAAATTGCTATTTTTACACCTGCAGATAGAGAGGGGGGAAGGTAAAGCTTATTGAATAAATCATCAGTGTCTTTTACTTTTCTGAGCTATTTTATGAATCAAACAACTGTGATGTCTCAGTTCAGTACCCAGTGAAGTCCAGACCAAATTCCCAATATACCACACAGAATTTAGATTAGAACGGCTCTACCATGGAAAATTATTCATATCTGCCAACTTTTTGAGTTTTCTGTAACTCTGTGGGACTACAGGGAAATCCCCACCAGTCTATGAGGAAATCCTCTCTGATTGGCACATGGGGTTAGGAATTTGGGTACATAAGGGGGGGAATGTGTGTGTGTGTCAGAGGTTCATGGACGAGTGGTGTAGGCACATGAAAGCACTAGAGGTGAGAGGCACATGGAGAGGATCATAGGTTAGGGGACCTTGGCAGCAGTGACCTGACAGTTGGGTTTGTGGGCTCTCGGGGCCTCACTGGCAAAATCCAGAGCCCTCCAGTAGGTATGTAGCAGGAAACTATTTCTTGATGTAGCTAGGAGTTTGGGTCGAGGGGGCATGTAGGTGCTGGGGATTTTAGGCAAACCAGACTGAGCTGATGTGTTAATGAGAAGGTACAGTGGAGAATTGGGACTATGGGGGTGGTGATTTTTTTGGCCAGAGAAAAGGAAGTCAAACATAAGACATGAGAGACCAGTTACTGGGAGGAACTAGTGGCATGAAGACTAGGGCTGTGGCAATTTCTTGCCCACTCAAAGGAGAGACATGGACAAGTGCAGGGAGGCGTGACCAAGTGGTGCTTATTGGAAAGCATGAGACTGAACCATGGCTGTCTTGGATGGTTTAGACACAGCAAATCCTGCATCGTGGCAAGGGGTTAGATTAGACAATTTTTGCGGTCCCTTCTAACCCTATGATTCTATGATCATATGATTTCTACTTACCACATGGAAACTCTAGGATCTCGTGGGCTTTGCTTGTTAAGGACAGGACTTATGGCAGTGCTTTCCCTTCCCTTGTGTAGCTTAGGGGTTGACTTGCTGATGGTGATTTCTGAACAGCACTTGGGGTGATGAGTGTGTGGAGTGAGTATGAGTGCATGCAGAATGGGTGGGTGTGGGATAATTGTACAGTGTCTATATGTATTCACTGTGTGTGTAATGAGTGGACGGCTGACTGGGGAATGAATGGGAGTAGGTGGTAGAGGAGGCATATGGGTGTATTGAGTGTGTGGGTGGAAAGCCAGTATGGAGTGAAAGTTGGTGTGGAATGAATGCAAATTGCAATGTATGGAATGCATGCATGGAGTGGTTGTGAGTGAGACTAACAGGCAGAGTGTCTGCACGTTTGTATGAAATAGAGTCCACTATTCCAGTTTATATGAAATAGAATCCAGTTGTTTGGGGTTTTTTTGTTTGCAAATGTTGGCAAGGATGAAGATTTCTCTCTCTTGGTCCATTTTCTCCCTGTCACATTCAAGGTGCAGTAATGAGAACACTGCTGCTTTCTAGTCTATCAGAAACTGATCGTGATGGTTATTTGATTCCCAGTAACACTTGAGGACAAAGCTGTAGGTCAACACTTTTTTCAAAATTTGTCTACTAGTTGCCTAACTAACATTAACTTATTATTATTATTTATTTGTCATGGACCAGGACCCCATAGTGTTGGGTGCTTTACAAACACAGAACAAAAAGACAGTCCCAAGGGACTTACAATCTAAGTATAAGGCATGAGACAACAGATGGATATAGGGCTTGCTTACATGTACCTTTAAGATACCTTTTAGTTTGCACTAGCAGGATCTACATGGGATAGTTACAGTGGGACACTTTAGTGCCCACAGTAATTCACACTGTGGGGCTGTGCATCTTTTTCATTAGAAAGAGTGTTTTGCCCATCCCAGTCCACATACAGGCGTATGTGTCTGTGCTAGCACTAGGCCCCAGAGAAAGAGGGGGATAAGCATGTCCCCGAACACATACCACCTGCATCTCCTATTCCTCCAGGACCCAGAGACAGCCAATCATTGATCAATGCTAGCTGGGGAAAGGACATGGCCAGGCCATCCAAAGGATGCAATATTTCAGGTAGATGTCCCCTCTTCAGGTAGATCTCCCCCTCTCTAGGGAGGGCACCAGTTGTGAAGGTGAATTCCTTCTCCCCTCTTGCAAAGAGAATTGCAATTAGCACCCCTTGCACTGATAGGGTTGTGTTGAGGCCAGTTAGTCCATTCAAGTTTAGGAAGTTGATGATTAAGCAAGTCAACAACTATCCTGAAGAAGTGGATATGTTTTCCTATTGAAGGTGAAGTGCTACAGGTAAAAGTAAGAGTATACATTTACCCAGAATAGCTTTGCCTTGTATAACCATTATCCTCCATAAATTGTGCATTTTAGGACTTGCATGCTGGTCCTCCCATGGTATTTAGTCATCTTGCTTTCATCCAACATAAGGGCAGTCACCAGCTGATTCTAGGGCTCAGGGGATTGGAGACTCAGTTATTCTTATATTTGTATTACAGCTATGCCCAGTGGCTTCAATCAAGAGTAGCATCTCATTTTGTGAGGTACTGTACAAACTTATATTAGCAATTAGGGTGGTCAATACAGCCTTCCATTTTAAAACTGAATTTAAAAATCCCAGCCTCCCTTTAGCCAGTGCTGGAGGGAGCAGGAGCCAGTTGGGTTGAAACAGAGCCAATTGCGAGAGCAAAATCCAGCTGAAAGGGGATAGGGGATACTATTGACACTAGACAGTTTGGCGCTGGATAGGCTGCACGGCTCTCTCGTGCTTGGGTGCAGTTTGGGGCTTCCACTCAGGAGGATCTGCTACTGGGGCCATTAGCAAAGAGATAAGGAACGTGCATTGTATCGATTGTGATGCTAGTACCGAAAGCTAACATCGCAATTGTATTACACAACAGAGGCATCCGTAGATTGATGATGGCTCTGAAAAACTGAAGATAACATTCCTTTCATAGTTGGTATTTTGAACTGTCTGTTGCATATGATGCAACAGCAAGTCACTTGTGAAGTGGAAAAGACAGGACCACAGAGCCGTTTGTGCCTGTTAAACCCATTTTCAGGAGAACAATGGCATCCCCATTTAAATTCAGTAATGCAATCTTCAGGACAATATTATCTCTGGATTGCAGGGATCTGTGCCATTGCAGTTTTGTCAATGTTTAGGCTGTGTGAGGAATTTTAGCAGAGAAGTTTATTGTGGAAAGGCTGTCAATTTGCCAGTTAATAAAGTTGTCAAATACATTAGGCAAAGAAAGCTAAATGGGGAATACAGAACTTTTGGTTGGAGTTAATAGCTCTTGCGATCCAGATAGCGTTCCTTGTCATATCAGGAGAGTAGTTTTGCATCTGAGAAATCCTACAAGATGAATTCAGTACAAAAGGCCTTGGGGACTGATGAGGTGTAAAATCAGACAAGGTGCTGTTTGTGGGAAAGAAAGTTGAGGAGTTGGGGCTAGCAGAACTATGTGTTCTTCATGTTGGAATAGCATGATGTGTTCTGCTGTTGACCTAATACCTTTAAGTTCAGTTTAAAATAGATATAGCTACAGCTGACTGGCTGAATAATAAACAGAACAAGTTTGCCCTTTAACTCTCACTGAGCCCAGCATACTTAATGACACTAATTCTAAACAGAAAAGTGATTTCCAGATCAAAAGAAAAGTTGAACTATAAATGGCCCTAGTCACTTAATACAAGCCAAGCCAAATCCCCAGGGGGCCTGTCATCCCTTCTGCTTCCATGAATGCAGTGAGGCAAGAAGGAAGGATTGTTGTGTGACTAAGGCGTTGGCCTGAGGCTTAGGAATTCTAGGTTTAGTTCCTGGCTTGGCAATGAATTTCTTCAGTAAGTCCGTGCCTCAATTCCCAATCTGTAAAATGGGAAGAACAATGCCACTGTGAAATGCTGAGACTTTACAGTGAAAGAGACTGTGGCTAGATAGAGAGAAGCATCACGGGCCCAGGTCTACAAAGGTACTAAGGCATTGCAATGCTCAGTGTGCACCCCACAGAAGGCCTGAAGGACCTCTGGTCTCCCACCTCTCCTCCCCACCCCTAAGACCTCTGGGCATTTGGTTCTTCACGAGGTGAGGGCAGCCTTATTGCCCATCTCTTGGACTTTCCTTCAGCAGGCCCTGTGGGACAGTGCTCCCTACTTGCCCTAACCCCTGGCCTTCTAGAACTTGTCATTGGGCCCCTGACTTACAAGCTCCCCTGGCTGCCCCCTCCACATAGCCCAAGTCAGCTGCATGATCTACAGCTGGTTCATTCCCGAACCATGCCCAGGAAACAGCTGTACGCACTTGTGTGCCACATCTTTCATTTCCTAACCCTCTTGTCTTGCCCCAACACCAATTGGTGGGATCTCTTATCACCTGTGGAGGGTTAGGAAGCCTGGTGGGCCAGTCTGTATTCCACTCTAGTCCTGTGGACCCCTGGAGATATTAGTTGGTGACTCCTTCATGGAACCGTGAGCACAGGTGTGTACCTGGCACTGTTTGCTCCCCTTCCTGACACTTGCCTCTTCTGCAGGGAGGCCCTTTTCCAGCTCCTCCAGAACCTTCTCCTTAGGTTCTGGCTTCATTTTTCCCCATACCTTTTGATTTATGCACATCTCATCCATGGCCCCACGAAGTCACGAGACCTCCTCATCAGCCGCCTACAGGGGTTGGACAATGTGGCCATCCACCATACCAGGAGGAGGATGCTGGATGGGGAGAGGCTCTGTGACTGTGAAACCTATTTCTGCTCTTCCCTTTGATCATACATGTGTGCAGAGTTCCTCTGGGCTGGATCCACTAGCTCTCTGCCTAGACCCTTTCAAGGAGCAGTGGGTGCTGTCTGGGGTCCTCTGCTTAGTGTTGTCCTCTTGTTCCTTACTTTGACCCTGTAACTCTCATTCCTGTCCTTGTTTTATCATTAGTTGTTCCCCCAGAATTGCTTAGGATTTGGGTCTGGTAGCTGCTCCCCTTAGGCTGAGGGGTGTGGCCTTTAGCTGTGGGCAGGTGCATTCCCAATAGGTATATTCTCTAATCACTGAGTTATGGGATATTCTGATGTGGGGCACCCTCAAGTCCTTCTGTTAAAGCTATTTCACTGTGGATAAATAATAAAAGGTTGACTGTAGCAGGGAGACTGGACCTCTGGTCTCCCACTTCTCAGGTGGGTACCCTAACCCTGGACTACCTTCACTCCCTTTCTCTCCTAATGACTTTCTAAGTATTTATACCTAATGGAACAGTCATTGTGTCAGTTATTGGCATGTCCCAGCTGAATGCCCTAACCACTGGGCTAAAAGTTATAAGGTAAGTACCGCCTCCTTCTCTGGTGGCAGCTGGATTTTGAATGGGACCTAATCCAGTCAGCAGCCTTTGAGTACATCTACTGGATCAGCCCCCCTATGTAATTTATGTGGACAAATGCCTATCTGTCTCCCTAGTTTGTGAATCTCTCTGGGGCTTGGGAAGGAAATGGGCATTTGGAAGTCTCAAGTGAGGCAGCAGTGTACATGACCACAGGCAGAAACCTAGGTGCTGAGGGAAATTTTATCATTAAAACTTAAGAGCCAAGCAAGTTTAGCCACTGGGTTCAGAAAAAGGTTTGTGGATTGCAGGGAAGTCAAAACTGGGCCTGAATCCTGTTCTTAGGCAGCTAAGTATTTTTGTGGATCTGGGTCTAGAGGCATAGAACTGGAGTAGGGCACAAATGGGAAGGACTAGGTCTGTAGCATTGTTCTCTTGACCCTGAGGGGCACTCTGGGAGCATATCTGGAAGGGTGAGGATGGCTGCTGTCCATGGAATCATCCCTCTCTTCAAATCCACATGCATTTGCTGAGTAAGATAATGCTGGATCCTTTAATGGACAAAATAACTCTGGAGAAGCCATGCTGGCATTGCAAGAAGGCTAGCAGTGCAGAAGTAAGAGGACTCTCATAAGTGTCCTGAGACTGTTACAGCTTTGATTTGGTAAGTAAAATCTCTGGGTACATCAATAGTAGAAAGTAAAAGATAGATTTCAAAGCTCTTGTAGTTTACTGAGACTCAGTCAGACCATGATTACTATCATCAGGGCCAGGTTATACTAATTAAACTGAAATCGGAGTGCTCCTTTCCAAATATTGGTTGTTAGCCAGTCTAAGTGAAATAGGTGTGCTTTGGGGGAGCTTTGATAGATTCACCATTGCCAACCCCAACTGTTCAAAAATCTCCAGTCAGGCCACAAGCAACTGAGATTTAAAACTAAATAAATATTGGAGATATTATTTACCTTTTGGTTTTTGAGCCTGTAGGGTACACTTGGGTAACCTTTCCCATGTGAGGACTAGAAATTATTTTAATTAAAGCTGAAATTAAGAGCTGGAGCTCTAAGAAAAATACTAAATGTTGTGACTGGCAATAAAATTATGAGAGTTGACAACAATGTTTATTGTATCTGACTACAACTCTCGCAGCTATATGAATTCACCAGGAATCTCTTAAAACACTTTATTTTCAAGGACATTATTTTACTTAGTTTATTCCAAAAAGAGTTCTAAGAAATTGTAGATATAAATTCAGACTTGAAATTATTCTGAAAAACAAATTGTGATATTCATGTGCAGGCATTGTACTGATCAAGCTGAAAAAGGCTACGTATGAGATATTGCTGTTGCTGTGCCATTCTGATTATTAGATTATATCTCTTGTCATTGTCATCCTATTTTAGTGAGTACACAGCAGTTTGAGGGAGTGGATTTTTATCCCTCTTAACACAAAAAGTCCTTTTAAATGGTGTAAATTGATCACTTTCAAGATAGCTAATGCATCAGATTAAATATGTGTCACATTACTTTATCTTTAGAATTCAGTACAATTGTTAATGCAGTGATGAAAAGCCATCAAGCTCCCATTTCTGGTTCCTTCCAGACAGCACAAGTGGGTAATCTTTGTAAAAAGATTTACCAGTGATATGTACTCTTATTGCCTGTATACAAACCTATTATTATGCAGTGCTATGCTACCAATGTAAATTACAGTTACATCCTCATTCCCTCCTCCCCTCACAGCTATGTTCGGGGTTCTGTGTTGAAGGCCATGTTCAGCTGTCAAGGATTGGATTAAATTTCTGGTGACAAACTATGGCAAATTAATTAAAAATATAATCACATAGCTCAAGTGCCCCAAGCTAATATTTAGTTTTTATCTCTTCACTTAGAATAGCATAGTTTGTAAGTAACTTTCTTTTCATTATGAAAATCCCAGAGCAGGTGATAGATCTTTTTTCAAATTCTTGATAAGGGATGCATTTTGCTATGACTCTTTTATGCTTTTTGTGGCATTGGGTAGCCCTTAATTGCATTCAAATACAATAGTTAATTGCATGAAAGAGGAAGGAATGAAACATAGCTTGCAGTATGTAATTTTCTAATAAAGTTAGGGATGGGAGAATCTAATATCCATCCACTCAAATGACAATATCCTTTGCCTTATCTTTCTTGTTTCAGCAATGTGCTTTGGTATGCAGGGATCTTCTAGGCTGTCCACACAAGAGCAACCAGCTGTCACCTTGTGGAGCACAACTGCTTTACAATACAATACATTATCATCATGGAGGTAGTAAGACTTTGTCTGCCCATCCAGTATCATAAAACTCAGGTTCAGTTCAGCAGGTTTAAAAGCACCTCTTTGGGAATATTCACCCATTCCTTAAATAATAAGGGTGTCCCTGATTTACTGGGGTGTTCGATGTCCCCACCCATAATACAGTCTCTTTGGGTATGTCTACACTACGAGATTATTCCAATTTTACAGAAACCGTTTTTTTAAACGGATTATATAAAGTCGAGTGCACGCAGCCATACTAAGCACATTACGTCGGCGGTGTGAGTCCATGTACCAAGGCTAGCATCTATTTCCTGAGCATTGCACTGTGGGTAGCTATCCCATAGCTATCCCATAGTTCCCGCAGTCTCCCCCGCCTATTGGAATGCTGGGTTGATATCCCAGTGCCTGATGGGGCAAAAAACATTGCCGCTGGTGCTTCTGGGTACAGTCTCACCCCTCCCTCTGTGAAAGCAGCAGCAGCCAACCGTTTTGCACCTTTTTTCCTGGGTGAACTGTGCAGATGCCATTCCACGGCAAGCATGGACCCTGCTGAGCTCAAGACAGCAATCATGGACGTTTTAAACACCTCGCGCATTCTCGTGCAGTCAATGCTGAACCGGGACCTGCAAAGCCAGGCGAGGAGGTGGCGGCTACAGCAGAGCGGCAAGGAGAGTGATGAGGACATGGACACAGAATTCTGTCAAACTGCGGGCCCCTGTGCTTTGGAGATCTTGCTGGTAATGGGGCAGGTTCTAGCCATTGAATGCCAATTTTGGGCCTAGGAAACAAGCACAGACTGGTGGGACCGAATAGTGTTGCAGATATGGGACGATTCCCAGTGGCTGTGAAACTTTCGCATGCATAAGGACACTTTCATGGAACTTTGTGACTTGCTTTCCCCTGCCCTGAAGCGCCAGAATACTGAGATGAGAGCAGCCCTCACAGTTGAGAAGCGAGTGGCAATAGCCCTCTGGAAGCTTGCAGCGCCAGACAGCTACTGGTCAGTCAGGAATCAATTTGGAGTGGGCAAATCTACTGTGGGGGCTGCTGTGATGCAAGTAGCCAAAGCAATCACTAAGCTGCTGCTACGAAAGGTTGTGACTCTGGGAAATGTGCAGGTCATAGTGGATGACTTTGCTGCAATGCGATTCCCTAACTGTGGTGGGGTGATAGATGGAACCCATATCTCTATCTTGGCACCGGAGCACCAGGGCACCCACTACATAAACCACAAGGGGTACTTTTCCATGGTGCTGCAAGCACCGGTGGATCACAAGGGATGTTTCACCAACATCCACATGGGCTGGCCGGGAAGGGTTCATGACGCTCGCGTCTTCAGGAACACTACTCTGTTTAAACGGCTGCAGAAAGGGAATTACTTCCCAGACCAGAAAATAACAGTTGGGGATGTTGAAATGCCTGTAGCTATCCTGGGGGACCCAGCCTACCCCTTGATGCCATGGCTCATGAAGCCATACACAGGCAGCCTGGACAGTAGTCAGGAGCTGTTCAACTACAGGCTGAGCAAGTGCAGAATGGTGATAGAATGTGCATTTGGCCATTTAAAGGCACGCTGGCGCACATTACTAACTCGCTCAGACCTCAGCCAAACCAATGTCCCCATTGTTATTGCTGCTTGCTGTGTGCTCCACAATCTCTGTGAGAGTAAGGGGGAGACCTTTATGGCAGAGTGGGAGGCTGAGGCAAATCACCTGGCCGCTGATTACGCACAGCCAGACACCAGGGTGATTAGAAGAGCACACCAGGAAGCGGTGCGCATTAGAGAACCTTTGAAAACCAGTTTCATCACTGGCCAGGGTACAGTGTGACTGTTGTGTTTGTTTCTCTTTGATGAAACCGCCCCGCCTTGATTGACTCATTCCCCCTTCAATCACAGCTTGCTTTCTAAGGAAATAAAGTCACTCTCCTTTAAAAATCATGTATTCTTTATTACTTAATTATAAAAAGAGGGAGAGAACTGACAAGGTAGCCTGGGTGGGGTTTGGGAGGAAGGAAAAGGCCACTAAAAAAATTTCATAATAATGAGAGCCTTTTGGTTGGGCTGTCCACTGGGGTGGAGCCTACTCGCACAAGTTCTTACTCGTCTGGCGGGTGAGGAGGCTAAGGAACATGGTGAGGGGGGAGGGTGGTTATACAAGGGCTGCAGCAGCACTCTGTGATCCTGCTGCCATTCCTGAAGCTCCACCATATGCCGGAACATGTCAGTTTGATCATGCAGCAGCCCCAGAGTTGCATCCCACCACCGCCGATCTTCCTGCCACCCCCTCTCATCTCGAGCCTCTCTCCTCTCATCTTGAGCCTCTCTCCTGTCCTCACGTTGGTCCCTCCTGTCCTCATGGTCACTGGCATCTTTCCTGTATTTTGCTACCACGTCCTTCCACTCATTCAGATGAGCTCTTTCATTGCGGGTCACTTCTATGATTTCCGAAAACATTTCTTCTCACGTCTTTTTTTTCTGCCACCTTATCTGAGATAGCCTTCGGGACGGAGTAGGGAGGCTTGAAAAAATTGCAGCTGCATGAGGGAGGGAAAAAAGGGAGAGAAGTATTTAAAAAGATACATTTTAGAGACCAATGGTCATACTCTTTCACGGTGAACAACACTATTCACCTTACATAGCACATGTGTTTTCACTACAAGGTCGCATTTTGCATCTTAATATTGAGTGCCTGCGGCTTTGGTGTTACAGATCACAAATGCAGGTCCGGGAAGCAGAATTCGGCTTGCATGCGGCCATGGTAAGCCATTGTCTTTCGTCTTCTGCAGCCTTCATCTATCCAGAGCCCTCCTTTCCCAAATAGCAAGCAAAGCCCGTTGAGTGCTGCTTCTTTCCTGTTAACGTGCAGCAGCAGAAACCACCCTGTGGCTGGTATCATGGAAGATCACTGCTAAACATCCCCCTTTCCCCCCCCCCCGCAACCTCGTGGCTGGTAGCAGGGAAGATCCCTGCTAGCCAGATGTGGAAAAGCTCAGCGCCAATCGCCCCTCCTCCTCCCCCCGCTTGGCTACCTGCAGGGAAGGATTTCTTTTAAGCCACAGGCAAACAGCCCAGTGGGAATGGCCATCTCTGTTCCCTTACTTAAATTCCTGAATTTCAACCAGGTTACCATGAACGATATCACTCTCCTGAGGATAACACAGCGAGATAAAGAACGGATGTTGCTTGAATGCCAGCAATCACCGGGACCATACGCAGCGAGGCTTTGTCATGCAATGACACCAGATTACTTGCTACATGCATGGCGTGGTCAAGTGTCCTACCATGGAGGACGGAATAAAGCAGCACTGCCCAGAAACCTTCTGAAAAGCTTTTGGAGTACCTCCAGGAGAGCTTCGTGGAGATGTCCCTGGAGGATTTCCGTTCCATCCCCAGATATGTTAACAGACTTTTCCAGTAACTGTACTAGCCACAAATGCGTCCCAAGTCCTCAGAGCAAATTAATCATTAAAAAACGCTTGCTTTTAAACCATGTTTTATATTTACAAGATACACTCACCAGAGGTCCCTTCTGTGGCTTCATTGTCTGGGATAGTTGCTTGGGAGGGCTGGGAGGGTAATTCCTTCAGGGTGAGAAAAAGCTCCTGGCTGTTGGGGAGAACAGAGTGCTGTGTGCTCTCTACAAGCTTGTCCTCCTCTTCCTCCTCATCTTCCCCGTCCACAGAATCCTCAGCCATGGCTGTGATTACCACCCCCACCTTGGAATCCACAGACCGGGGTGGAGTAGTGGTGGCGGACCCCCCTAGAATTGCATGCAGCTCAGCATAGAAGCAGCATGTTTTTAGCCCTGCCCCGGACTTTCCGTTTGCTTCTTTGGTTTTCTGGTAGGCTTATCTGTGCTCCTTTACTTTCACATGGCACTGTACTGAATCCCTGGTGTGGCCTTTCTGTATCATGGCCTTGGAAATTTTTTCAAATGTTTTTTCATTTCGTCTTTTGGAACGGAGTTCTGTTAGCACAGAATCCTCTTCCCATACAGCGATCAGATCCAGTACCTCCTGTGCGGTCCATGCTGGAGCTCTTTTTCGATTTTCAGGAGACTGCATTGTTACCTGATGAGCTCTGCGTGGTCACCTGTGCTGATGATCTCTCCATGCTGGGCGAACAGGAAATGAAATTCAAAAGTTTGCGGGGCTTTTCCTGTCTACATAATCAGTGCATCCGACTCCAGATTGCTGTCCAGAGCGGTCAAAATGGTGCACTGTGGGATAGCTCCTGGAGGCCAATACCGTCGAATTACGGCCACACGAACCCTAATCCAACATGGCAATACCAATTTCAGCATTACTCCCCTCGTCGGGGAGGAGTACAAAAATTGGTTTAAAGAGCCCTTTATATCGATATAAAGGGCTTCATTGTGTGGACAGGTGCAGGGTTAAATCAGTTTAACGCTAGTAAATTCAGTTTAAACGTGTAGTGTAGACCAGGCCTTTGGGAGTACCTCTATTATTTGCCAGTCTTAGCTTTTCTACAAGGGTGTGCCCTCTGGCTTTGCAACTCCAAGACTGAGCCTTTGGCTCCAGCATCCCCACCCAATTCTCACCCTGGCTCTACAGCAAGTTCAGATGAGTTCAGACACCTCTTGGAAACTTTTCCCTTTCAAGAAGCAGTGCGGCCAGTAAACTTCTGCAGCAACACAGGGCAATCTTTTCAAAACAAGCCACCATTTATTAGTCAACTAGAGTCCAGTATTTGAGTACAGGTTAGAACAATAGCCACAAAACTGAAGTCAGAGTCCATGGTAACAGAATTACCTACCCAGTTTCCCAGAGCCTCTTAGGATTTAACAATCTCCCTGCAGCTCTGTCAGAACCCTGAGAGTACATATATCCCACAGTTCCAGCTCAGAAAGACACACTCATACCAGGTTTCAGAGTAGCAGCCATGTTAGTCTGTATCTGCAAAAAGAACAGGAGTACTTGTGGCACCTTAGAGACTAACAAATGTATTTGAGCATAAGCTTTCGTGGGCTAAAACCGACTTCATCGGATGCATAGAATGGAACATATAGTAAGGAGATACAATACACACATACAGAGAACATGAAAAGGTGGGAGTTGCCATACCAACTCTAGAAGGCTAATTAATTAAGATGAGATATTATCAGCAGGAGAAAAAAAACTTTTGTAGTGATAATCAAGATGGCCCATTTCAGACACTTTGACAAGAAGGTGTGAGGATACTTAACATGGGGAAATAGATTCAATGTGTGTAATGGCTCAGCCATTCCCAGTCTCTATTCAAGCCTAAATTGATGGTATCTAGTTTGCATATTAATTCAAGTTCAGCAGTTTCTCATTGGAGTCTGTTTTTGAAGCTTTTCTGTTGCAAAATTGCCACCTTTAAGTCTGTTACTGAGTGACCAGAGAGGTTGAAGTGTTCTCCTTCTGATTTTTGAATGTTATGATTCCTGATGTCAGATTTGTGTCCATTTATTCTTTTGCGTAGAGAGTGTCCGGTTTGGCCAATGTACATGGCAGAGGGGCATTGCTGGCACATGATGGCATATATCACATTGGTAGATATGCAGGTGAACGAGCCCTTGATGGCTTGGCTGATGTGATTAGGTCCTATGATGATGTCACTTGAATAGATATGTCTGCTCTTGTTCTTTTTACACTCATACATGTGAACTCAAAATGGCTGGGTGGATGTTGTGGCACCAGCAGAGGCTCGGGCTAGCCACCCAAACCTATTCCCACCCTAACCACTGGGTCCAAGCTCAGGTGACTAGCCTGATCCTCCCCTTTGCTGCAACTTCAACACATTTTTACCACATTGAAACTAGTCTGTCTACCTGGGCAGGGGAGGCTTACCCTGTTTGTCTCTGTCCTGATCTGCAGCAAACTTAAAACTCAGCATGTTCACACTTGCTCTCTTTGTCCTAGGTTGCAGTCCTGCTGTGTCCTCATGTTCTCCACTCTTGGATGCCAATCACTGGGGCTTCCATTGACTCTCCAGAGCCCTCACCCAATGGGTAGCAATACAAATTGAATGGGTAAATGGAGTCATACATGCATTAAAAATATTGCAAAACTTACCATAATGGGCAGTAGAGACAGCAATATATTTTGCTTTGCAATGTGTTTGATAGAAAATAGCCTTTTCAATTTAAGGCAATTTTTTGAAAAAAGTTTTGCGTTTTCATTAAAAAAATACTTTTTTCAAGTTTTGGAAATCAAAATATGTAGTGTGTTGTTTTGTTTGTTTGTTTATCCGTTTAAAGACAAGAAACTTTTTTTAAGTTTTAAACCATAATAACTTAGCTTTGGGATACTGAAAACTAACAGATTTTTGGTTTTCATGTTTTTAACTAAAACCTGAAAAATTCTGACAATTTTAACAAATATGAAAAAAAACTTCTTAATTTCAGAAGAGTTTGGGGAAAAATATTAATGGACAAACAGTTTGGACAAGACATTGAACCAAACCATTCAGTGAGCATCTGGGATTATGTAATAATTTATATTTTATTTCTATGATGTCTGTGATCCAAAGGATTGGTTCTTTTAAAGGATTGCCCTTTTCCCCCCCAATCTTACAAATAACAGGCTCATGTTGCTGGTTTAATTTAAAGATTTATGTCAACTGGCATCATAGTATCTAAATGTCTCTCAAACATAAATGGATTTATCCTCACAACACTTCTGGGAAGTAGAGAAGAATTAGGCTAGTATTTTACATTGGTAGTAACTGAGGCATAGAATCATAGAAGATTATGATTGGAAGGGACCTCAAGAGGTCATCGAGTCCAACCCCCTGTTCAAAGCAGGACCAACAGCAAATCATCCCAGCCAGGGCTTTGTCAAGCCAGGCCTTAAAAACCTCTAAGGATGGAGATTCCACTATCTTCCTAGTTAACCCATTCCAGTGCTTCACCACTCTTCTAGTGAAATAGTGTTTCCTAATATCCAACCTAGACTTCCCGCACGGCAACTTGAGACCATTGCTCCTTGTTCTGTCATCTGCCACCACTGAGAACAGCCGAGCTCCATCCTCTTTGGAACCCTCCTTCAGATAGTTGAAAGCAGCTATCAAATCTCCACTCACTCTTCTCTTCTGCAGACTGAACAAGCACAGTTCCCTCAGCCTCTCCTCATAAGTCATAGCCCCCGGATCATTTTTGTTGCCCTCTGCTGGACTCTCTCCATTTTGTCCACATCCTTTCTGTAGTGGGAGGCACAAAACTGGACGTAATACCAGATGTGGCCTCACCAGTGCCGAATAGAGGGGAATAATCACTTCCCTCAGTCTGCTGGCAATGCTCCTACTAATGCAGCCCAATATGCCATTAGGCTTTTTGGCAACAAGGACACACTGCTGACTCACATCCAGCTTCTCAGCCACTGCAATACCTAGGTCCTTTTCTGCAGAACTGCTGCTTAGCTACTTGGTCCCTAACCTGTAGCAGTGCATGAGATTCCTCTGTCCTAAGTGCAGGACTCTGCACTTGTCCTTGTTGAATCTCATCAGATTTCTTTTGGCCCAATCCTCCAATTTGTCCAGATCACTCTGGACCCTATCCCTACCCTCCAGTGTATCTACCTCTCCCCTCAGCTTAGTGTTATCTGTGAACTTGTTGAAGGTGCAATCCATCCCATCATCCACATCCATAAGAACAAAACCAACCCCTGGGGTACTCCGCTTGATACTGGTGGCCAACTAAATTTCGAGCTGTTGATCACTACCCGCTGAGCCCGACAAACTAGCCAGATTTCTATACACCATATAGTCCATTCATCCAGTCCATACTTTTTTAACTTGTTGGCAAGAATACTGTGGCAGACCATATCAAAGCCTTTGCTAAAGTCAAGATATAGCACGTCCACTGCTTTCCTCATATCCACAGACAGTTATCTCATCATAGAAGGCAATCAGGTTGGTCATGCATGACTTGCCCTTGGGGAATCTATGCTGAGTGTTCCTGGTCACTTTCCTCTCCTCTAAGTGCATCAGAATTGATTTCTTGAGGACGTGCTCCACGATTTTTCCATGGACTGAGGTGAGGCTGACCAATCTGTACTTCCCCAGGTTCTCCTTCATCCCTTTTTTATATTTGCCTTTTTCCAATTGTCTGGGACCTCCCCTGATCGCCACAAGTTTTCAAAGATAACGACCAATGGCTCTGCAATCACATCAGCCAATTCCCTCAGCACCCTCGGATTCATTAGATCTGGACCCATGGACTTGTACATGTCCAGCTTTTCTAAATAGACCTTGACCTGTTCTTTCACCACTGAGGGCTGCTCACCTCCTCCCCATAATGTGTCGCCCAGTGCAGTAGTCTGGGATCTGACCTTGTCTGTGAAGACTGAGGCAAAAAAAGCACTGAGTACTTCAGCTTTTTCCACTCATCTGTCACTAGGTTGCCTCCCCCATTCATGAAGGGACCTACACTTTCCCTGACCTTTTTCTTGTTGCTAACATACCTGTAGAAACCCTTCTTGTTATCCTTCACATCTCTTGTTATCCACAACTCCAGTTGTGTTTTGGCCTTCCTGATTAAACCCCTGCATGCTCAAGTAATATTTTTATACTCCTCTCTTGTCATCTGTCCAAGTTTCCACTACTCGTAAGCTTCCTCTTTGTGTTTAAGCTCACCAAATATTTCACTGTCATATTTGCTGTTCTTTCTGCGTATCAGGATGGTTTGTTCCTGTGCCCTCAAAAAGGCTTCTTTAAAATACAGCCAGCTTTCCTGGACTCCTTTCCCCGTCATATTAGCCTCCCAGGGGATCCTGCCCATCAGGTCCCTAAGGGAGTCAAAGCCTGCTTTTCTGAAGTCCAGGCTCTGTATTTTGCTACTCTCCTTTCTTTCTTTTCTGAGGATCCTGAACTTGACCATCTCATGGTCCTGCTGCCCAGGTTGCCACCCACTTCTTCTTTCCCTATAAATTCTTCCCTGTTTGTAAGCAGCAGGTCAAGAGGGTAACGGTCCCTGGTTGATTCCGCCAGTAGTTGCACCAGGAAGTTGTCTCCAACACTCTCCAAAAACTTCCTGGATTGTCTGTGCACAGCTGTATTGCTCTCACAGCAAATGTCAGGGTGATTGAAATCCCCCATTAGAACCAGGGCCTGTGTTCTGGAAACTTCTGTTAATTGTCCAAAAAAGCCTTGTCTACCTCATCCTTCTGGTCCGCCAACCACATCACCCTTGTTGCTCTCGCTTCTAAACTTAACCCAAAGACGCTTAACAGGCTTTTCTCCAGTTTCAGATAGACTAAATGATTTGCCAAAGGTCTCACAGGAAGCCAAGAACTGACCCTAGATTTTCTGCGTTCCATGCCAGTGCCTTGAGTACAATACCAACCTTCCTCCATAAGACTAGCTTTTAAGTCCCTGTGGCCATACCTCTTCTAGGGAATATTTCCAGATCCATTTTCCCAGTTGGGGACGGTGGTGGGATGTACTTCTTAACTCAGTTCCTTTCATTAGTTATCAATTGTCAAGTTCTTGAGAGAACCTCAGATGCTGGTATGAAGTTCCAAAAGTAGTACTATGATTACTCCATATCTTTTCTATGCTGCTTTGAAAATGTACCCCACAATGACCAAATGTTTCAAGATACATAAAACCAGTCAATGTCACTGAATCATTAAATTGCTGAGAAGAACAGGAACTGGAAATTCCCATGGACCACACATGAGCCTTTGGGGAATATTTGCATAAGTATTGTAGGCTACCTCTTGCAAAGATACTAGACTTCCCTTAAGTGAGTTGGAGACAGCCATCTCTTTGGTGTAATCAGTTATATTTTTAAGAGGTGACTGATTTTTAGCGTCTTTTTTCCTAAATCTACATTTTAAATCTTACCTCATGCCTATTCTTTAGTTGTAGTCTCCATCTGTGCAACTATGGTCGTTGTTACCAACAGTTGTGGTAAGAGGAAATTAAAAATGTAAATGCTTCCAATTTAATACTAATGTTGTAGAAATGTGGAAGATTTGACATGCTTGCCAAAATTTCTGCTGCACAATTACTTTGTTGCTACAGTACATTTATAGTCATAATTCTGTGGTTACCATACGTTTGAAAAACTGACAACTATGCAAGTGCACAAGTGAATCAAAGCATAGCTTATAGGCTGCCTCCCTTTTGCTAACAGTGATTGGCCAGATGTTCACAATGGGATTGCTCATGTTACATTAAATGCAAGGCATTGGCGTCATTTCCATGACAGTAGCAAAACACAGGTAGAAAATATACCAGCACTTTGCTTTCAGGTGTCCTGTGTGTGGAAGTATAGAAAGAACTGACATGGATGTGTAGGGTATCTTAATGCATGACAGTCTCTGTTAGCCAGAGTTAGGCTAGCTGTAACTCTAATAATGCGAGATTTGTAAAAGCAAGGATTGTGTGAGGCGAGTGGAAAAGAACTGTGTGAGAAGTTGTTTTTTGACCTTATGTAGATAATACAATATGTAGACTGGCGTCTCTTAAGTGAGAAAAACAAGATATCAGATAACCTATGTATAAACAAAATGCAGCTGTTGCTTAATATTGTCTATAACAAAAGTATAAATGCTTGCTGTAATTGTTTACCTGTGAAGAGACCTGTCTAGGAAGGGGAGACCCCATGTCCTAGTGCACTCTCTCCCTGTTGTAGCTGCTAAACAGTATAAAGTATCTGACTCTGCTGCACCCAAACAAAAAGTGAGAACTGAGTTTTTTCCAACATGTGCAACTGTTTCTTTTTCATGTGATAAGTCACCTGCTTTTTCTTCAAGGACATGTTGAAAGATGGAATAATGGATTTAATATCTCTGATGTAATACCATTGAATTCAGAGGCATGGTACCGAGGATACTTCCTCCAGTTTGTTTTGAGAGAGGCAAAATTGTCACAAAGTGACACGTGTTTTGTACATTAGATTTTAAGATACTCTATAGCAGAGCCAAAATTCTCAATCTGTATCCAAGAAGACTTTATCTCACAAATGAGCTTTGTATCCCAGTGGCTCCATGATTTTACAATGTGGTGTTTCTATGGGAAATGTTCAGAGTTTTTTATAATTCAACATTAACATTCACAGAAAAATCCATATAAAATCCACATAACTGACCGTTAGCTAAGGCAAACCTTTCCTGCAGTTTCCTCCATGGACTTGATTTCTTTTATTTGGGAGGAAGAGTAGGTGGACACTGGGCTGACCTGAGTTCTATTTCCAGTTCTGCCACTGCCCTACTGGAGGGTTTGAGACAAATCTTTGTGTGTGACAATTTCTCCTTCTGTAAAATAGGAGTAATGAGACTTGCCTCCTTTGTAAAGCATGTTGAAATCTATGAATGAAAAGTACCAAAAACCTAGGTATTTATTTCAAGTTTTAGAATATAGGGTTTTTTTTAAAAGGTACATGTCTTTGGCTGCTTCTCCTCCTCCACTTTGTGTGTGAAACATCTGGAGTGCTTGAAAACATGAATTTTACTCAAATTCTGCCCCATCTGCTGAAGAGTTCTGGGAACTCCTGCACAAAGGCTATAAATATTTATAGAAACTGGGCTCTTCCATGTTTCTTTTGCCATTCAGTAAGCCAGATGGCTTTCACTTGTGTAAGGTTTTGGTTTGTTTCTGGAGTGGGGTGAAGAAACAAGCCCAGACCTTGGATTGCCTATAGGATT